>NC_041393.1:731910520-731912708 GCF_002162155.2 Triticum dicoccoides | reverse complement strand
TACCGGTGTGGGACTAAAAATTGATCAGTAAGTATCTGCACCTTCGAAGCACGGAAATAACTCAAAACGCTAGTACTACTAGGCTAGTGGCGCAGCAGACATGGATCGGCGACGGGTCTCGCAGAGGGCAGATGCATCCATCGAACCGTTGCATGTGTGTGGGTGTGTAGTGTTTTCTTCTGGGGGTGACCGTCTGCCAGGGCTAATCATTCAGGCCGCCATGCCTCACTATGTGATCACGCTCCAAATTTGTGAATCAATCAATGCCTTTCTTACTTGTGCTGCTGCCGCGGGAGCAAGAGCTAAGAGCAACTCTAGCAGACCCCGCATCCTGCCGGCCCGCAAAACTCGTTTGCAGTTTACGCAAAACCATTTTTACGGGCCGGCGCGGGCTGGCACAGATGCAGACCCACCAAACGGATCCGTAAAAAAGTATATTCACGGAATATGCTTTTTTACGGGTCGGCTTCTGCGGGTTCTGCTCGGGCACTACAGCGAAGACTCGCAAACAGAAAAACTGCAAATCTCGCATTTGACATAGGGTTTGGCAAATAGTTCAAATTCAAACGACATAAACAGTTTGGCAAATTGTAGTCGAATGGTTCGAAAGGGGCTTGATCAATGTCAACCGCGTTCGTGTCCAACAAGTTCACAAACTCGGTTGCATTGTTCGAACCACCGCTATAGCGGACGATAACAAGTCACGAGCTATCGACACTAATGGCGAAAATGAAAGGGAATCGCTAGACCGAAGAGGCATACCTTGCAGCCATTTCGTCGAACACCTCACTCGCGGGGGGAGCGGCACCGTTGAACGGCATCGCCGGAGCACCTCCTTGCGGGGGGATGGAGTGAGAGGTGAAGAAGGTGGCTTCCTTTTAGTCAGAACCTTCCTCCGCATTACGCCCGCGGTCTTGCCGGCATTCTCCGCCGCCGGCCAGGATCGCACTGCGGCGTTGGCGCCCGGAGCGCGAGCCGTCGCGGCGGGGGCAGCTGGATTCCCGCCCTGAACGACCACGTTGCCCTGCCGCTTGCAGGCCGGCGCGGCGTGTGCTTAGGCGACGGCGGCGGGGGCAACACGGCCAGCGACGAGATCCGCCTGAGGGGAAGGAGCATGCGCGACCTCGACGGTGATGGGGGACAGCACGGGGGCATCCATGGCGGCGAGGAACGGCCGGGGAGGAGGAACCGGAGCTGGCGGAGGGGGAGGGCAATGGTGGCGGAGGGTGCGGGGAGCGGAAAAGGGCGCGCGGGAGCAAGAGCAAATTAATCTCGACTCGTGCGAGTAAATTGTTTTCCGGACGCATGACCGGACCAGGCATGGTGGCATATTTTATACTAGTAGTATCGGCGGCGGCGGCGGGCTGGGAACAGGTGGATCTACGGCCCTTCATCGCGGGTTGCCGGATTTGGCTTTCCCGGCCGCCGACGGCTGCACCAAGCAATGGAATGGTCGGGGAGCACCTCACGCAGCCCCATCAAAGGTGCATCGCCGCATGCATGTGCGGGTTCGGCTTGTCGCCGCCGCCGACGGTTTGCCAGCATGGATTCGGCCGGTCGTCCGCCGGGCTCGACCGTCGCGCAGAGGCTCTGTGGCTCGCCGATGCCGCTCATACAGTGCGACGACTGCGCACGGACAGTGCTACGACTGACTTCGGGCATGCTGAAGCATCCTAGATGGGTGTTCTTCAAATGCGAAAACAACGGGGTATGTGCTGTTTTCATTCGGCTCATTTCGATAGCTCATCATGTTAGATCATTTCAAACATCATCTGGCGTGTAGGAAGATGGATGCTCATTTTGGTTTTGGGAAGGCGAATATATTGATTTATTGGTAGAAAGAAAACTGATAAATGTTCGTGCACTCCTTAATGCAATCGAAGGCAATGAAGCGCATGCATGTGCAACTAGAGGGGAAGCAACGTCTACTTCTTTCTTAGAACCAAAGAAGAAGAATGAAGAATGCAAGATCAAGAATCCGCAGATCAAGAGTGAGTGCATGGAGAAGATATTGCTTCAACTAGTGGGAGCAGTTATGGAAGTTAAAAATCTTCTAAAATGCATACTTGTGGTTCTTGGTTTCTTTGGTCTTGCTATTCTAGCAAAGATTTGGTGATGTCCTATGTATGCAATGTGGTTGAAAATGCAAAGAAATGCAAATTGAGGTGCAAATTTATATTTTACGGCC
>NC_041393.1:731909375-731910472 GCF_002162155.2 Triticum dicoccoides | reverse complement strand
TGTATGCAATGTGGTTGAAAATGCAAAGAAATGCAAATTGAGGTGCAAATTTATATTTTACGGGCCCTGGGGAGGGGGGGGGGGTTGGGGGGCTGAAGAGGCAGACCCCACAAAGCCGACCCGTAAAACAGGATACAGGTCGGCTTTGCGGGGTCTGCCTCTGCGGCCATTCGCGCCGTCCTGCAAAACAATTTTTCCGTAAAGTGCAAGCGTGAAATGCGGGTCGGCGGGATGCGGTGTCTGCTAGAGATGCTCTTAGCCTCGTTGGATCGATCAGCAAGCTGGAGCTCGCATCGTCTTGGCTCACCACAACAAACTCGTCTCGCACTCAGGCCGCTGCCGCTGTTGACTTTCTCCACGCAAAGTTCATTTTCCTTTCTAGTGAGATGGGGCCCTATTTTTCAGTTTCGTACAGGGACCCGGATTTTGCTGGCCCGGCCCTGTGTGTACGTATGTCCTTCGCGTCTCTTTTTCTGCAACATCATGTGTGTTGCAAAATTGCCTTCCGCAACAGCATCCACGTTGCATAAAAATGAAGACGAAAAACTGACAAATATTTTTGCAACATTGTCTGTGTTGCATTTTGTTTCCCGCAACAACACGCATGTTCCAAAAATAGTGATGAAAAAAAATGCAACATAAACTACGTCGCAAAAGATTTCTGCAACATAAACTTTGTTGCAAAGTATTTCTGCAACACTACCCTTGTTGCAATAATAAGAACAGCGTTGGATGTTAGATAGTTGTACAACCGATCCGATGGTTGCCGAGGACCATAAATCGGCGGTTACCCTAAAAAGCCATGGACCGGTGGTTACCCTAAAAACCATGAACCAATGGTCATGAAAAATACAAAAATTATCTATATATAACAAAAAGGAAATAATAGGCCACATTGCATGATTTAGTTTATGGTATAGCATAATTTAGTTTTGATCTATTGGACATGGCTGAAACAATGAAAGAAAAAAAGTGATACACTGAGTTATATTGTACTAGAAGAAATCTGAGACCATGAACGTGAACGTTTTCATCTAAAAAGGAGTTGCAAGTGGGCGGAATTCGCAGGTAAGGGGACCGACCGATACAGTCGGTGC
>NC_041393.1:731900483-731907640 GCF_002162155.2 Triticum dicoccoides | reverse complement strand
AGACTGCTAGGAATATATAAATAGCAAAATAATAGGAAAAAATGCTGGCACATTTTAGAACAAAAGAGGAAAAAAATTAAAATAGCAAAATATTTTAAAAAAAGTCTGACATTACACCGTACTTGTAACGCCCGAATATATAAATAGCAAGATATTAGGAAAAAAGACGAACACATTAGAACAAGAGAGGGAAAAATTAAAATAGCAAAATATTAGATAAAAAAGTCTGACATCACACCGTACTTCTAACCCCAACACACAGCGAGGGTGACCAAGGGTAACAAGCCGACAGGACAGGCCCGGCCAGAAGTACGTAGTGAAAGCTCTTTGCCTCGGCATAACCAATGAATGAGCTTCGCGTCCTCGGCGATGGAGTGCTCAGCACCGGGCTATTTAAGTCGCGTGGTTCCTTCTTAGCCGAGCAGTGTGGTACTAAACATAAACATAGGAACAGAGCGGCGCTGCAGTTAGTTTATTCCTAAACTGGGCCGTCATCTTCGGCCCACTAGACCAGCTAGGGCGGCCGGAGGAACACAGACGAGGATCCCGGCGGCCATGAGGTGGAGGATTCGTCAAGTTGGGATTTTTTTCGAGGTTGATGGTGGAGCGGTAAGGAGAGGGGTAACCAGGGAGAGTAGGGGGCCCACAGACGAGGAGGCCATGGCGCTGCCCTGTCGCCGCCGTCCGCGTTCGTCTCTGCTTCTCCGGCAACCGTCGGTGGAGGGCTACGCCGGCGGCCTCCGAAGCCCATCCAACTGCGGAATGTACGTCTCCCCGAGAGTCGATAATACCAGAATCACTACCTGAACAATATAGTGCTTTGAGAGATTTTCTCGTTGAATAAATAAATTATTTGTAGTTCGGTGGGTACACACTTCTGACTATTGGGGACTTGTTATTTTGCTGCGACATCACTTTCTGAGATCTAGTACAAGCAGCTGTTGGACATTGAGTGAAACCGAACTCACTCACGAACACAGCCAAGCAAAATCAAGGCAATGTGAACAGCTAACACCAACTCATAGGACCAGTAGGGCAGCACAAGGACTAGAGCACTCAACACCACTCGCCCCCGTCCCGAGAATTCTCATGAATTCTTGTAGGGTCGATTGTTAGTACAGTAGTACACCACAGCTATGCGAATGATCGCTGTCTTCAGTTACTCGGGCGTCCGTTATTAGGTGATTCGCGTTCATTGCATCCTCATCGTCTAAGAGCATCTCCATTCACGGGAAGAAGTCCAATTTAAACCTTAATCTCCTAGGGGTTAGTTAAATCGGACCCGCAACTCTTAATCCCTGAAATTAGGATCCTGAATTAATAATTCCCAGTCTAAATCAAACCTTACAAGGAAACCCAAACAGGGATTGCGTACGTGGCAAGGGGATATCGGGATTACCCTAGAAAAAAAGATCGGGATCGTGGGGGAGAGAACAGCAAAAAAAAAAGGATCGGGGGGAGAGAGGGCGGTGCGCGTGTGTGCAAAGTGCACGGGCCGGCCCAGTGCGGCCCTCCAATCGACCTCGTCTCCATCGCTAGTGTCCCCTGACATTCGACTCCTTCTGGCGATTGCAATGGCGAGGGCCGGGTGATCGCCGCGGCAATGACGATCGTGACGAGGCGAGGAAGGAAGAAGGCGAAGGTAACGCCCCGGAACTCCTCCTCCCCCGTTAGCAGTAATTTACTCGTTGATTTCACAGCATTAGGGTTAGGGTTCATAGGGGCAGAATTGGGGATGTTCTTGCCGCTGGAAAGCTAGGTCTTTTGGTCAAATTTTGCAGTTGATTTGTGTTGGAAATAACATTGATAAATTATATTCATCTGTATTTTTTTCAGCTAAATCATGGACCCGGTAGACATATTGAACGTTCGATTTCACTTCGGTGGCGAGTTCATCCGCATTGGTCCGAAGTTGGATTATGTGGGAGGAGATGAAGGTTTTTCACAGATTGAGAGAGACAAACTATCAGTACAGGAGGTGAAAGGCTTTGTGAAAGATCATGTAGAGTTGAAGGAATCCATGAAGTATTATTTTCATATTCCTAGCAAAGAACTTCTCAATGGGTTGCTGTTTCTTAACAATGACAGTGTTTGTGTGAAGATGTCAGATTATATATGTGTGGGTGGAGTTGCAGATGTGTATGTGGAGTACCATGGGGACGAGGACATCCATGACACTAGGAGTGGCAGTGATTTTGAGGACGATGAACTTGTGCATTTATCTGATTTAGAACCAGATCAGATCATTAGTGCAGAACCGGCTGAAGGTGAGCATGATGTGCTAGTGCTTGATGAAACTGGTGTGGTCACACAAGTTTTGTCCAGCCCAGTGAAGCAACAAACAATTATTAGAAGGAGAAATGATGCTGCTACTGACAGAGAAGACACCCATTCGGATTCAGATTCAGATTCCGACACTGAGTACATGCCACATAGCGAGGACAGTGGAGAAGATTCTGAGGTTGTGCAACTAAGAAGACATGCCAGAAAGTTTAAGAAAAGAATGAGAGAGTCAAAAAGCTGGATTGGCATGGATTCAACAGGTCCTATTCCAATTGATCTTGTTGCAAACATGGAGGTACAGCTCGAGGGGGAGGAAGATGACTGAAATTATGACTCATCCGACGAGGACTACAGCTATGATGAAGATACAGATGGGCAGATAGTGAAGAGGAAGAGCAAGTACCCAAGATACAACAATGACACTGAAATACCACATTTCAGTTTGTCGATGGTGTTTAGAAGCAAGAACCAACTTTGCAAAGCTTTGAGAAGATATGGAATAGTCAAAAAAGGAGTATTGAGTTTTTAAAATCAGAGTCAGATAGAGTGAGGGCCAAGTGTGGATGGCCTGGTTGTCCTTGGCTATTATATGCAGCAAAAAATTCAAGAACTTCAAGAATGCAAGTGGTTACCTTCAATGATGAACACCATTGTGCTCAGAATAGGCAAAACAAACTTGTGACTGCTAAAGTGATTGCACAAAGATATGAACACTTCATACTAGCTAACCCAATGTGGAAGATTGACAGCATGAAAGCAACAGTTCTCCAAGATATGTTTGCCGATGTGTCAACTTCTAAGTGTAAGCATGCAAAAAAGCTTGTCATGGACAGATTGATGTGTGGTATGAAGAACGAATACACTCGAGTGTTTGATTACCAGTTGGAACTATTGAGGAGCAATCCTGGAAGCACTATTGCAGTATGTTTGGACCCAACAAACATGGATCAAAACATATTTCAGAGTTTTTATGTTTGCTTTAATGCAATGAGACTTGGTTTCAAAGCTGGTTGCAGGAAAGTAATAGGGCTCGATGGTTGTTTCTTCAAAGGAGCGGTGAAGGGGGAGCTTTTGTGTGCAATAGCAAGAGATGCCAACAACCAGATGTATCCAATGGCTTGGGCTGTAGTTGAGAAGGAAACAAAAGAAAGTTGGAAGTGGTTTGTTGGGCTGCTTATCAAAAATCTGGATATCAACAACAATGGAGTCGGCTGGGTTGTTATTTCAGATCAGCAAAAGGGATTAATAAATGCAATGCAAGACTATCTTCCAAATACAGAACACATGATGTGTGCTAGGCACATATATGCAAACTGGAGAAAGAAACATAGATCTCATGAGTGGCAGAAATTTTTTTGGGCCATTGCAAAAGCTTCTAACAAGCAAGATTTCAACTATCGCAAAGCAAAATTTGCTCAAGAGACACCTGATGGAGTGAAGGACATTATGAGGACAGAGCCTGTGCATTGGGCAAGGGCATTTTTTCAGCTAGGCTCAAATTGTGAGTCTGTCGATAATAATCTCTGTGAGTCATTCAATCACTCAATAGTAGATGCAAGGTTTTATCCAATAATTTTCATGCAAGAGAGAATCAGGAAGAAGATACTTGTTAGAGTGCAAGAACAAAGGGCAAAGAGTGAGAAGTGGAATGGGACAATATGTCCTGGCATTTTCAAGAAGTTGAAGGCAAGTATTGCAAGGACACTGTTTGTTGAATTGCTTTGGAATGGCACAGATGGATCTGAAGTGAAGCACATCAATGGCAGAGGAAGACAATACACCATAAATCTTGATAAATGGACATGCTGATGTGGATACTTCTAGTTGGCGGGTCTTCCTTGCTGCCATGCAATTAGTGCCATCTACAAGTGTGGAAAAAAAGTAGATGATTTCATCCACCCTTGCTATTCAGTTGATGTGCAAAAAAAATATATGACCACTGTTTGCAGCCTGTTGAAGGTGAGGAGATGTGGCCAGTTTCTCCAAATCCTAGGCCACAAGCACCTAGATATGTGAAAATGACGGGCAGGCCTTCTTACAATGACAGGAAGAGGGAAGAAACAGAGAAGTCGAAGGGTAAGAAAATGATCAAACATGGAATTGTGATCAAGTGTTTTTGTGTGGTAGCATTGGACACAATAAGGCTAGCTGCAAAAAGAATCCAGAGAGAGGAAAGAAAAAGAATGCACACCTAGTTAAGAGCAAAAAAGTAGAGGTATGTTTCCTGCATTTTAGATGAATATTAGAGAATTTAATTGATTTAGACGAACACTACAGAATTTAGATGAATCATATAGAAATTCAAATGAATATTTGTGTTCTTTTTGTATTTTACTTATTAGAGAATTCGATTGCTTGTATATGAATACTACAGAGTTTAGATGAATATTATAGAATTTCAAATAAATATTTGAGTTCATATTGTATTTTACTTATTTCTACAGCAAGCACAAGGTAGTACTACTCAAACTGTGGCCCCAGCTGCACCAACTTCTCAACTTGCTGCCCCAGCTACACCAAGAACTCATACTGCTGCCCAAGCTGTACCAAGAAGTTCTCAAGCTGCTGCCCCTACTGTAGCAAGAACTGCTCAAGCTGCAGCCCCATCAAACAAGTTCAAACCTCCAAGAAAAAGATCTGCACCCTTTCAACCTGGAGCATCTTCAGTGCCTGGTGGAACATCTTCATCTTCACTGCTTGGAACAAATGCTTCTAGAACTGGAGCAAAAAGGGGCAGAGGAAGATCTGCATCTTCAGTGCCAAGTTATGCATATTTCACTTGCAGTGGCAACTACTAGTGCCAAAGTCATGTGTCCTGTGTCCTCAATATTTTTGATTATTTTGCAAGCACTGCCAAGTTTGGTTTAATGTCGCAAACATGTAATGTTTATGCACTGCCAGACGTTGCAGAATATTGCCATCTTTGGTGTAATCTCCCAGATTTATGAACTATGAATATCCAAGATTTCTGCAGTTTATATGTACCAAATGCCCCCAGATTTATTTCTGCAGTTTATATGTACCAAATGCCCCAGGTTTATTTCTACAGTTTATATATATGAAATGTCCCAGGTTTTGTTTCTACAGTTTATATGTACCAAATGTCCTAGATTTATTCCTTGCAATCTGTCCAACGTGTATGCTAAATATTTCTCCCAGTACTATAGTTTATTTCTGCAGTTTATATGTAACAAAGGGTACCAAATGTTCCTCCCAGATTTATGCCAAGTATTCGTCTCAGGTTTATACCAACTATTGTATGATTTTCTTCAGTTTATAACCCCACCGCTTTGTTGGGCCACCACTAATAAGAATCCCGGTCAAGCATTGCCACATCAGCGTTTTAGGCAGCAAACGGCTGTAAGGTTTGATTTAGACCGGGAATTGTTAGTTCAGGGTCCTAATTTCCGGGATTGGGAGTTGCAGGTTCGATTTATCTATCCCCTACAACATTAAGGTTTAAATTGGACTTCTTCCCCATTCACGCCCCCAACAGACCCCGGGCCATTCTTTTAGCTCCGCGTCAAAAAGGGCCCAGTCGCACCCCTAGAAGCCCGTTTTTTGCCGGTTTGGGACAAAACTGGCATCGGCAGACCCAGACCGAACCGCTGGGGCGCCTGCGGGCGCCGGGGAAACCGATTTTGACGCGAACGGTAATGGGCCCGTCGAGTCAGCAACACACCACTTCCTCGTCCTCATCGCCTCGGTTCCTGTGGGAATTAATGCCAAGGCTGTCGCGCTGCCGCGCCAGTCAGCCTCCATTGATGCCTCACAGGCGGCGCAGTGAAGGCGCCACAACGCGCATCCCGCCCACTCCCACCACGCTTCACTCGGCATGCAGATTCTCACCGCCCCGCTTCAGCTATAAAAGTGGACCTTCCCGCCGGTGAACGCCACAGTCGCCACAACTCGCCTTCTCTCTCGCCTCATCTCACCACAGAAGCAACTCTCCTCCCTCTTCCCCCGCTGACGAGCAATGGTTGAGCGGTACCCCAGCAATGCCGCGACGGCAAACGGCTTCGACCGCCGCCATCTCCACGAGGACGAGGCACGCGTCTTCTATGAGGCCGACTATCTAGCGCCCTCAGACATGCGTGTGCCGGGCTCGTGGAAGTTGAGTGCCGGCGGTGTCCCGGTACCCCCAGTGCCCATCGGGGCTGAACGGCGGGCCGATATCGCCCGCATCAGTTCGTTGTTGTCGGAGGAGCAGCGAAACGAGTCGTGCTACGCCACCGACAGCCACACGCTGTGGACGATGTACTTCGACCGCCACCGTGAAGACCAGATCGCCTCCACCAACAACACCATCCCCCGCCGCCGACTCAACGCTGACGGGCGACACGAATGGTGCGGCATGCCCGGCCGCACCCTCGAGGCCGTCCTCGACCACAACGAGACCGGCAGCACGCCGCGCCTTGAGTACCCGGCGCGCCCGTCCTTCTCTCGCCATCGTGGCAGCTCCTGGACGCTGCGGCGAATGGAGGCGGCGACCTCCTTGTTGTTAGGCTCCGGTTCGCTCTCTTTCGGGTCGCCGGCGCTCCGCCTCTTTAAGCCGGAGCCGCAGAAGACGCCACTTGGGCGCCGCGCCCACAGCGGCGCCCTCGTAATCAACGAGGGCGGCCGCCCCTCCCCGCGTTCCCTCCGCCTAGTCAGGCCGATGACCGAGCCTGGGTTGCTCCCCGTCAAGAAGGAGCACACTGAGATGGCCGCCGCCGACGAGGCCGCCCTCAAGTGGGTGAAGGTGGACTACGCCCGCGACTAGGTGGTGCGCCAGCGCCGGGCCTACGAGGAGATCAAGGCCTGGTGCCATGGACACGAGGAGGGCAGCGTCGTCGTCCTCGACAGCGACAAGGAGGACGCGCCCGGGCCGTCCA
>NC_041393.1:731897578-731899802 GCF_002162155.2 Triticum dicoccoides | reverse complement strand
CGGGTCGCCGGCGCTCCGCCTCTTTAAGCCGGAGCCGCAGAAGACGCCACTTGGGCGCCGCGCCCACAGCGGCGCCCTCGTAATCAACGAGGGCGGCCGCCCCTCCCCGCGTTCCCTCCGCCTAGTCAGGCCGATGACCGAGCCTGGGTTGCTCCCCGTCAAGAAGGAGCACACTGAGATGGCCGCCGCCGACAAGGCCGCCCTCAAGTGGGTGAAGGTGGACTACCCCCGCGACTAGGTGGTGCGCCAGCGCCGGGCCTACGAGGAGATCAAGGCCTGGTGCCACGGACACGAGGAGGGCAGCGTCGTCGTCCTCGACAGCGACAAGGAGGACGCGCCCGGGCCGTCCAACCCCCCCGCGCGTCGGCGGGCCTGGTCAGAGGTGCAGCAGGGATGGCGGCGGCTCCGGCGTCGACGACGATGACGACGACTACACCCAGTTCTACAGGCTCCTCGGCATGTAGAAGGCGGGTGGCGGCCGCAGCGTAGTAGGGCTAGGCGTAGTTTGTTTGTTTTTTGTTTTTCTACAAATTTGAATGAAAAATCGTCAAGTTTGTGCCAAATTCGAATCAAATCACCGAGTTTGCGCCGAGTTGGGGCCGACGTGGGGGCGACGACTGGGAACACAATCGACCCCACGCCGAAAGTAAGCGCCAGTTTGGCCCCAGACGGTGCTTTTTCGCCGTCCTGGGGGGTCAAATGGCTGGAGATGCTCTAAGCATATGTGTGGCCACAATCATCCTCGTCCGCTTCTGCGCTGTTTTTTCTTCCATTTCTCCTCAAGCAGGCTAGCAAGCACATTATTTTCTCCCACCACTATTGTCTTCCTCAACCTGCGCTCCTCTGTGTTCTTGCAAGCCCTCACCTTGGTGTTCCAATGGCGAAGTTCGTGGCCACCATGGTGGTCGGGTCACTGCTGTCCATTCTCAAGGACAAGGTGTCCAGCAGCCTCCTCGACCAGTACAAGTTGATGAGAGGCATGGAGGAGCAACATGAGATCCTGATGCTCAAACTGTCTGGCCATCCTGGACATCATCACCGATGCCGAGCAGGCGGCTTCCCACAGAGAAGGGGCGGCTGCCTGGCTCCAGGCCATCAAGAAGGTGGCTTACCAGGCCAATGAAGTGTTCGACGAGTTCAAGTATGAGGCACTTCGTCGCAAGGCCAAAAAGGAGGGATACTATGTCACGCCCAATATGTGATACTATCCTAAAGATACTCAAAGGTCCCACCAAGGATAGAACCGCATATTGAAACGCTTTGCAAGGTGGATATCATTACATCAACATTACATAATAGATAGGGATACATACAAGAGGCATACAATGCCACACGAATACAACATCACAATACATAAGAGCATTATCCGACTACGGATGAAACACAAATAAAAACTCAAACGATATCCACCCTGCTAGCCCAGGCTGCCGACCTGGAACCTATCCCCTGATCGAAGAAGAAGCAGAAGAAGAACTCAAGCAAGCAAGCATCGCTCTCGCGTCATGACCATCGCATAACCTGTACCTGCAACTATTGTTATAGTAATCTGTGAGCCACGAGGACTCAGCAATCCCATTACCATGGGTATCAAGACTAGCAAAGCTTAATGGGAAAGGAAGGGGTAAAGTGGTGAGGTTGCAGCAGCGACTAAGCATATATGGTGGCTAATATACGCAAATAAGAGCGAGAAGAGAAGCAAAGGAACGGTCGTGAAGCTAGCAATGATCAAGAAGTGATCCTGAACTCCTACTTACGTCAAACATAACCCAAAACCGTGTTTACTTCCCGGACTCCGCCGAAAAGAGACCATCACGACTACACACACGGTTGATGCGTTTTAATTCGGATTTGGTGTCAAGTTATCTACAACCGGACATTAACAAATTACCATATGCCGCATAACCGCGGGCACGGCTTTCGAAAGTTTATACCCTGCAGGGGTGTCCCAACTTAGCCCATCACAAGCTCTCGCGGTCAACGAAGGATATTCCTTCTCCTAGGAAGACCCGATCAGACTCGGAATCCCGGTTTACAAGACATTTCGACAATGGTAAAACAAGACCAGCAAGACCGCCCGCTGTGCCGACAAATCCAGATAGGAGCTGCACATATCTCGTTCTCAGGGCACACCGAATGAGCAAGACGACGGGTTGGCATAGACCCTGGTTGCCCAGGGGGCGCCGGACATCGCTCGGTTTGGACCAACACTTAGACAAGCATTGGC
>NC_041393.1:731892991-731897340 GCF_002162155.2 Triticum dicoccoides | reverse complement strand
AGATGACCCTCGGTTTAATTACTCCCAAGGGAAATGTAGGTGATGGTGAGGCAAATGGTAAAACCAAGGTTGAGCCTTGCTGGAGGAGTTTTATTCAAAGCGAACTGTCAAGGGGGTCCCATAAATCACCCAACCGCGTAAGGAACGCAAAATTCTGAAACATAACACCGGTATGACGGAAACTAGGGCGGCAAGAGTCGAACAAAACACCAGGCATAAGGCCGAGCCTTCCACCCTTTACCAAGTATATAGAGGCACCACTAGTGTATTTAACTCTTTCCTTGACCTTGTCACCCTGGCATTCAAATTAGCACAAGTCTTTTGGGAGTTAATGTAGGAGATCTTTAGCTAGCTAGGTCCTAATATTCTACACGAAAATAGTTATGGGTATACATATGGTATAACTGTCATGGCGCAGCTTTTCTTGATTTGACTAGCTGATGTATATGTGTACATGTAGTAGATGTTCCTTGGTCGTCGTTCCAAGTTGGAACAAAAGTTAATTGATTAACTCATTGAGTCAAGCCATTTTTATTTGTAGAATTTGGATGATATATGTTCCTCATTACTAATATAGACATTTTTTTGCTTGAATAATTTATTGGGCACATAACTAATTAACCAGTACAATTTAATCTCAATATGTTTAATAAAGAGGAGAAACATAGAGACAACATTGTGTTGTCCCGCAAAAAAATTAGTGCATAATTGTTTTGATTATATCGCTCGGCATGAGTGATAAGCTATATCAACAATAGAGCTGTTTTGTAGTGTGCATAAACTCAGACCTTTGGTTTGGTCCAACCATCTTGGAGTATTACATAGAATTAACGAAAAACACTTGCTTGACTTATTATTATTGTAAGCCTTTCTTTTTTACATAAGGAGTACATATGTATTAAACACATTGTGGCGTTTGCTTAGAGGGCCCTCGGGCTTGACGCCCAAATAACCTATAGGAGGCTTCCTGCCTTCCACATCTCTTCTCCTGACCCTACCTATCATCCGTATTTTCTATCAAAAGTTATGAACATGTGCTCAGCAGTAGGTTCCATTCCTTAAGCATATATGAGTATCAAGTACTTTGTAGTAGAATGTTTGCGTCATAGAGCCTCATCCGAGAAGTGATTGAAAAAAACTACCACTTTCCCCTGGTGCCACTCTAGTGTATGCGTTGATTGTTTCTGATGAGTTTGTGACAACATGGTCGTGGACTATAACTCTTTGGCTGGCTGTCATTTCCTCTCGGACCGTGTGTGATGTGCCCGCCATAGGGGTGATCATCCAGTGGTTATGAACTCAAAACAATGTGTGGGGAGGGTTTTAGACATGAGTTATATTAGCATCAAAACCCAAGTTTGCACAATCTATGCAGCCATTGCAAACTTGATGTGGCCAAAAAAAGGGAAAGTGGTGGTGGTGGTTGGGATGAATTTCTCAGGTGGCAAATGGTCATGCTTTGAGCCTCGGGTGGGTTTCTCTTCAGTTAGGGTGCTGGTCCGGATCATGTCTTGGCCAAATATTTTCCCCAAACAGACTCAATTCTCACCAAACCCGACAAATATACAAAACCAGATACATATACATACATATATATGCTATCTAACACATATATATATATATGCTATCAAACACATATATGCTCAAAAAATATGTCTTGTTTGCCACGACCTGCTCGAATGTCTTCACCAAAATTTGCATGGGTATCACACACACGAACATCTTGCCCCACAAAAAAAAAGATGTTTTCGAATTTATTTGCTATTCAAAATGATTTACTATTCGCACATGGGCTCATCTGGTCCCAGATGCAAAATAGATTATTAGAATTGGAACCATGCCCCGCTCGGGGTGCAAAATAGCTAATTCTTTTCAATTAAGAGGAGCCCTGCTCCCTGACTTCATTTCTCACTCAAAACAGAAACCCAACTTACAGCATCCATATTTACTTGGTTTCATCCAAGACAAACGAAAAAACATAACAAAACCTTAGTGGATTTCCGAGCAAGAACAACCCCCCGAGGGCCTTCCAATCTCCTAAACACTTTCCGAGCAAGACAAAAACATTGCTTGAGATACAAAAATGAAAATTTTCACATTTTTGTATCTCGAGCAATGTTTCGAATTTGATTTGAATTTTTGTAACAACATGCATTGATGTTGTGTCAACGCATTAAAAAATTTCCGGAATTTTTTCGAACATTTTTTACTGTGGAACGGGGGACCGGTGCACCGGTAGCACCAATTGCCCTGGTGCACCAGATACATGGTCTGTAGGGTGAGCTCGCAAGCAGCCGTCATTGGGCCTAGCCCATGTAGTGTGCGATGTAGTAGGACGAGCGCGCGAGCGCTTCATGCAGCTCGCATGAAGGCGCGCCAACAAAAAACGCCTCTTGATTGTAATTTAACATCCGTCTTCGGTGGCTTCGTAAAGTCTCCAAGATACCCGGGGTCACTATGTGGGTCTGCTCAATTAGCCCTAAACGAGGGGTCACGTGAACACAAAAGGATCTCCCCTTTTAAAAATGGTCAGGAAAAAGATAGAAATGGAAGTGACCTCCGAAAGGTGCTGGGTTAGTGTCCGTGGACGTGCCTGGGCGCGTCCGCGGATTATTGAGGATTCGGATTTGTCAACTCCGGCTGAAGATGCTCTAAGCTCCTTTTGTCTCTCAAGACATGTAGTACGCAATATATATTCGCCCAGAAGATTCAACAATACAAGAATGATCCTCTCTCTAATACTCTTACATAGTATCTGTCGCAAGATCCTACACCTAACTCATCATCATTTCCGTGCTGCCTCAGGAGGTCGATCTCCCTGATCTCCACCGGGGACTGCGCAACCGATTAATCAGGTTGATCGGCTGTTTTGAAGAGTATTTTTCTCGATCTACTGATTAGTTTTTTTTTCATCTCTCGTCAGTTATTTGATCAGTGTTTTTTTTTGTCATTTTTGGATCTATAGATCTGTTTACGTCGCCTGCATCTATTTCATCATCGTCTTCATCGGCTCGGACGGGATCGGTTGCCACACGGTGCCTCAGGCTTTGCGCATGCGATTTGTCAGGTGCGCTCGTACGTCGATTACTCGCGCACTCCTGCGCTGGTTATGGTGTTGGCCGAGTGGCCCACGACACACAAACGCATCCCGCGCTGGCCCATCATCGATACTGGTCGCATGGCCGCATTCTATGCAGACTGTGTGCATGTTGGCCGGCCGTGCAAGTTTCGTGGCTTACTGGCTGCTCGTGCACGTTGCATCCCATCCACTTGCTTGTAGGCTTTCAGATCAGCTTTCCTGGATAAGTGCGTAAACACGTCCGGTTGCTGTTGTAACGTCCCGCCCTTTGACGCGTGTTGTGCAGTCTGATCAACTGACGTGTTGGGTCAAATTCTATGAGTGAAAAACAAGTTGCACCCTTGTCTACAATGGCATCAACAACATCGTCTTTAGCATTGTCACGCTACTTGACAACCTCTCCCTATTAGTTATATGTGTATTTAGTAGTATAGGATTCATATCTTCCTTCTACAGGAAATTGTGGATATCCTTGCCCTACTGGAGGAAAGATGCTTGATTTTGATTGCAAGGTGACCTTGCTAGGCCACCCTATGCTGTCTGATCTTAATGGGCTTGGGTCTTTAGCCGGGTCGTATGTCGATGTGGGCCTCCCTGGTGGCAATCCCTTTCTCTGTATTACCCGAGTTTGCTAGGATCTCAATGTGGGAACCGACTGTCTCAGATGGGAAGATTCTAACTGGCCGCGGAACTCAAAGCAATCAAGATTATTTCTGCATTATGGCTTTGAAACCGTACCAATGCTTTAACTGCCGTGGATTCCAGTTACCCTCATAATGACTTCTCTCCTCTTTGTACCAACACCTGCCACCTAGAGATTACGGATTCGCTAGACAATATGTGTTATCTGTGTAGGTCTTTGGATCATGTTGCATGGACCCTTATATTTGAAAACATTGCTCTCACCATAGATAAATTTAATAGTCAATCATAGAACTAGTATCAAAGAGTAAAATGCATCATAAGTCATGAAACTATTGGATGTGTGTCAAGTTAGTCCTAAAACTATAAAATTGCATATTTGAGTTCTAAAACTATTTAAGTCATTCACCGGAGGTCCTATAAATCCCTTGTCAACTTTGACCTGCATGCATGGCGGGTTGACCACCACCATGTAGGCAATATTTTGCATTAAAAACCCATTAAAATGTGCTCTCTTCCAATTATGTGTTCTTCACTCTTGTAATTGACCTAAGGCAATCTTGCTGGAAGTTGGACAGATGCTCGTGCTTCTATCTAGGGGCCAGAAAATTAGAAGATAGAATATATG
>NC_041393.1:731892703-731892981 GCF_002162155.2 Triticum dicoccoides | reverse complement strand
ATGTACGAAATGTTCCCTACGTGGTGGTGGTCAAATAGGCATGTGTTCAGATCAAGGCTAATTAGGGAACTGTACGACCTCCTATGAACGACTTGAGTAGTTTTAGGACTCAAATATGCAATTTTATAGAATTGGGACTAACTTGGTGCACTTCAGATAGTTTTAGGACTTATGATCCATTTACTCCCAAAATAAATACATATAGAATGGGCAAAATCTCACTAATTCCCTATTTCTCCCACGCCTACAGGATTACTCATGGATGAGAGGGAAATAAT
>NC_041393.1:731887763-731892693 GCF_002162155.2 Triticum dicoccoides | reverse complement strand
AATAGACACAGAGATTGGATGAAGAGGAATCGTAGATAATATCGTAAATTATTACAATAGTATGAATGGTCAATTCGATCTCAATCACTGAATACGTGCGAATAGAGTTACAAACCCTAATCTTGCAAATTGGAATTACTCTCTCTATGGTGGTGTTCTCGTTGAATGGAAGGAGGGGGTGAAGATCGAAGAAGGCCTGAATGGATGTAAGTGATGTTCTTCTCGCTCGGATCCCTTTTTCTTTCTTCGGATGTTGACATTTCCTCTCTGGCTTTCTCTCTGATTACCCTTTTTTCGTCTACGCCTTCACAAAAGTTGTTTGTATTGACGAGGGGGAGGTGGCAGCGCCTGGTACAACCATTGGTACTACCACTCACACTTGTACCAAACGCCATGTTCTCCTATGGCGTGCCAAATGAATATTTTCTCAAAAGGGAAGTTGCACCAAATTGGTTCAGTGACCACGGTATTGATTAATTTTCTTCCAAAAGTATTTGGTCCTGCACATCCAGTAGGAGACCAGAGTTTCTTCATACATGAAGGATTAACATTAGTAAAAAGGAGAGAGCTGGAATTTTTTTTTGCTTTCACCACCACTTTCCGTGATCCCGGTAACTATGTACATAACACAATCTTTATTTGACATACCACAAAAGTGAATATCTTGCTAGAACAAGTAGGCAGTCGAGCCGTGAGAAGTGTCGATCGCCACCAAAGGCCCAGAACAACGAAGGTCGCTATAACCCCAAAAATTTCAAATCGGGATACTCCAGAAATCCCACATCATCTTCATGCTCCATCGTTCTCCTCCATGAAGGTAGACTCAATTAAGAAGTAATACTCGATGTTGTTGTCAGATATGAAGATCTAAGATATCCCGTCTTGTCGCGACAATCACCTAGTAGCATAGGACCATGCCATCATATGTGCGCTAGATTAGAGAACCCTATATTAGGATGTAGTAGGTCGATGCTGCCGCTCGTGTACCGGTACATGGGATTGTAACCATCGAGGTTTCACCACTAGAGAATGCCAAAACGAGCCATAAAATCGACTGCCACTGTTGCACATACATGCCTTCTGCCTCAAGCCATCATCCATAGATCACCTCTGGATAATGCTCCCAAACATCCGACCAGGCCAGATCCGCACAGCCTCAGCGTAGCCGCAACCACCTAGAGTACCACACCGGTAAGAGGCAGCCATCATGGCACCCACCATCGCAACGCCTCCAGACATGGGCCATGCCATGGTCCAACAGGCGCCCCAACTCCAGCGAATGCCACGCACCACTGTCACCCCCGCATCACCCGGTGAGCCTTCACCCAAATAGTGACCGCGAGATACGCCCCGCCCGGGCTTTGCCCGCAGCCCTCTGGTGGCAGCGTAGATGGAAGGGAGAAGGGAGGAGGGAGCAGGGACTAGTGGCAGCAATAGCTAGGGTTCTTATATATCATTTAAATTCCTTTTGTGTTTATAAAGAGTACAATACTTATTCAAAGAAAATTTGTATGATGAAAATATAAGTTTGTGTTGCAGGTTATTTATTGTCACATTAATTTTCTTTCCAAAAATACCGGTGAGATCCCTTAATAATGTGCAAACAGAAATAGAATGCATAACATACGGTCAAACACCTGGTTATAGTTCTATTTGTGAGAGAAAAGTAGATTTATCTTAAACACTTGCTTTTAAAAATATTAATCGAACCAAGTGCATGTGGATCTAGTTTTGAAGGTCTCATGACGAGAAACATTAAGAAATGCAAAAAAATCATATGAGATTGATTTTTATACATATTCAAAACAATTCTCAACTTTATTGATACCGGAAACTTGATTTTCATGGTAAAAGTAGTTTTTTGAAAATATTGTGCAAACAATAATATAGCTGCAACTTGTTTTTCACTCATAGAATTCATAACATAAGATCAAACACCTGGTTAGCCTACCTATTTGTGAGAGAAAAGGTAGGTTTATATTAAACACTTGCTTTTAAAAATATCGATCGATAAAAGTCCTTAAGAAATGCAAACATGAAATCATATGAGATCGAGTTTTATCCATATTCCAAATAATTCTCAACTTTATTGATATGTCCTAGAAAACCATGTTCATACCGAAACTTGATTTCATGGTAAAAGTCGTTTTTTGAAAATATTCATTGGAACATGTCGATATATATGGGGTACAATTTTGAAGATCGCATCACGATGAACACAATGGTAAAAGCAGCATTTGATTTGGCCAACTTTGTAAAATCGATGGGATTTTTGGTACATGGCGCCGACGTCGTCTAGTTTGAATGCGTGTGTGTTGATGCTCTTTTCATTTACAGGTTGGTCCATGACTAATGTATTTTAGAGTGCTCTTGCATGTGTGATGCGCTTCGATCCATCGCTAAATTTATTACTTTTGAAGTGAACTTGCATGTGGCCCACTCAAGAACAAAAAAAGAGTGGCAAGTGAGGGGGCGAAATACGCTGGCAACGAGGGGCCTTCCTATGATGTCCAGGACAGACCCGCATGACGTACCTCCGCGTGCGAGTGCGGGCGCCATGGAGTGCCCGCCTGAATCCGACACCGAGAACTCCGGCCCGGCCCGTCGCCGAGGAAAGTGCATCGCCCCGACCCTTGCCGACTCTTTGCCCCCCAAAGCGTGGGGTGACAGGCCTGTGCCACAAGGCACGGCGACACAGGTGCACGAGCATCCCCTTTTAAGCGTGTCGCCAACGATCACAAATACCGGTGTGGGACTAAAAATTGATCAGTAAGTATCTGCACCTTCGAAGCACGGAAATAACTCAAAACGCTAGTACTACTAGGCTAGTGGCGCAGCAGACATGGATCGGCGACGGGTCTCGCAGAGGGCAGATGCATCCATCGAACCGTTGCATGTGTGTGGGTGTGTAGTGTTTTCTTCTGGGGGTGACCGTCTGCCAGGGCTAATCATTCAGGCCGCCATGCCTCACTATGTGATCACGCTCCAAATTTGTGAATCAATCAATGCCTTTCTTACTTGTGCTGCTGCCGCGGGAGCAAGAGCTAAGAGCAACTCTAGCAGACCCCGCATCCTGCCGGCCCGCAAAACTCGTTTGCAGTTTACGCAAAACCATTTTTACGGGCCGGCGCGGGCTGGCACAGATGCAGACCCACCAAACGGATCCGTAAAAAAGTATATTCACGGAATATGCTTTTTTACGGGTCGGCTTCTGCGGGTTCTGCTCGGGCACTACAGCGAAGACTCGCAAACAGAAAAACTGCAAATCTCGCATTTGACATAGGGTTTGGCAAATAGTTCAAATTCAAACGACATAAACAGTTTGGCAAATTGTAGTCGAATGGTTCGAAAGGGGCTTGATCAATGTCAACCGCGTTCGTGTCCAACAAGTTCACAAACTCGGTTGCATTGTTCGAACCACCGCTATAGCGGACGATAACAAGTCACGAGCTATCGACACTAATGGCGAAAATGAAAGGGAATCGCTAGACCGAAGAGGCATACCTTGCAGCCATTTCGTCGAACACCTCACTCGCGGGGGGAGCGGCACCGTTGAACGGCATCGCCGGAGCACCTCCTTGCGGGGGGATGGAGTGAGAGGTGAAGAAGGTGGCTTCCTTTTAGTCAGAACCTTCCTCCGCATTACGCCCGCGGTCTTGCCGGCATTCTCCGCCGCCGGCCAGGATCGCACTGCGGCGTTGGCGCCCGGAGCGCGAGCCGTCGCGGCGGGGGCAGCTGGATTCCCGCCCTGAACGACCACGTTGCCCTGCCGCTTGCAGGCCGGCGCGGCGTGTGCTTAGGCGACGGCGGCGGGGGCAACACGGCCGGCGACGAGATCCGCCCGAGGGGAAGGAGCATGCGCGACCTCGACGGTGATGGGGGACAGCACGGGGGCATCCATGGCGGCGAGGAACGGCCGGGGAGGAGGAACCGGAGCTGGCGGAGGGGGAGGGCAATGGTGGCGGAGGGTGCGGGGAGCGGAAAAGGGCGCGCGGGAGCAAGAGCAAATTAATCTCGACTCGTGCGAGTAAATTGTTTTCCGGACGCATGACCGGACCAGGCATGGTGGCATATTTTATACTAGTAGTATCGGCGGCGGCGGCGGGCTGGGAACAGGTGGATCTACGGCCCTTCATCGCGGGTGGCCGGATTTGGCTTTCCCGGCCGCCGACGGCTGCACCAAGCAATGGAATGGTCGGGGAGCACCTCACGCAGCCCCATCAAAGGTGCATCGCCGCATGCATGTGCGGGTTCGGCTTGTCGCCGCCGCCGACGGTTTGCCGGCATGGATTCGGCCGGTCGTCCGCCGGGCTCGGCCGTCGCGCAGAGGCTCTGTGGCTCGCCGATGCCGCTCATACAGTGCGACGACTGCGCACGGACAGTGCTACGGCTGACTTCGGGCATGCTGAAGCACCCTAGATGGGTGTTCTTCAAATGCGAAAACAACGGGGTATGTGTTGTTTTCATTCGGCTCATTTCGATAGCTCATCATGTTAGATCATTTCAAACATCATCTGGCGTGTAGGAAGATGGATGCTCATTTTGGTTTTGGGAAGGCGAATATATTGATTTATTGGTAGAAAGAAAACTGATAAATGTTCGTGCACTCCTTAATGCAATCGAAGGCAATGAAGCGCATGCATGTGCAACTAGAGGGGAAGCAACGTCTACTTCTTTCTTAGAACCAAAGAAGAAGAATGAAGAATGCAAGATCAAGAATCCGCAGATCAATAGTGAGTGCATGGAGAAGATATTGCTTCAACTAGTGGGAGCAGTTATGGAAGTTAAAAATCTTCTAAAATGCATACTTGTGGTTCTTGGTTTCTTTGGTCTTGCTATTCTAGCAAAGATTTGGTGATGTCCTATGTATGCAATGTGGTTGAAAATGCAAAGAAATGCAAATTGAGGTGCAAATTTATATTTTACGGCC
>NC_041393.1:731865309-731887403 GCF_002162155.2 Triticum dicoccoides | reverse complement strand
GGGGGGGGGGTTGGGGGGCTGAAGAGGCAGACCCCACAAAGCCGACCCGTGAAACAGGATACAGGTCGGCTTTGCGGGGTCTGCCTCTGCGGCCATTCGCGCCGTCCTGCAAAACAATTTTTCCGTAAAGTGCAAGCGTGAAATGCGGGTCGGCGGGATGAGGTGTCTGCTAGAGATGCTCTTAGCCTCGTTGGATCGATCAGCAAGCTGGAGCTCGCATCGTCTTGGCTCACCACAACAAACTCGTCTCGCACTCAGGCCGCTGCCGCTGTTGACTTTCTCCACGCAAAGTTCATTTTCCTTTCTAGTGAGATGGGGCCCTATTTTTCAGTTTCGTACAGGGACCCGGATTTTGCTGGCCCGGCCCTGTGTGTACGTATGTCCTTCGCGTCTCTTTTTCTGCAACATCATGTGTGTTGCAAAATTGCCTTCCGCAACAGCATCCACGTTGCATAAAAATGAAGACGAAAAAATGACAAATATTTTTGCAACATTGTCTGTGTTGCATTTTGTTTCCCGCAACAACACGCATGTTCCAAAAATAGTGATGAAAAAAAAAGATGCAACATAAACTACGTCGCAAAAGATTTCTGCAACATAAACTTTGTTGCAAAGTATTTCTGCAACACTACCCTTGTTGCAATAATAAGAACAGCGTTGGATGTTAGATAGTTGTACAACCGATCCGATGGTTGCCGAGGACCATAAATCGGCGGTTACCCTAAAAAGCCATGGACCGGTGGTTACCCTAAAAACCATGAACCAATGGTCATGAAAAATACAAAAATTATCTATATATAACAAAAAGGAAATAATAGGCCACATTGCATGATTTAGTTTATGGTATAGCATAATTTAGTTTTGATCTATTGGACATGGCTGAAACAATGAAAGAAAAAAAGTGATACACTGAGTTATATTGTACTAGAAGAAATCTGAGACCATGAACGTGAACGTTTTCATCTAAAAAGGAGTTGCAAGTGGGCGGAATTCGCAGGTAAGGGGACCGACCGATACAGTCGGTGCCGTTTCAATTCGGACGCCGGCGGGATACGTTACCCTGCCTATTATTTTCCGGACGGACCCGCATGGCATCTGCATGCGAAACGCCCACAGACGCACACGCTCCCTCCTTTATGCATGTCACCGGATACCCAAATACCCAAATTGGCCGTGTGGGACTAAAGTTTGTATGCGTGGGAAACGGATCGGCGTCACCCCAGAAGGCATCCATCCATCCATCCATCGATTGCATCTTTGTATACATGCATTGTTTCTCGTTGTGACCATATATTTTGGGAATTTCAAAACTTTGTTAGCATATAAATATATCATGATTTAAAATACGGATCCAAAACTATGAGCTGGATTAGGTTTAAGAACCCAACGAAGTCAGGAACTTCAACTGAACGAGTACACATATCGTCACTGGCGCTTCCCGGTTGAGGCTGTAAATCTGAGAATACCGGGCAGCTTGATTGCCTGCCTCGGCACACCCCCCCTGTCATATATATAGCATAGAAGTTTACAATTACAGAAGGAGTCCCATGCAGAGAAACTATCTATGTGGAGGCAGCCGGACTTGTACTCCAAGTCGGCCTGAAGTCGTAGCTATATTGGTCTCCAACATGCCCCCGCAGTCTGAATCGGGAACGGAAGTGACCTGAAGACTGGACCGAAAATTGCGGAAAAGAGTTGTTGGTAAACCCTTGGTGAAGATGTCTGCAAATTGCAGGGCTGACGGAACATGAAGAACACGAACTGCGCCGAGAGCGACCTTCTCCTGAACGAAATGAATGTATAACTCGATATGTTTCGTGCGATGATGTTGTACCGTGTTTGCTGACAAGTAGACCGCACTGACATTGTCACAATATACAACAGTAGCGGTCGAGACGGGCCTGTTAAGTTCCTGTAATAACTGACCAACCCAACAAGGCTCTGCAACGACTGCATCAATGACTCGGTATTCGGCTTCTACACTAGATCGAGAAACTGTCGTCTGTCATCTAGAGGACCAGGAGACAAGATTATCTCCAAGGTACATGCAAAATTCGAAGGTGGAGCGACATGTATCCGGACATGCAGCCCAATCGGCATCTGAGTAGGCTGTAAGAGAATGTGTAGAAGTGCGGTGTAGATAGAGATCATGATCAAGGGTGCCATTGAGATAGCGGGGGATGCGTTTAATGAGAGAGAAGTGAGGTTCACGAGGGTCATGCATATGGAGACAGACTTGCTGAACAACATAAGCAATGTTGGGGTGAGTGAGAGTGGCATATTGGAGGGCACCAGCGAGGCTACGATAGAGAGAGGGAACCAAAACTGGAGGTCCAGTAGAGGATGGTAGTTTGACGTTATTATCAATAGGGGTAGTAACGGGGTGTCAATCGCGCATGCCAGCACGAGATAAGATGTCAAGAATATATTGTCGTTGAGAAAGATGGATACCAGAAGACGAACGAGTGACAGAGATACCGAGAAAGTGATGAAGAGGTCCGAGATCCTTCATGGCAAACTCATGAGCCATGGAATTAGTGATGGTGGTAAGGAAAAATAAGGAAGATGCAGTGAGAATAATATCATCTACATAGAGAAGAAGATAAGTTGTGGAAGAACCTTGATGAAAGATGAAGAGAGAAGCATTAGAATTAGATTCAGTGAACCCAAGAGAACGAGCAAAGGATGCAAAGCGTTCGAACCAGGCACAAGGAGCTTGTTTGAGCCCATATAAGGATTTGAGGAGACGACACACGTGAGTAGGATGTCGAGGATCAATGAAGCCAGATGGTTGCTGGGTGTAGACTACCTCATTAAGATGACCATGAAGTAAGGCATTTTTGACATCAAGTTGGGGGATAGGCCAAGATTGTGAGATGGCTAGAGAAAGAATGATACGAAGGTGGCTGGTTTGACGACATGGCTGAATGTTTCATCAAAATCTACCCTCGATTGTTGAGAGAAGCCATGAACAGCCCATCGAGCTTTGTGACGTGAGAGAGAGCCATCGGCATTGTATTTATGACGGAAGATCCACTTGCCACTCACAATATTTGCGCCAGATGGTGGTGGAACCAAGAACCACGTTTTATTGAGTGTAGAGCATCGAACTCCTCCTACATGGCTTGGCACCAATTGGGGTCGCGAAGGGCTATGAGATAGTTATGAGGAAGAGGAGAAGAGGCCATAGCGGAAAGGTTTAAACGATCAATAGGTGGTGGAAGGTGACCGATAGTGGCGCGTGTGCGGTGAAGAGGTACTGGAGGTGGTGATTGTGGAGCCAGTGGGGAAGTTGTTGCAGGAGGAGTAGCTGGCGTGGCGGGAGGGGTAGCCGCCGTGTGTGTGGTAAGAGGCGTGGAGGAGGGAGGGCGTCCGGCGTTGGTGAGTGGGGGCTAGGGGATGTATGCATAACAGGTGTAGGTGGAGAAGATTGGGGCATAGTGGGTGGGTTAATGGGTGGGTAAAAAATTTCAGTGCAACGGGGTGGAGAAGGGGATGGTGCTGGTTCATATTGAAAAGTGGACTCATTGAAAACGACATGGCGAGAAATAATAATACGACGAGTGGTGAGATCAAGACAACGATAACACCCCTTAGGCGCCATCCACATCCTTTTAGTTAGGCATGGCGAGACACGTGTCATGGTTCTTTTGAATCTTCGTTTTCACACAACCAAATCTTTACCAACAATTTTATGAGGTTACAGAAATATATGTAACAAAACTTAATTTTGTTTTATGCAGACAAACATTTGTAGATATGCTTGTATATAAATAGTTATATACCAATGGATGAAGTGCACAAAGATAGATAGAGAAACTACCCAAAAAAGAAAATATAGGAATTCTAGCTACACAAATGCACGGGGCACCCAGCTAGTTAGAGTAGAGTTAGAGGAAATTGGCTTCCTCTGAGAAAAAAATAGAAGGAAAGAGGAAAAAATAGAAGGAAAGAGGAAAAAATACAAATAAAGAAAGGCAAACTATTTGGAGGAGACGCGCGAGGAGTTCACGGTAGCGTCCACAAATATTAGAGAACATCGGCTTCCTTTGAGCCTCGGAGAGCGAAAAAACAGAGTGGTAAAATAGGGAAATATTAGAAGAAAATAGCAAAAGGACTAATAAAAGGGAAAAATATTTAGACGAGAGTTAGAGGACATTACCTTCCTTTGAGCCGTGTTAGGGAAAAAAGTAGAGCACCAAAATAGCAAAATATTAGAACAAAAAAGAAAAGAAGACTATAAGATAGCAAAATGTTAGAACAAAATAGGAAACGAAATTAAAATAGCAAAATATAAGGAAAGAAAAAGGAAATATATATATGTATAATAAAATATTACTCCCTCTATTCATAAATATAGGTTATTAAGAGATTTCAATATGGACTACACGTAGCCAAATGAATGAATTTACACTCTAAATAAGTCTGTATATATCCGTATGTAATTCATATTGAGATCTCTAAAAGGATTTATATTTAGAAACGGAGGGAGTAAAAAAACTAAAAATATGAAATAGCAAAATATCAGGAAAAAAATATAAATAGGAATATATTAGGAAAAGGATAAAAATATAAATAGCAAAATATCAGAAAAAATACTAACATAGTAGAACAAACGAGAAAAGAAATTGAAGTAGCAAAATATTAGGAACAAAAGACCGACATCACACCGTACTATTGACCCCCCGCACACACAGAGACTGCTAGGAATATATAAATAGCAAAATAATAGGAAAAAATGCTGGCACATTTTAGAACAAAAGAGGAAAAAAATTAAAATAGCAAAATATTTTAAAAAAAGTCTGACATTACACCGTACTTGTAACGCCCGAATATATAAATAGCAAGATATTAGGAAAAAAGACGAACACATTAGAACAAGAGAGGGAAAAATTAAAATAGCAAAATATTAGATAAAAAAGTCTGACATCACACCGTACTTCTAACCCCAACACACAGCGAGGGTGACCAAGGGTAACAAGCCGACAGGACAGGCCCGGCCAGAAGTACGTAGTGAAAGCTCTTTGCCTCGGCATAACCAATGAATGAGCTTCGCGTCCTCGGCGATGGAGTGCTCAGCACCGGGCTATTTAAGTCGCGTGGTTCCTTCTTAGCCGAGCAGTGTGGTACTAAACATAAACATAGGAACAGAGCGGCGCTGCAGTTAGTTTATTCCTAAACTGGGCCGTCATCTTCGGCCCACTAGACCAGCTAGGGCGGCCGGAGGAACACAGACGAGGATCCCGGCGGCCATGAGGTGGAGGATTCGTCAAGTTGGGATTTTTTTCGAGGTTGATGGTGGAGCGGTAAGGAGAGGGGTAACCAGGGAGAGTAGGGGGCCCACAGACGAGGAGGCCATGGCGCTGCCCTGTCGCCGCCGTCCGCGTTCGTCTCTGCTTCTCCGGCAACCGTCGGTGGAGGGCTACGCCGGCGGCCTCCGAAGCCCATCCAACTGCGGAATGTACGTCTCCCCGAGAGTCGATAATACCAGAATCACTACCTGAACAATATAGTGCTTTGAGAGATTTTCTCGTTGAATAAATAAATTATTTGTAGTTCGGTGGGTACACACTTCTGACTATTGGGGACTTGTTATTTTGCTGCGACATCACTTTCTGAGATCTAGTACAAGCAGCTGTTGGACATTGAGTGAAACCGAACTCACTCACGAACACAGCCAAGCAAAATCAAGGCAATGTGAACAGCTAACACCAACTCATAGGACCAGTAGGGCAGCACAAGGACTAGAGCACTCAACACCACTCGCCCCCGTCCCGAGAATTCTCATGAATTCTTGTAGGGTCGATTGTTAGTACAGTAGTACACCACAGCTATGCGAATGATCGCTGTCTTCAGTTACTCGGGCGTCCGTTATTAGGTGATTCGCGTTCATTGCATCCTCATCGTCTAAGAGCATCTCCATTCACGGGAAGAAGTCCAATTTAAACCTTAATCTCCTAGGGGTTAGTTAAATCGGACCCGCAACTCTTAATCCCTGAAATTAGGATCCTGAATTAATAATTCCCAGTCTAAATCAAACCTTACAAGGAAACCCAAACAGGGATTGCGTACGTGGCAAGGGGATATCGGGATTACCCTAGAAAAAAAGATCGGGATCGTGGGGGAGAGAACAGCAAAAAAAAAAGGATCGGGGGGAGAGAGGGCGGTGCGCGTGTGTGCAAAGTGCACGGGCCGGCCCAGTGCGGCCCTCCAATCGACCTCGTCTCCATCGCTAGTGTCCCCTGACATTCGACTCCTTCTGGCGATTGCAATGGCGAGGGCCGGGTGATCGCCGCGGCAATGACGATCGTGACGAGGCGAGGAAGGAAGAAGGCGAAGGTAACGCCCCGGAACTCCTCCTCCCCCGTTAGCAGTAATTTACTCGTTGATTTCACAGCATTAGGGTTAGGGTTCATAGGGGCAGAATTGGGGATGTTCTTGCCGCTGGAAAGCTAGGTCTTTTGGTCAAATTTTGCAGTTGATTTGTGTTGGAAATAACATTGATAAATTATATTCATCTGTATTTTTTTCAGCTAAATCATGGATCCCGGTAGACATATTGAACGTTCGATTTCACTTCGGTGGCGAGTTCATCCGCATTGGTCCGAAGTTGGATTATGTGGGAGGAGATGAAGGTTTTTCACAGATTGAGAGAGACAAACTATCAGTACAGGAGGTGAAAGGCTTTGTGAAAGATCATGTAGAGTTGAAGGAATCCATGAAGTATTATTTTCATATTCCTAGCAAAGAACTTCTCAATGGGTTGCTGTTTCTTAACAATGACAGTGTTTGTGTGAAGATGTCAGATTATATATGTGTGGGTGGAGTTGCAGATGTGTATGTGGAGTACCATGGGGACGAGGACATCCATGACACTAGGAGTGGTAGTGATTTTGAGGACGATGAACTTGTGCATTTATCTGATTTAGAACCAGATCAGATCATTAGTGCAGAACCGGCTGAAGGTGAGCATGATGTGCTAGTGCTTGATGAAACTGGTGTGGTCACACAAGTTTTGTCCAGCCCAGTGAAGCAACAAACAATTATTAGAAGGAGAAATGATGCTGCTACTGACAGAGAAGACACCCATTCGGATTCAGATTCAGATTCCGACACTGAATACATGCCACATAGCGAGGACAGTGGAGAAGATTCTGAGGTTGTGCAACTAAGAAGACATGCCAGAAAGTTTAAGAAAAGAATGAGAGAGTCAAAAAGCTGGATTGGCATGGATTCAACAGGTCCTATTCCAATTGATCTTGTTGCAAACATGGAGGTATAGCTCGAGGGGGAGGAAGATGACTGGAATTATGACTCATCCGACGAGGACTACAGCTATGATGAAGATACAGATGGGCAGATAGTGAAGAGGAAGAGCAAGTACCCAAGATACAACAATGACACTGAAATACCACATTTCAGTTTGTCGATGGTGTTCAGAAGCAAGAACCAACTTTGCAAAGCTTTGAGAAGATATGGAATAGTCAAAAAAGGAGTATTGAGTTTTTAAAATCAGAGTCAGATAGAGTGAGGGCCAAGTGTGGATGGCCTGGTTGTCCTTGGCTATTATATGCAGCAAAAAATTCAAGAACTTCAAGAATGCAAGTGGTTACCTTCAATGATGAACACCATTGTGCTCAGAATAGGCAAAACAAACTTGTGACTGCTAAAGTGATTGCACAAAGATATGAACACTTCATACTAGCTAACCCAATGTGGAAGATTGACAACATGAAAGCAACAGTTCTCCAAGATATGTTTGCCGATGTGTCAACTTCTAAGTGTAAGCATGCAAAAAAGCTTGTCATGGACAGATTGATGTGTGGTATGAAGAACGAATACACTCGAGTGTTTGATTACCAGTTGGAACTATTGAGGAGCAATCCTGGAAGCACTATTGCAGTATGTTTGGACCCAACAAACATGGATCAAAACATATTTCAGAGTTTTTATGTTTGCTTTAATGCAATGAAACTTGGTTTCAAAGCTGGTTGCAGGAAAGTAATAGGGCTCGATAGTTGTTTCTTCAAAGGAGCGGTGAAGGGGGAGCTTTTGTGTGCAATAGCAAGAGATGCCAACAACCAGATGTTTCCAATGGCTTGGGCTGTAGTTGAGAAGGAAACAAAAGAAAGTTGGAAGTGGTTTGTTGGGCTGCTTATCAAAGATCTGGATATCAACAACAATGGAGCCGGCTGGGTTGTTATTTCAGATCAGCAAAAGGGATTAATAAATGCAATGCAAGACTATCTTCCAAATACAGAACACATGATGTGTGCTAGGCACATATATGCAAACTGGAGAAAGAAACATAGATCTCATGAGCGGCAGAAATTTTTTTGGGCCATTGCAAAAGCTTCTAACAAGCAAGATTTCAACTATCGCAAAGCAAAACTTGCTCAAGAGACACCTGATGGAGTGAAGGACATTATGAGGACAGAGCCTGTGCATTGGGCAAGGGCATTTTTTCAGCTAGGCTCAAATTGTGAGTCTGTCGATAATAATCTCTGTGAGTCATTCAATCACTCAATAGTAGATGCAAGGTTTTATCCAATAATTTCCATGCAAGAGAGAATCAGGAAGAAGATACTTGTTAGAGTGCAAGAACAAAGGGCAAAGAGTGAGAAGTTGAATGGGACAATATGTCCTGGCATTTTCAAGAAGTTGAAGGCAAGTATTGCAAGGACACAGTTTGTTGAATTGCTTTGGAATGGCACAGATGGATCTGAAGTGAAGCACATCAATGGCAGAGGAAGACAATACACCATAAATCTTGTTAAATGGACATGCTGATGTGGATACTTCCAGTTGGCGGGTCTTCCTTGCTGCCATGCAATTAGTGCCATCTACAAGTGTGGAAAAAAAGTAGATGATTTCATCCACCCTTGCTATTCAGTTGATGTGCAAAAAAAATATATGACCACTGTTTGCAGCCTGTTGAAGGTGAGGAGATGTGGCCAGTTTCTCCAAATCCTAGGCCACAAGCACCTGGATATGTGAAAATGACGGGCAGGCCTTCTTACAATGACAGGAAGAGGGAAGAAACAGAGAAGTCGAAGGGTAAGAAAATGAGCAAACATGGAACTGTGATCAAGTGTTCTTGTGTGGTAGCATTGGACACAATAAGGCTAGCTGCAAAAAGAATCCAGAGAGAGGAAAGAAAAAGAATGCACACCTAGTTAAGAGCAAAAAAGTAGAGGTATGTTTCCTGCATTTTAGATGAATATTAGAGAATTTAATTGATTTAGACGAACACTACAGAATTTAGATGAATCATATAGAAATTCAAATGAATATTTGTGTTCTTTTTGTATTTTACTTATTAGAGAATTTGATTGCTTGTATATGAATACTACAGAGTTTAGATGAATATTATAGAATTTCAAATAAATATTTGAGTTCATATTGTATTTTACTTATTTCTACAGCAAGCACAAGGTAGTACTACTCAAACTGTGGCCCCAGCTGCACCAACTTCTCAACTTGCTGCCCCAGCTACACCAAGAACTCATACTGCTGCCCAAGCTGTACCAAGAAGTTCTCAAGCTGCTGCCCCTACTGTAGCAAGAACTGCTCAAGCTGCAGCCCCATCAAACAAGTTCAAACCTCCAAGAAAAAGATCTGCACCCTTTCAACCTGGAGCATCTTCAGTGCCTGGTGGAACATCTTCATCTTCACTGCTTGGAACAAATGCTTCTAGAACTAGAGCAAAAAGGGGCAGAGGAAGATCTGCATCTTCAGTGCCAAGTTATGCATATTTCACTTGCAGTGGCAACTACTAGTGCCAAAGTCATGTGTCCTGTGTCCTCAATATTTTTGATTATTTTGCAAGCACTGCCAAGTTTGGTTTAATGTCGCAAACATGTAATGTTTATGCACTGCCAGACGTTGCAGAATATTGCCATCTTTGGTGTAATCTCCCAGATTTATGAACTATGAATATCCAAGATTTCTACAGTTTATATGTACCAAATGCCCCCAGATTTATTTCTGCAGTTTATATGTACCAAATGCCCCAGGTTTATTTCTACAGTTTATATATATGAAATGTCCCAGGTTTTGTTTCTACAGTTTATATGTACCAAATGTCCTAGATTTATTCCTTGCAATCTGTCCAACGTGTATGCTAAATATTTCTCCCAGTACTATAGTTTATTTCTGCAGTTTATATGTAACAAATGGTACCAAATGTTCCTCCCAGATTTATGCCAAGTATTCGTCTCAGGTTTATACCAACTATTGTATGATTTTCTTCAGTTTATAACCCCACCGCTTTGTTGGGCCACCACTAATAAGAATCCCGGTCAAGCATTGCCACATCAGCGTTTTAGGCAGCAAACGGCTGTAAGGTTTGATTTAGACCGGGAATTGTTAGTTCAGGGTCCTAATTTCCGGGATTGGGAGTTGCAGGTTTGATTTATCTAACCCCTACAAGATTAAGGTTTAAATTGGACTTCTTCCCCATTCACGCCCCAACAGACCCCGGGCCATTCTTTTAGCTCCGGCGTCAAAAAGGGCCCAGTCGCACCCCTGGAAGCCTGTTTTTTGCCGGTTTGGGACAAAACTGGCGTCGGCAGACCCAGACCGAACCGCTGGGGCGCCTGCGGGCGTCGGGGAAACCGATTTTGACGCGAACGGTAATGGGCCCGTCGAGTCAGCAACACACCACTTCCTCGTCCTCATCGCCTCGGTTCCTGTGGGAATTAATGCCAAGGCTGTCGCACTGCCGCGCCAGTCAGCCTCCATTGATGCCTCACAGGCGGCGCAGTGAAGGCGCCACAACGCGCATCCCGCCCACTCCCACCACGCTTCACTCGGCATGCAGATTCTCACCGCCCCGCTTCAGCTATAAAAGCTGACGTTCCCGCCGGTGAACGCCACAGTCGCCACAACTCGCCTTCTCTCTCGCCTCATCTCACCACAGAAGCAACTCTCCTCCCTCTTCCCCCGCCGACGAGCAATGGTTGAGCGGTACCCCAGCGATGCCGCGACGGCAAACGGCTTCGACCGCCGCCATCTCCACGAGGACGAGGCACCCGTCTTCTATGAGGCCGACTATCTAGCGCCCTCAGACATGCATGTGCCGGGCTCGTGGAAGTTGAGTGCCGGCGGTGTCCCGGTACCCCCGGTGCCCATCGGGGCTGAACGGCGGGCCGAGATCGCCCGCATCAGTTCGTTGTTGTCGGAGGAGCAGCGAAACGAGTCGTGCTACGCCACCGACAGTCACACGCTGTGGACGATGTACTTCGACCGCCACCGCGAAGACCAGATCGCCTCCACCAACAACACCATCCCCCGCCGCCGACTCAATGCTGACGGGCGACACGAATGGTGCGGCATCCCGGCCGCACCCTCGAGGCCGTCCTCGACCACATCGAGACCGGCAGCACGCCGCGCCTTGAGTACCCGGCGCGCCCGTCCTTCTCTCGCCGTCGTGGCAGCTCCTGGACGCTGCGGCGAATGGAGGCGGCGACCTCCTTGTTGTCAGGCTCCGGTTCGCTCTCTTCCGGGTCGCCGGCGCTCCGCCTCTTTAAGCCGGAGCCGCAGAAGACGCCACTTGGGCGCCGCGCCCACAGCGGCGCCCTCGTAATCAACGAGGACGGCCGCCCCTCCCCGCGTTCCCTCCGCCTAGTCAGGCCGAAGACCGAGCCTGGGTTGCTCCCCGTCAAGAAGGAGCACACTGAGATGGCCGCCGCCGACGAGGCCGCCCTGAAGTGGGTGAAGGTGGACTACGCCCGCGACTAGGTGGTGCGCCAGCGCTGGGCCTACGAGGAGATCAAGGCCTGGTGCCACGGACACGAGGAGGGCAGCGTCGTCGTCCTCGACAGCGACAAGGAGGACGCGCCCGGGCCGTCCAACCCCCCGCGCGTCGGCGGGCCTGGTCAGGGGTGCAGCAGGGATGGCGGCGGCTCCGGCGTCGACGACAATGACGACGACTACACCCAGTTCTACAGGCTCCTCGGCATGTAGAAGGCGGGTGGCGGCCGCGACGTAGTAGGGCTAGGCGTAGTTTGTTTGTTTTTTGTTTTTCTACAAATTTGAATGAAAAATCGTCAAGTTTGTGCCAAATTCGAATCAAATCACCGAGTTTGCGCCGAGTTGGGGCCGATGACTGGGAACACAATCGACCCCACGCCGAAAGTAAGCGCCGGTTTGGCCCCAGACGGTGCTTTTTCGCCGTCCTGGGGGGTCAAATGGCTGGAGGTGCTCTAAGCATATGTGTGGCCACAATCATCCTCGTCCGCCTCTGCGCTGTTTTTTCTTCCATTTCTCCTCAAGCAGGCTAGCAAGCACATTATTTGCTCCCACCACTATTGTCTTCCTCAACCTGCGCTCCTCTGTGTTCTTGCAAGCCCTCACCTTGGTGTTCCAATGGCGAAGTTAGTGGCCACCATGGTGGTCGGGTCACTGCTGTCCATTCTCAAGGACAAGGTGTCCAACAGCCTCCTCGACCAGTACAAGTTGATGAGAGGCATGGAGGAGCAACATGAGATCCTGATGCTCAAACTGTCTGGCCATCCTGGACATCATCGCCGATGCCGAGCAGGCGGCTTCCCACAGAGAAGGGGCGGCTGCCTGGCTCCAGGCCATCAAGAAGGTGGCTTACCAGGCCAATGAAGTGTTCGACGAGTTCAAGTATGAGGCACTTCGTCGCAAGGCCAAAAAGGAGGGATACTATGTCACGCCCAATATGTGATACTATCCTAAAGAGACTCAAAGGTCCCACCAAGGATAGAACCGCATATTGAAACGCTTTGCAAGGTGGATATCATTACATCAACATTACATAATAGATAGGGATACATACAAGAGGCATACAATGCCACACGAATACAACATCACAATACATAAGAGCATTATCCGACTACGGATGAAACACAAATAGAAACTCAAATGACATCCACCCTGCTAGCCCAGGCTGCCGACCTGGAACCTATCCCCTGATCAAAGAAGAAGCAGAAGAAGAACTCAAGCAAGCAAGCATCGCTCTCGCGTCATGACCATCGCATAACCTGTACCTGCAACTATTGTTATAGTAATCTGTGAGCCACGAGGACTCAGCAATCCCATTACCATGGGTATCAAGACTAGCAAAGCTTAATGGGAAAGGAAGGGGTAAAGTGGTGAGGTTGCAGCAGCGACTAAGCATATATGGTGGCTAACATACGCAAATAAGAGCGAGAAGAGAAGCAAAGGAACGGTCGTGAAGCTAGCAATGATCAAGAAGTGGTCCTGAACTCCTACTTACGTCAAACATAACCCAAAATCGTGTTCACTTCCCGGACTCCGCCGAAAAGAGACCATCACGGCTACACACACGGTTGATGCGTTTAATTCGGATTTGGTGTCAAGTTATCTACAACCGGACATTAACAAATTACCATCTGCCGCAGGGGTGTCCCAACTTAGCCCATCACAAGCTCTCGCGGTCAATGAAGGATATTCCTTCTCCTAGGAAGACCCGATCAGACTCGGGATCCCGGTTTACAAGACATTTTGACAATGGTAAAACAAGACCAGCAAGATCGCCCGCTGTGCCGACAAATCCAGATAGGAGCTGCACATATCTTGTTCTCAGGGCACACCGGATGAGCAAGACGACGGGTTGGCATAGACCCTGGTTGCCCAGGGGGCGCCGGACATCGCTCGGTTTGGACCAACACTTAGACAAGCATTGGCCCGGGGGGGCTAAAATAAAGATGACCCTCGGGTTAATTACTCCCAAGGGAAATGTAGGTGATGGTGAGGCAAATGGTAAAACCAAGGTTGGGCCTTGCTGGAGGAGTTTCATTCAAAGCGAACTGTCAAGGGGGTCCCATAAATCACCCAACCGCGTAAGGAACGCAAAATCCGGGAACATAACACCGGTATGACGGAAACTAGGGCGACAAGAGTGGAACAGAACACCAGGCATAAGGCCGAGCCTTCCACCCTTTACCAAGTATAAAGATGCATTAATTAAATAAGAGATATTGTGATATCCCAACATAATCCTGTCCATCATGGAGCAATCTTCAACTTTACCTGCAACCAACAATGCTATAAGAGGGGCTGAGCAAAGCGGTAACATAGCCAAGCAATGGTTTGCTAGGAAGGGTGTCAAAGGTTAGAGGTTCATGGCAATTTGGGAGGCTTGAGGAGCAAAAGATAGGTAACGCATCATAGCGATAGAACGAAGCAACTAGCATAGCAATGATAGTAGTGAGATCCAGGGTAGTGGTCATCTTGCCTGAAATCCCGCAAGGAAGAAGAACGAGTCCATGAAGAAGACGAACGGATGAAGCCGAACCAAGCGTAGACGAACGAATCCTCACGATCGCAACGAAACGCGAACTATCGAGAAAAAGCACACAACATGGTAAACACACCACACATGAACAAGGCATGATGCACAAACAAGTATGATGCAAGACAAGACTACATGAAGCTACTCATGGCAAGAGATGATGCAAACAAGAGCAACACATCAAGGCAAGTTTAAATGAGGCCGGGAATAACATAAAACAATTCCGGTAAGTCCCCATATGCATATTTCGAAAATGGTCCAGATCTGAACAAACATTAAGTTGAAGTTGTTAAACAGCAAGTTAAGATAGCACAAAGATGATCTACACGAGATTCTAGTCAAGTTACATATAAAGTTCATTTAGTTCGGAGCTACGACCTAGAAGATATGAGCAAAACAAGTTAAACATGGCATTGATGCAAAATGCATACAAACATCAATCAAACACCTCAAAACATGGATGCAACATGATAATATGAAACTACATGCAATTCTAAGCAAGTTTCATATAGAGCACACTCAAAACGGAGCAACGGTTCAACACACACACACACACTATACAAGTTTAAAGGACAAGCTGTCCAAAACAGCAACTAGGCATATTGCAAGCATCAAAACAATTTGCTACAGAAGCTCAACATGAGAACAAAAGGTATGGACATGATGTACAGGTATAGCATAACAAAATATGAACACTGAGCTATCTCCAGAAATCACTAGAACATGCTCAAACACACATGGCAAGATTGCAAATGATAACAGTTTCTGACCTTGCAGGAATAACATTAGGTTGCAATGTTTAGACCTATCAAACAACATGCTACAGGAACTTATCATGGCAAACAAAGGCATGGCATGAATATACTAAATGCATAGAACAAAAGTCTCTTACTGATCATGAGCCAAAAAGGATCAGAAGATATGATGGAGCGCATGTAAACATGGCAAGTTATATGACAGATTCAAACATGGCAGGAACAACAATAAATAGGCATGTTGGTGAGCTCGTACCGCTCACCACAGAGCATTATATGGCATGACAAGGCAACCAACAGTAAGAATACATGTTTATGAAGCTAAGCATGGCAAGATCAAGTTCATAGTATGCTTGGATCACTAACAACAATCATGGCAACATTGAACTTAATGTTGACAGGTTGACAACAATATTATTTAGCAAGTTAAGAGCATGATAACAACAAGCTACAGCAAGGCATAAATGCAACCAGAGGTACGGATGGATAGAGCATGACATTTATAACAAAACATCCTTAGTGAACATCTCCACATTATGCATAGAATGACTTGTAGCAGCAGGTTTACATAGCATCACAAGATAACAGATTCAGCCTAGCAAAACAGTAACAAGTACACTACTTCACGAGCTCGATTCACTCACCACAAGTCATTGCATGACAAGATAAGCTTCGCATAAGCAAGAATACATGTTTGTGAAACTAACCAAGGCAAGAACAAGTTCATAGCATGCAAGGATCAACTACAACAACCTTGGCAAAATTGAATAACATGTAAACAATCTTCCAGGAAACATTTTATAGCAAAAGTAGAGCGAGCAAATGACATGCTAGGCTACTCCATAATTGCAAACAGGGGCATGAATGGATAGAGAATAACCATATGTTCCAAACATCCTTACTGAAGTATCTCAAAATATGCTTGGATCTCCCTGTAGCATCAAGTTTACATGGCATAATAATAACAGCAGAACTAGGACTGAAATCAGCAACATCACGAAGCCTAGTTTGCATGCTTTTTCTAGTCACCACATTGATCACAAAACTACATGGCATACACCCCTGTAGAGATGGCATGGCATAGTTCAAAACATATGTAGAGCTCATGCTCATAGGATGCACAAATGAATCATGGCAAAAATGACAAATGAACATGTTCTGTTAACAGACAGCAGACAACATCATATAGCACTCTTGCAACGATGATTCGGGCATCAAGATGAACTCAAATGAATATGACCCAATGGAATGAAATGAATAGCATCTCATAGTGAACATTTTGACATATTACACGCACGAAACGAAGCAGTATGCATGGAGTTATGATGCGATGAACATGACATGATAATGCTGAAATCTACAAGGACTTAGACGAAAAACGGGGACTACCTCAGATCTGGATCCGGGCGGCACGGATCCCGAGGATCGCCGGAGCTGACAGGGAAGAAGACGGGGCTCGCCGGAGATGGCCGGAGGAGAAGGGGCCGGCGGGGTTGAGGAGGAGGCCGGCCGGAGGAGAAGCGGGCGGCGGTGCTCGGAAGGGCCGGCGGCGGCGGCGACCCGCGGCGGAGGCGCTCCAGCGACGACGGGGCTGACGCGGGGCGGCGGGCGGTGGCGATCGCGGCCGGCGCGGGAGGCGGGCGGCGCCGGTCGTGAGCTCGGACGGCGGCGCGAGCAGGGGGGCCGAGGAGCGGCGGCGCGGGGCGGATCGGGCCTCGGGGGCCCACGGCGAGCCGGCGGCGCGTGGGCCACATGGCGACGCAGGATTCGCCGGGGGCGGCGGCGCAGACATGTCCGGCACCGGGTGGACGCGTCCGGCACGCGGAGGAAGAGGGGCTAGGGTTTCGGGGATTCATCCGCGAATTTGGACGGGGAGGCCATATTTATAGATTCTGGGAGTTAGGAGAGTCCAAATGAGGAGCGGTTTTCGCCCACACGATCGTGATCGAACGACCGAGAGAATGGAGGGGGTTAGGATGGGTTTGGGGCCACTTTGGAAGGGTGTTGGGCTGTAAAGAGAAAGGGGGGGTTCGGGCTACGCGGTTGACCGTTGTAGTATCAAACGACCTCCAAATGGCACGAAACTTGACAGGCAGTCTACCGGTGCTATACCAAGGCCGCTTGGCAAACCTCGGGCCATTCCGAGAAAGTTTAATACCCGCTCACAACAGGAGACAAAAGGGGAACGCCGTAGGGCATAGGAGTGTCAGATCGCAAAACGGACAACGGGGAAAATGCTCGGATGCATGAGACGAACATGTATGCAAAATGAAATGCACATGATGACATGGCAATATGCAACACGCAAGCAAATGACATGGCAACTATGGCGAATAACTGGCAGACACCTGGCGCATCGAATCCGGGGCGTTACATACTACAAGGAGCTTGGCTTTGATGTGGTAAAACTCTTTCCCACCCATAACCGTTCTGTGTTTCGTAACAGGATGGGAAGAAAGCTCCGCAAGATTGTGCCGGCCATCAAGGTCCTTGTGACAGAAATGAATGCCTTTGGCTTTAAGTATCAGTAACAGCCGCTGGTATCCAGTCAGTTGCGGCAGACGGATCATGCTAGCACTGACCCAGAGGAAATCAAGAAAATCATCACCTAATCCATGAGGCCGCAAGTTCCTGGCATCCGCTCGCACCACTCCACTGGATGTCGCACACCACTGTCACGCCTGCATCACCCGGTGAGCCTCCACCCAAACAGCGACCGCGAGAAATGCTCTGCCCGGGCTTTGCCCGCAGCCCACTGGTGGTGGCGTAGATGGAAGGGAGGAGGGAGGAGGGAGCAGGGACTAGTGGTAGCAACAGCTAGGGTTCTCGTATATCATTTAAATTCCTTTTGTGTTTCTAGAGAATACAATAGTTATTCGGTTGTATGATGAAAATATAAGTTTGTATTGCAGTTGCAGGTAACTTATTGTCACGTTAATTTTCTTTCCAAAAATACTGGTGTGATCCGTTAATAATGTGCAAATGGAAATAGAATGCATAACATACAGTCAAACACCTGGTTACAGTTCCTATTTGAGAGAGAAAAGTAGATTTATCTTAAACACTTGCTTTAAAAAAATATCAATCGAACCAAGTGCATGTGGATCTAGTTTTGAAGGTCTCCTGACGAGAAACATTAAGAAATGCAAAAGAAATCATATGAGATTGGTTTTTATACATATACAAAACAATTCTCAACTTTATTGATATGTCCTAGAAAACCATGTTCATACCGGAAACTTGATTTCATGGTAAAAGTCGCTTTTTGAAAATATTCATTGGAACATGTCCATATATATGGGGTATAATTTCGAAGATCGCATTGCAATGAACACAATGGTATACACAGCATTTGATTTGGCCAACTTTGTAAAATCGATGGGATTTTTGGTACATGGCGCCCACGTCTTCTAGTTTGAATGTGTGTGTGTTGATGCTCTCTTCATTTATAGGTTGGTCCATGTCTAATATAGTTTAGAGTGCTTTTGCACGGGTGATGCGCTTCGATCCATCACTGAATTTATTACTTTTGGAGTGAACTTGCATGTGGCCCACTCGAAAAAGAAAAAGAGTGGCAAGTGAGGGGGCGAAATACGCTGGCAACGAGCGGGCCTTCTCGGGGGACGTCGGATCCGCCTTATATATTTTAGCTAATGGAGTAATACGTATATAAGCTAGCTAGTACTCCATCCATATTTACGGAGGGGGTAATTTTATTAAGGGTCAGAGACGCTTGGCCGGGATGGTACCATGCCTATGATGTCCTGGGCGGACCCGCATGACGTACCTCCGCGTGCGAGCGCGGGCGCCATGGAGTGCCCGCCTGAATCCGACACCGAGAACTCCGGCCCGGCCCGTCGCCGAGGAAAGTGCATCGCCCCGACCCTTGTCGACTCTTTGGGAAAACCCTATTTGACGCATTTTGCGTCAAGTAGTCGGCGAATCGCACAGGCGGGGCGACCTAGCGAGCGATTGGGCCGGCCCAACTATAGCGTAGCTTTCACGTTCTGGTTTTGGGAAACTTCTAGACGATTCCCTACCGGTTTTCACTGGTTTTAGGAACCTTCTAGAAGTTCCTGAACCGGTTTTTTATTTTTCATTTCTATTTTTAGTTTTTCCATTTTCTTGTTTTTCTTTTTTTCTGTTTCTTTTTTCTTTTTTCTGTTTTATCTTTTCCATTAGATTTTCCTTTTAAATGTTTTTTGATAATTTAATGTTTTGTTCAGATTTCAAAAAATGTTCCTCCTTTCAAAATTTGTTCCAGATTCACAAAATGTTTCAATTTCCAAAGTTGCACAGGAATTTCCAAAAATGTTCCTGTTTTCAAAATTTGGTCAAAATTTCCAAAAATATTCAGGAATTCGAAAAAATGTTCCTTCTATAGAAATAATTCACAATTTGCAAAAATTCTCATAGTTCAGAAAATGTTCACCAATTTCCAAAGATGTTCGTGATTTCAAAATTTGATCAGAATTTCTAAAAATGTTCGTATTTTAGAAAAATGTTCATCAAAAGATTTTCGTAATTCCAATTTTTCTTAGGAATTTCGTGAATTGTTCCATTTCCTAAAAAATGTTCACAATTACAAAAAATGTTTGCGGCTTCAAATTTTTGTTTGATATTTCATAAATTGTTCCATTTTTCAAATTTTTGTTCACAAATTAGAAAAATGTTCGTAATTGCAAAATTTGTTCTAAAATGAAAAAAAACGTTTGCATTTCGAAAAGTGTTCAAGAGTTTCAAAAAATGTTCGTGGTTTCAAATTTTTATTAGATATTTCTTGAAATGTTCCATTTTTTATATTTTTGTTCACAAATTCAAAAAATGTTTGTGGTTTCAAATTTTTATTAGATATTTGTTGAGATGTTCCATTTTTCATTTTTTTGTTCACAAATTCAAAAAATGTTCGTGGTTTCAAATTTTTTCTTGGCATTTCATGATATGTTCAATTTTGAAAATATTTGTTCAAAAAATTTAAAAATGTTCGTTGTTTAGAAATTTGTTCAGAATTTCATAATTTGTTCACAACTTCAAAAAATGATTTATGTTTTTCAAAAACATTTTCTGCAATTGCAATTTTTCTGATCACATATGCAAAAAAAATGTAAGCATACGGGCATTGTACGGACACTTTTCAAAATCTAAACTTTCAGAAAAAAAATGTGTGCTTATTTTTTTAAGATGTCCACTAGAGTAACTAATTCTGGCTCGCTATAGTAGATCATTCCGGTTGTAGGGGCATTGTAAGTTCTTTTAGTTTCTTTTACTATCAGAAAAGCTGGCAGCTGGAGTGGCTAGGAGCGCTCAGTCGCAAACTCTCGGTTGCCAATGGGCCAGAAAATAACATTCAAGGGGGAATAACTGTTTTCAGAAAATGTGAGTTTCCTAAAAAGAATTCACGGATTTGAAAAGTAGCTGAGTTTATAAAACTATTCCCGTTCTAAAAAAGTGTTTGAGTTTGAAATTTAAAATATTTCGGATTTGCCGGTAGCTGTTTGTTCTTATACGTTGGCGCTGATATATGAACCAGAAACCACGCCAGCTCACTTGGCTAGCAACACTAGCATATGTGTAGGAGATCCTGTGTTCGAATCCAGCTGAATGCAGTACTCTTTGCCTATTTTAGTAGGCTACAGTAGTCTGCTCGCGACACGACCAATGGGCCAGCCCAGTCGCGCGTGCCCTTATGCGTCGCGGAACTGTTTGACGCAAAACGCGTCGAATAGGAGGTCCCGACTCTTTGCCCCCCAAAGCGTGGGGTGACAGGCCTGTGCCACCAGGCCCGGCGACACAGATGCGCGAGCGTCTCCTTTTAAGCGTGTCGCAAACGATCATAATTACCGGTGTGGGACTAAAAATTGATCAGTAAGTATCTGCACCTTTGAAGCACGGAAATAACTCAAAACGCTAGTACTACTAGGCTAGTGGCGCACCAGACATGGATCGGCGTCGAGCGGCGACGGGTCCCGCAGAGGGCAGGTGCATCCATCGAACCATTGCATGTGTGTGGGTGTACGTCCTTCCGGTGAGTTTGTATTAAACTATTCCCTCCGTTCCTAAATATTTGTGTTTTTGGATATTTCAACAAATGACTACATATGAAGCAAAATAACTGAATCTACACTCTAAAATATGTCTATATACATTTGTATGTGATAATGCATTTGAAATCTCTAAAAAGATAAATATTTAAGAAACGGGGAAGTACTTATCATCGTCCTCCCCTATGCGAGCCGCAACAACAATGCCTTCTTTCGAGTGGAATGAATGCATCCGCCGTGGAAATTTCGTTTAGCTCCTGTTCAGACGATGCACATCTTGGTAGGTGCTCCATGAAATGCCCTATAAGTTGCCTTGATTAGTTTTGGCTTATTAGTTAGTGTAAATGAACTGGAAGTAACATCTGAATTTCTTTGACTTTGAACATGCTAGAGATTTTACGTTTCTGCTTCTAGCATTTCTCTTCTGTAAGCAACATGATAAGCTCGATTTCAAAACAAAGACCTAAGGAGTAGTATTGTTTATGGATCTTTTTTTTTTTTTGAAATGTATCTTCTCTGTGTTGTGAGCATTCTCTACCTTTGCTTGGCAAAGTTTTTGAGCTACATGGAATCAAAACCTATTTTCATTCAGAGCTAAAAAAAGTTGATTCCAAAGTGGCCATTGTAATATCTCATCACTCTTTTCTTTCGAGTGCCAGTTGCAAGACATCATCTGCGCGTAGAATGCAGCCCGTATGTCATGGCTAGATGGATGTATGAAAACACCGAAATAGAAAAAACGTAGGAATGAAATATCATGGCGATGGTTTGATTGAGATGACGTAGTCGGCTGCTGCAACTGCAAGGAGGTGGAGTTGAGAGAGAAGGGGGAGAGAGAGATATGTGTGTTTTATCAAATTTGATTGAATAGGGACGCCATCTGATTACATGGTATCTAATTATGGTGAAGCTAAACCAATCATAAACTAATGTAAGTAGGTCCCACCGTTATCCGTTTTTACGTTACAAATCCCACAACCAAACACCTCAGTGTAAGGGTAAATAGGCGCACAC
>NC_041393.1:731851441-731865015 GCF_002162155.2 Triticum dicoccoides | reverse complement strand
TAGAGGGAGCGGTTCGTGGGAAGAACATTTCAGCCCGTGCTTTTCCCTACCAACCACCTCCCCTCTCCCCCTCGCCCCACCGCCCAAGATTCCGGCAAAAGTAGTCGGCGGGAGCACGCCGACAGGATGCCACACGCAGGAGGTTGCCCTCCACCCCCTGCCCCCTCCTCCTGCGTCGACAGGCTGGGAACAGGTGGATCTGCGACCCTTCATCGCGGGTGGCCGGATTTGGCTTTCCCGGCAGTCGGCCGTTGCGCCAAGCGATGGAATGGTCGGGGAGCACCTCACGCAGCCCCATCAAAGGCACATCGCCGCATGCAGGTGCGGGTTCGGCTTGTCGCCGTCGCCGCCGGTTTGCCGGCATGGATTCGGCCGGCCGTCCGCCGGGCTCGGCCATCGGGCAGAGGCTCTGTGGCTCTCCGATGCCGCTCATACAGTGCGACGACTGCGCAGGGACAGCGCTACGGCTGACTTCGGGCATGCCGAAGCACCCCAGATGGGTGTTCTTCAAATGCGAAAACGACGGGGTACGTGATGTTTTCATTCGGTTCATTTCGATAGCTCATTATGTTAGATCATTTCGAACATCATCATGCGTGTAGGAAGATGGCTGCTCATTTTGGTTTTGGGAAGGCGAACATATTGATTTATTGGTAGAAAAAAAATTGATAGATGTTCATGCACTCCTTAATGCAATCGAAGGCAATGAAGTGCATGCATGTGCAACTAGAGGGGAAGCAACGTCTACTTCTTTCTTAGAACCAAAGAAGAAGAATGCAGAATGCAAGATCAAGAATCCACAGATCAACAGTGAATGCATGGAGAAGATATTGCTTCAACTAGTGGGAGCAGTTATAGAAGTTAAAAATCTTCTAAAATGCATACTTGTGGTTCTTGGTTTCTTTGGTCTTGCTATTCTAGCAAAGATTTGGTGATGTCCTATGTATGCAATGTGGTTGAAAATGCAAAGAAATGCAAATTGAGGTGCAAATTTACATTTTGCGGGCCCGGGGGAATGGCCGCAGAGACAGACCCCGCAAAACCGACCCGTAAAACATGATACAGGTCGGCTTTGCGGGGTCTGCCTCTGCGGCCGTTCGCGTCGTCTTGCAAAACAGTTTTTCCGCGAAGTGCAAGCATGAAATGCGGGTCGGCCGGATGCGGTGTCTGCTAGACATGCTCTTAGCCTCGTCGGATCGATCGGCAAGCTGGGGCTCGCATGGCCTTGGCTCACCACAACAAACTCGTCTCGCACTCAGGACGATGCCACTGTTGACTTTCTCCATGCAAGTTCATTTTCTTTTCTAGTGAGATGGGGCCCTAATTTTTCAGTTTCGCACAGGGCCCCAGATTTTGCTGGCCCAGCCATGTGTGTACGTATGTCCTTCGCGTCTCTGTTTCTGCAACATCATGTCTGTTGCAAAATTGCCTTCTGCAACAACATCCATGTTGCACAACAATAAAGACGAAAAAATGACAAATATTTTTGCAACATTGTCTGTGTTGAATTTTGTTTCCCGCAACAACACTCATGTTCCAAAAATAGTGATGAAAAAAAATCTGCAACATCAACTACGTCGCAAAAGATTTCTGCAACATAAACTTTGTTGCAAAGTATTTCTTTAACACTACCTTTGTTGCAATAATAAAAATAGTGTTGGATGTTAGATAGTTGTACAACGGATCTGATGGTTGCCGAGGCGACGGATCTTTTAGTAAGATCCGCCGGCCGACAGGTAGTGCTGCCCAACTTAGAATCTCACAACACTAGTAGAAAAGGGGGCAAAGGTCCAGGCCGGGTCAGCCCATTAGTCCCGGTTCAGTCCAGAACCGGGACCCATGGGGGCATTGGACCCGGTTCGTGAGCCCCGGGGGGCGGCCGGCCCACGTGGGCCATTGGTCCCGGTTCGTTTGGACCTTTTGGTTCCGGTTGGTGGGACGAACCGGGACCAATGGGCCTCGCTCCTGGCCCACCACCATTAGTCCCAGTTGGTGGCTCGAACCGGGACCAACGGCTAAATAATGCAGAAAACAAAAACAAAAGGAGACGAAGCGCAAGAATTAGAGACAGGATGATCTCCATTCTTCATAATGGAGAGTTAGGGTCTATATTGTTTTATGCTATTTTACCTTAAGGGTGTTTAGGTCCTACCTGATACTGATGATCATGTGCTAAGAACAATTATGTAGGGTTGGGTTCGATGACTATGAGGATGATGATCGTATGACTTGTTATTAATAACAAGTAGAAGTTGTATGATGATGAATGATTACTAGGACTTGTTATTATATATGATGGTGTATGATGCGAGCATGCATGAGTTATTATATATCAGCGGGTGAAATGAACATAGCAGTAGCGTTGGTAAACCAAGGACGAAGATATAAGAGAGGACACTTCTCTCTATTAGCTAGCTAATAACAACCTAAAATTAACCCCCAAAACCCCTAAACCATCCACTTTTTATTTAAAAGAAAAAAGAAAAACATCAGCTCCAGCTAGCTACTGACACGTGGAAGCATTTTGGTCCCGGTTCATGTCACCAACCGGGACCAAAGGCCCCCTTGCCTGGGCTGCTCGCAGTGGCCACGTGGAGGCCCATCTGTCCCGGTTCGTGTAAGAACCGGGACTAAAGGGGGAGGCATTAGTAATGACCCTTTAGTCCCGGTTCAAGAACCGGGACAAAAGGCCCTCACCAACCGGGACAAATGCCTTGTTTTCTACTAGTGCAACTCTGGAAGATCAATACATAAATAATGTGTCCAAGATATACCGGTAAACATAAATTGGCGGTTACCCTAAAAAGCCATGGACCGGTGGTTACCCTAAAAAACCATGAACCAATGGTCATGAAAAATACAAAAATTATCTATATATAACAAAAAGGAAATAATAGGCCACATTGCATGATTTAGTTTATGGTATAGCATAATTTAGCTTTGATCTATTGGACATGGCTGAAACAATGAAAGAAAGAAAAAGTGATACACTGAGTTATATTGTACTAGAAGAAATCTGAGACCATGAACGTGAACGTTTTCATCTAAAAAGGAGTTGCAAGTGGGCGGAATTCGCAGGTAAGGGGACCGACCGATACATTCGGTGCTACCCGCAGACGCCATGACGTACCCGACTGAATCCGATAGCCGACCCAACCCCGCTTGTTCGCCTCAGCCTTGCCGACTCCTACCCCCCTAAGCATGGGATGACAGGCCCGCGCCACCAGACCCGGCTACACAGACGCACGCGCTCCCTCTTTTATGCATGTCACCGGATACCCAACTTGGCCGTGTGGGACTAAAGTTTGCATATGTGGGAAACGGATCGGCGTCACCCCAGAAGGCATCCATCCATCGATTGCATGTTTGTGCATTGTTTCTCGCTGGTGACCATATATTTTGGGAAATTCAAAACGTTGTTAGCATATAATTAAGTATATCATGATTTTAAATACGGATCCAAAACTATGAGCTGGATTAGGTTTAAGAACCCAACGAAGTCAGGAACTTCAACTGAATGAATACACGCATCGTCACCGGCGCTTCCCGGTTGAGGCTGTAAATCTGAGAATACCGGGCGGCTTGATTGCCTGCCTCGGCGCACCCCCCTGTCATATATATAGCATAGAAGTTTACAATTACAAAGGGAGTCCCAAGCAGGGAAACTATCTATGTGGAGGCAGCCGAACTTGTACTCCAAGTCGGCCTGAAGTTGTAGCTATATTGGTCTCCAACAGGCCCCCGCAGTCTGAACCGGGAACGGAAGTGACCTGAAGACTGGACCGAAAATCGCAGAAAAGATCTGTTGGTAAACCCTTGGTGAAGATGTCCGCAAATTGCAGGGCTGATGGAACATGAAGAACACAAACTGTGCCGGGAGCGACCTTCCCCCGAACGAAATGAATGTCTAACTCGATATGTTTCGTGCGACGATGTTGTACCGGGTTTGCTGATAAGTAGACCGCACTTACATTGTCACAATATACAACAGTAGCAGTCGAGACGGGCATGTTAAGTTCCTGTAATAACTGACGAACCCAGCAAGATTCTGTAACGGCTGCAGCAACGGCTCGGTATTTGGCTTCTGCGCTAGATCGAGAAACTATCATCTGTTGTCTAGAGGACAAGGAGACGAGATTATCTCCAAGGTACATGCAAAATCCGAAGGTGGAGCGACGTGTATCCGGACATCCTGCCCAATCAGCATCTGAGTAGGTTGTAGGAGAATGTGTAGAAGTGCGGTGTAGATCGAGACCATGATCAAGGGTGTCACTGAGATAGCGGGGCACTACTAGGGAAAACCCTAGAAGTAGCGTGGGTTTTGATGCTATCAGCAGCGCGGGTAGCCGTGCTACTACTACAACGCTACAGCTAACAGTTAGTAGTAGCGCGGTCTTTGCCCATGCTACTACTATTGACTATATCAGCAGCGCTTTTCTAGAACACGCTACTATTAAGTAGCTGTAGCGCTTTTCTATCCCCGCGCTACTGCTGTATCTTTCATCATTTTTTCGTGCTTCCTACCCCGTTTAAATAAAATGCAATTTCACATATACCAGATAACAATATCATTAATTAACCACAATACCATATAGTCATGCAGTATCATAAAACATTATAGGTACTAGGTAGTACTAGATAAGAATTTCATATATAGTCAACATGCATCCTCATATAAATATAGCATATATGATAAACAGTACTAGGTAGTCATACAACCACACACACATATATAGTTCTAGATGATATCAACGACGATCATCATCCTAAAGCCTGGGCGGTGGGTGTTCCTGATAGGATGGCCTGTCCAACACGAAGATTCTTGCCAACGAGGAATCTCTTCCACCCAACTGAGTTTAAGTGTGTGCGACCGTCCGTGTCCACGCCGTAAGTACAGGTGGTGATGAAGCCCCTCGCAGTAAGGCGTATTCCAGCTGAGCCTTCTTCATCAGGCTCGATACCACAACTCACAGATATGCTTTTTGGCAATTTCTGAATGGAAGAACATATCAATTAATAAGTAGCCTCATACACACTCTTGCAAATATATTTCTGCTAAGTATAGATTCTACACTATCAAAAGACACAGTACTACACATTTCTACTAAGCATAAATTATACTAATAAGTATATATGGATTATCTACACTATTAATAGTTCTTTGGATTCTACACTAATAAGCATGTAATCGGACTCTATACTAAAGCATATCAATAAAGCATAAAATAGTATATATAGTACCATATGGTAGTATATGAGACATGTGGGGTAACTACCACCGGGTGGTAGGATGGATTTTTCATATATATATATATATATATATATATATATATATATATATATATATATAGCCATGTTTTGTGTTCCAGTGTGATGATTCTGGCCATCATTCTCGAAAGCATCCCGTGATGCCACTTAGTTAGTAGGCATTCTATTCCTGGGTTCTTGACCCAAGATCCACCCTACTTACTTCATGTTGATAGTGTTTGCTCGTCCCTTTAGGTTATTAGTAACCTTTGCGATAGTCCTCGAAGTTCGTGGTATTTCCTTCTTCCAAATACTATGAACCACTTTATGGCAGAAGTTTGTTGGATCAAAAGATCACAACAGGAATATCCTCGATGAGTTCTCCATTCTATATTGTGGCTCTGCCAGTTCTACCTTTCTGCATGGATTATCCGGAAGAAATATGTTGAACTTCGTTCGACATGCTAAACCATGCATCCACAACTCAGAAAATCGTATGTTCCTTTGAGTTGTCCCTCTTTAGTTGTCTTCTGACCCTCGTCTATCAATTGATAGTCAAGAGTATGTGTGCATTCGTTCATCGATGCCTATTACTCTTGTGGTCCATCAAGCCATTCTATTCCAGAATGACTAGGAGAAACAAACTCCAGTACCCCATCCATATCCAGGATTGGGTCAAAGTAGTTGTGCTCCGCAGAATAAATACTAATCCAGCTTTTGCTCTGCTCCACCTTGGAGTATTACCATCTTTATATCAAGAATATCACGGGAATTGCACACCATCCTATGAACTCTTGATACAGTGATACTCTCTCCATCATTATTCATTTCTCGGTTCCCGTGTTGTTGCAACCGGAATGTCGACAAGTGAATCGTGATGTGTGAAATCAATACTCCTAGCAACCTTGTTGCTTGGTAGTTAAAGGACAATAATTTCATTCTTAGCATGTTGGTTCTTGAATCATCATTCTAAGACTGATCGTGCTACCTAGTCCTTATTTTCGGTGCACCTTTCGATCAATGAGTTAGGATTGTGCCAATCCCTCGCTCCTTTGATCATACCGTCTTGCCCTGGAAAGCAAGATTGTTCTCGAGCTTAATAACATATCGGTGGTTCATGATTTTCCGGATATCTTCTCGGAAGTGTCAGCGGGTCGTCACCTGACCGCTATGTTGAGTTCGTGATCAAGTTGGTTTTCTTGTAAACCACCCTTACTCCAAGAATCTGTGTTGGATACCCTGAGCTAGTTGGTTAAGCTAAACAACAACTTGGAGAGTTGGAAGATAAAAGCTTGTCCGACTCAGTTCATTCCAAGGGATATCCTTGTGCGTGTGTGTTGAAGAAAGATGATATCTTCATTGACTGATCCTCGTGTCAATTGTTGGATCTATTATCTTACCCAAATCTTTGATTTGCATATGGGCTATCGTCAAATCAAGTCAGAACCAACGATATTCATAATGTTGTCTTACTCGTGGTTGATCCCTCGAGCATACACCATTACATCCTTTGGTCTGACCAGTGCTATCACCTTGTTCATATAATTGTGGAATTCCATTCATATGGAAACCTGGATGAATTGTTGTTGAGCCCATCGACAACATCCTTATCCCCTCCATGATTCGTGTTGAACATCCAGCTAGTATTGGAAACTTCTATAAGCATTATCTTCATGTTCCGTGCATGAAGCATATGCCCGGATGAAGAAGTGACTTCCTCTAATTCATGTGCATTTGATGCAAGTTGCCGCCGTGGATTCGAGAAAGTCAATGTTGCTTCCTCTGGAATCACCCCAAATCAGTCATGCATACGTGCAAAGTATTCTGTGGTTTGGAGACTTGCAACCTTCATTCTATATGTATTCCTAGCACACTAAGCCACTGATTGATTTGTTCAAGGAGAAGAAGTTCCTTCTTAAGAGCAAGACTTATACAAGGACTTCGATATCCTCGATGATGGTTCCCCACCTGAACTTGGTAGTGTTTTCATTATAAGACTACTACGTGGTCATGCTTGTCTTGGACAGCGTGTTCACAGGTTTGTAGCAGAACCAGCTCATGTTTTGGAGCATGCTATCGTAGTTCATTTTCCTGAGAATCTCGCAACGTCATCTCTTCGGTTTGTGTTGCAAATTTTCTTTTCCAGACATGCTGTCTAAAATGTCCTGTTACCAACCAGATCTGAATCTTAGACAGATATGATGGTTGGAACTATTCCAAGATCTATGATGTAGGTCCCGACAAGGTTGATGTTGGCCGACACACCTAGCCGGAAGATCTATCATTGTAGTATCTTGAATGAGCAATTTGCCCATCTTCTCTATAAGGATTTCATGTGACTTTTCTAGAAGTGTTCCTTATAAATCCTTTCTCTTCCGAAGTCTAACTTATACTTGATGGCCACATTAATGCTTTAATTATGACTGTGTTATGTAGAACATCAAGGAGAACATTACAAGCGGAGTGCTAAATGTTTCTCGGTCAATCGATTTTGATTCCTTGGCCTCGCTAAGGTGAGCTCTGAGAAGCTATTATCTTCCTATGCATCTGCATCGTCCATCACTATCCATCATGGTAGTAAGTTGTGTTGCCAGGATCCTTGACACGGATATTGGTAAAACCTTGATGAATATGGAAATGCTCAAGTTCTTGAGAGCACACGCAAGTGCTAGGTTTGATCGTCGGCATTAATTGCATAGTGCTCTCAGTTTCCTCGGCAATGCTATGACCCTTTCAAACAGTGGATTCACTCTCTACTGTTGGGTTCTTCCCCAGTTACCAGAATCATTCCCAGCATTTGCATTTTGTTCCCAGCTTGCACCGCCAATGTGCCATTCTACCATGGGTCCCTTCCATTTCCGGTGGTAAGCAAATTCATCCATTACGTTGTCTTCAACAAGGTAATCCACATCATCCATTCTAGCCCGAGTGTGTCTTTCTCCCGAACTCTGTCAAACGATCGTTCGTAAATTGCCTCAGGCTGGTGAGGAGAGTTCCAATGATCTATGTATCAAAAGAAATTCTTTTTGCCACTTAAGGGATGATTCCACGAGTCACCTCCTCTAAGATGTCTCGTTAAGGTATCATGGCAACTCAACTCCTCGCTACGTTGACAACCGTTCACCACCTTCTTAAGCGCGAAATTGTTGCCTACCTAGTGAACCCTTGTCATCTGTTCCACTCCATCCTTATAGATGTATGCCTCGTGTCTCAGCTCGGGGGATGCTGCTATGTCTCATCCCATGAGTTGATCCTGAGTTGTTCGGTCTTCGAGAAGATCAATTCTTCTAGAGTTTTCCTTTCCTCTTCTGGTCTTGATAGTTGGAGTTCTCAGAGGAAGACATCGAGACAATGATGGTGATCGAATCAATGTTCTTATGAAGGGCAACCTGGATCGTGAAGATTGTGTTAGGTTGCGTTCCCCATCGTCTTACCCTACGCTTGAATCTCGGGTCGAGATTCTTGTTTAGTGGGGGTGAGTTGTCACATCCCCAGTTCAGGCCTTGCTTGTTTTTGCTTTAGCATCCATGCATCATGTTTAAATTTTATGAAACTTGAAATGGGGGCTGATAAACCCTAGCAGCTAATGAATTCAACTAGGGTCAAAATAAATTCTTTTTCAATAAACCCAAAATGCCCTCTGGAAATGTTCATGATTTCTGGTAAAGGTGAAAACCTCTGCCAAAAATGATGCACATATTTTTAGGCCATTCTGGATTTTTGAATTAAATCATTACTTATTTGCATTTGGGCATTTAAATACTATAAAATATTTTAAATGCTCAAATAATCCCAAACTGAAATGTTTACTGTAGGATATATTTCTAACAGTGGTCATGAGAAGTTGCATGATTTTTGGGATTGATTTAGTATTTTTAATAAAGCCACAAAGCTGCAGAAAATAGAAAAACAGGAAAAGAGAGAGAGAGTTAGTACCTGGCGCTTACCTAAAGCCCACAGGCCCAGCCTCTGGAACGGTCTCCGGAGCAGGACCTATCGAGAAGGAACGGTGTCGGCAATCAATACACAATCATATGCAACAATATGCTGCATGATCATGGCATGTAGATGTGATGTTGTTTGAACTAATGCAGCTAGCAATCACTTGGTTGAAGTTCATTTGAACCAAGAGTTCAAATGCAACTCCAAATTAACTCTTTATAAATGCCATTTATATGTTTTCACCTAAACAGCAGGTTTAGGTTGGTTTGTCATGCATGAAACTGGTACAGATGGAAAGACTGCATTTTTCTGATAATTTTTCATATATAAATTATTTCAATCTGAGCTACGGTTGAATTTCTATGAATTTTTGAAGTTTAGATCATTTTCTGGAATTTCCTGATTTAATTTAAATCCAGAAAATGGATAACTGCGTCAGCATTGAGTAAGCATGACGTTAGCAGGTCAACTGCGGCTGACTGGGGTCAAACCCGACGTGTGGGGTCCACACGTCAGTGACACAGTGTTAAACAAGGGGGTTTTACTAATCTAATTAAAAGATTAGGGCGCAGGGGCCCACTGTCAGTGTCAGGGTTAGTTAGATGGTGATTAGCCCTAAGCTAATCACCTGGCCGACAGGGCCCGCATGTCAGGCCGGCGAGGTTGTCGGTGGCGACCTCAGGACGCGGCGGCGTCCGCGTTACAGGCCACGGGGGCGGCGACTGAGGGCACGGGGCGTAGCCCGGGCTCTCGCGCATCTGGTGGAGCAGGTGGGAGGAGCTGGGGGGGCGGAGCGAAGCTCGCGGCGGCGGCCGGAGCTCGGGCTCGAGCGGCTGCGGGCTACAGAGCACGGGGAGGCAGGAGAGGAGGGGGAACCGACGCGGGGGGGCTCACAGGGGACCGGAAGAGACGACGGCGAGCTCAGGGGAGGCGCTGACGGCGGTGAGCGGCGACGGAGATCCACGGCAGCCGGAGGTGATGAAGGCGACGGCGACGGCTCCATGGGGCGTCCGGCGATGCTTGACTCGGTGGAGAGGACGAGGAAGTTGCGGAGATGCTCGTGGACTCGTCGGAGAGGCGAGGTCGTGGCGGTGGGCGCGGCAACAGCGAGCGGCGGCGACGGGCGCGTTCGGTGGTGCTCGCGGGAGAGAGACCAGGGGAGGGGGAGGAATGAGAGAGAGGGAGAGAGGTGCGGGGCGTCATGGCGACGTCCAGGGAGTCGCGGAGCAGGCAGGGAGGCAGGAGGTGGCCGGGCACGGGGCCGCGTGCGGCTGTGGCGCGGGCACGCAGCTGCTTGGGCGAGGGGGAGGAAGACGACAGAGGAGGAGGCCATGTGGGCTGGGCTGGCCGACTGGGCCGGCCAGGCCGCACAGGAACGGGCTGCACAGGGAGGTAAGCGCCAGGTAAGTCTCTTCTCCCTTTTTTTTCTGTTTTTGTTTTCTGACATTTGTTTGGTTTAATAAAAAGACTAAACCATTTTATTTACTTATGCCAATTTTTGTAGGAACAAGTGGTATTATTCCAGAGCTCCTCAACAAATGGCATAATTTTTGGACATATATTATATATATAACCAATATATATCCAATGCAAATAATTATGCATTAATTCCAAATGCCCAAAATAAATACTTATGGGCTCTTAAAAATATTGGTTTGATTTTTATCTCTGTTCAATATTTTCAGAGAGCAACATGAGCATTTTTTGGACCTATTTGGAGCAATTTTTATTTGGGTCATTTCCAGAAATGATTCTGAGGGTTTCACAAATCCCCATTTCAAATTTAAATGGAATTTAAACATGATGCACACATGACTAGCTAGTCTAGGTCATACCAGACTAGTCGGGACGGGATTCTTTTGAGTGAGGGTGAGTTGTCACACCCTAGTTAGTCATGCATTAGAGTGTTGCATCATGTCTATTTCATTCAACAGAAATTTGAAATGGGGATGACAGAACCCCCAGCCCCTCTGAAACCAACTAGGGTTTACTAAAAATATTTTCAATGAACCTGAAATGCCCTTCTAAAATGTCCATCATTTTTGTCTTGGTTCAGAACCTTTGCCAAAAGTGGTGCATAATTTTCTAGGTCATCCTAAGGTCTTTGAATTAAATCATAAGTATTTGAGTTTGGGCATTTAAATTATATAAAATATTTCAAATGCTCAAATATTTCCAAACCAAAATGTTCCAAGCTGGATATATTCCAGTTAGTGGCCATAAGCAGTTTGGTGATTTTTAGAGTTGCCTAGGTATTTTTAGAAAGTCCACAAACTTACAGAAAAATAGAAAAGGAAAAATCAAAGAGGAGCAGAGGCTTACCTGGCGCCCACCTGGCAAGCCCACCTGCCGGCCCAGCCCAGCAGCCGCTCCAGCGAGCTGCTTGCCTTTGCCAGGCAGGCAGGCAGGTGCCCGACGGCGGCACCAGCGCGCGCCACGCAGCTGCCCGTCGCCCTGCTTCCTCCTCTCGCCGCCCTGCTGGCCTGGATGAACTCCACGTCGCACTCCGAACCCCGTGGACACACCCATTCGCCCCCAGCTCCTCTCCCTCGCTCTCCCGCACCATGGCCGACGCCATCGCAGCCGCACCGTCGTCGTAGTCACGCTCTTCGTCGTCCCCGTGCCGCTCCACCGTGTCCATGAGCTCCGTCGCCCTCCTCTCCTTCGAGCTAGCCGAGCCCCGAGCGCTCGCGTGCCCCGAAGCCACTGCACCGACCTCGTCCGATCCGCCATCGCCGGAGATCCCCTTCGCCGTCGCCGCCGCACCAGCTCGTCCTCGACCGCGCCGTCTGCTTCTTCGAGACCTCCGTGAGCCAAGCTACCTCCTCCCCCTTTCCTCTCTCACTCTCGTGCATCACAGTGAGCGCACGAAGCTTCACCGCATGCACCGCCGCCGAGCTCGTCGCCGACGTGTCTCCGGCCAATCACCGGCCACACCACCGTGTCCATCACACTCACCGCACCCGCAGGAACCCGTAGGACCACTCCACGGGCCTCGCCGTGTCCCGTAGCCTCGAGTTCGACCTCACCCGAACTCCGGCGACCACCAAGGTCGTCGCCGGCGACGTTTCCGGCCACCCCGAGCTCAACCACCACCACCAAGAGCTGCGGCTTGCTCCCGGCTACCCGTAGATGCCCTCCGCCGCTCATTTAGTCGCCGGAACGCACAAAAGCACTCTCGCCGCCGCGTTAGCCGCCGGCGAGTTGACCCCGCTGACCCCTTGTTTGACCACGGGTGGGCCCAGTTTGACCCCCCTGGGTCAATGACAGGTGGGGCCTAGCCCTGTTAATTAATTAGGATTAGTATTAACTAATAATTAGTTAAACTAATTAAACTGACACACGGGACCCACTAGTCAGGTTTGACCTAGACTGCTCCGTTGACCACTGACGTCATCCTGACGCAATGCTGGCGCAGTAATTTATTTACTGGAATTATTATTACATAGGAAATTCCAGAAAATAACCCAAACTTCAAAAAATCATAGAAATTAATCTGTAGCTCCAAATGCAAAGTGTTATATATGAAAAATGATCAGAAAAATCCAATCTATCCATCTGTACTGGTTTCATGCATGTTTAATTAAGCTAACCTAATGTTTAGTGCAGAACAAGATAAAGCACTCTAAAGGGCCATTTATGAGTTTGAAATTTGAATCTTTGGTTCAAAATGATTCAAACCCATCTGGTCTTAGTTGCATTAGCCCAACACACTCATTTTGCCATGTCTCATGCATGCATCATATTGTTGCGTATTGTTTGGTGATGTTTGTGTATCGGTGCTCTCTGCGGCAGGTCCTGCCCCTGAGGAGTATCGTGATTACCCCAACGAAGAACAATACTAGTGCACCGACCCATCAGGCAAGCAACCAACCATTTGATCATATCGATACAATCCCATGTTCTCGCTCCTGCTCTCTTTTACTGCATTAAGACAACGCGTTTCAAACTGCTGTGTGCTGCGGTAGTTGAACCCATTTCCTCTGCATGACCTGTCATTGCCACAGTAACTAGATGAAACCCACTAGCATGTATATATACATTGATCCTGCAGCGAGCTAGGGACATATATATATTGATCCTGCAGCGAGCTGAAATGCTTGTCTTTTTTGCTGAGGACACATAAATGCATATTTTTATGTGTTCTTTACAGTATTTTTTACAGAATTTTTTTTGCTGAGGACACATAAATGCATATATATATAATGCTTGTCACAGATTTAGATTGTAAAAATATATATTGATCCTGCAGCGAGCTGAAATGCTTGTCTTTTTTGCTGAGGACACATAAATGCATATTTTTACAATCACACCGTTGGATCATCTTATTATATTAGAGTGAGGCTCCCCTATTTATTTCATATTTTTTACTTACTTTTAAACCG
>NC_041393.1:731850793-731851376 GCF_002162155.2 Triticum dicoccoides | reverse complement strand
TACTAAACCAACACACCTATAATATAGCATGATCCAACGGAGGGATTGAATAAATATGACTGTATGTGTCCTGGACAAAAAGAACAAATGTTTCAATATATATTGATCCTGCAGCGAGCTGAAATGCTTGTCTTTTTCGCTGAGGACACATAAATGCATATTTTTACAATCACACCCTTGGATCATCTTATTATATTAGAGTGAGGCTCCCCTATTTATTTCATATTTTTTACTTACTTTTAAACCGTTAAATGTTTAGCAAGCCTTAACTAGTTCTGTGGCAAGCTATGATAGACACAGTTTTACCTATATATATATATATATATATATATATATATATAGGGTGGGTCTATTATGATAACACCCCTTAAGACCTTAGTCTGCTAACAAAAAAGCTTATTCTGCTAACAGTACCGAGCTGACCCGTAGCTACAAACTAACCCCGCAAAAGGAAGAGACGAGCTGCACGAGGCAAAAAAAAACTCCCTGCTCCGTGTCCTCACGACCTTCATCAACTCCCTGCTCCCCTCCCAGCCAGCCACCTCCCCATGCAGCGCCCCACCTCCCCCTCCCCCACACGCAG
>NC_041393.1:731846735-731850707 GCF_002162155.2 Triticum dicoccoides | reverse complement strand
ATGGTACTTGTCAGGCAGGTCACAAATGGCACCCCGACAAAGTCATCACGCGGCGGAATTATGTCACATAGGTTGCACACCTCCTCGCTCAGCATCATTCTTTAAGCTATGATGGCTTCATAAAGTGGGTCCTCATCATCTTCATCGAGTGGGTCCTCATCATCTTCATCATCTTCCTCCTTGTTGATATAAATGACAGCCAACTTGGGTCTTTCTGCTCTGAAGGAGAAACTAATCAACTCACCACCAGTAACACACATGTGGGTGAGGAAACGGGCCCATCCATCTCCTCCAATCTGCGACATATTGTGTCCTTTCTCGACCTCCATAGTGTAGGGCCCCCCATGAGCCTCAAAGTTCATAGTGTCTCCTATCAGCTTGTTGAATTTCAACCTCACATTGCATGGGACGATCTATGTAAAAAAGGCAAAATGACACAATGCATTAATGCCAACACTAAAAGCAAAATAGTTGTTACATTTCATATAATTTCTTACCGCCGCATGACGAAAACTCGGCTGGAAGTATATGCCGAACAGCTTGCCAGTTGCAAGGCTGCTGGTGCACCTTGACTTGCACAGTAAACATGATGGTGGTGGTGGTCGCGCCATTTTCCTAAAGAAATATGAGCAAAGATGAACGATCCACTTCATAGGAAAGGAAAACAATAACATAAAGTTCTCAATGCATCGATCTTAATCGGAAAACAAAATATTCAGGCTTAGTAACTAAAATTAACATATAAGATGATATGAGGTTAGCAACAGACATTACATATAACAAAAACTGCCATATAACAAGAACATATAACAAAAACAATGGTACACAAAACTTCAATATAGCATAAAAAACAACTACTCCGAGGAACACAAAAACCCTATAAACTATCCTATATCAAAGTGTTATATATATGACCAGAGGCTTATATCAACTAAAAACTATCAATTATGTCTAAATTTTTACTAATCAGTAAATCATATCAACTAAAAACTATCAACTGTCATATCCCTCTCTAAATGTTGCATATCAACTAGCCTACTAAATCAACTGAATCAAAATGTTCTAAATCAACTAAATCAACTAAATCAACTAGCCTACTAAATCAACTAAATCAAAATGTTGCATATGAACTAGCCTACTAAATCAAATTGTAGCAGGGAGGAGGGGTTGTGGATGGAGGAGGGAGGAGGGAGAAGGAGGGGCGACTAGAGGAGGGAGGAGGAAGGCGGAGCGAGGAGGGGCCGGCCGGTGGCGAACGGGGGAGTGGAGGGAGGACGGATCTAGGAGGAGGGGCGGGGAGGAGGGCAGACGGTGAAGGATTTGTTGGAAATATGCCCTAGAGGCAATAATAAAAGTATTATTATATTTCTATGTTCATGATAATTGTCTTTTATTCATGCTATAAATGTATTATCCGGAAATCATAATACACGTGTGAATACAAAGACCACAATATGTCCCTAGTGAGCCTCTAGTTGACTAGCTCGTTGTGATCAACAGATAGTCATGGTTTCCTGGCTATGGACATTGGATGTCGTTGATAACGGGATCACATCATTAGGAGAATGATGTGATGGACAAGACCCAATCCTAAGCATAGCACAAAGATCGTGTAGTTCGTTTGCTAGAGCTTTGCCAATGTCAAGTATCTCTTCCTTTGACCATGAGAGCGTGTAACTCCTGGATACCGTAGGAGTGCTTTGGGTGTATTAAACGTCACAACGTAACTGGGTGACTATAAAGGTGCACTACAGGTATCTCCGAAAGTATCTATTGTTTTATGCGGATCGAGACTGGGATTTGTCACTCCGTATGACGGAGAGGTATCTCTGGGCCCACTCGGTAATGCATCATCATAATGAGCTCAAGGTGACCAAGGTGTTGGCTGCGGGATCATGCATTACGGTACGAGTAAAGTGACTTGCCGGTAACGAGACTGAACAAGGTATTGGGATACCGACGATCGAGTCTCGGGCAAGTAACGTACCGATTGACAAAGGGAATTGTATACAGGGTTTGATCGAATCCTCGACATCGTGGTTCAACCGATGATATCATCGAGGAGCATGTGGGAGCCAACATGGGTATCCAGACCCCGCTGTTGGTTATTGCCCGAGAGTGGTCTCGGTCATGTCTGCATGTCTCCCGAGCCCGTAGGGTCTACACACTTAAGGTTCGGTGACGCTAGGGTTGTTAGGAAGACTAGTATGTGACTACCGAATGTTGTTCGGAGTCCCGGATGAGCTCCCGGACGTCACGAGGAGTTCCAGAATGGTCCGGAGGTAAAGTTTTATATATGGGAAGTTGTTAAACGGGCACCGGAAAGTTTCGGTGGCCCCTCCCGGGGGGGCCACTTGGGCTGCATGGGGATTGCAGCCAGCCCCTAGTGGGCTTGGCGCGCCCCCCTCCTTGGGCCCTTGCGCCTAGGGGTGGGGGGGAAACCCTAAAGGGGGCGCACCCCCCTTGCTTGGGGGGCAAGCCCCCCACCCCTTGGCCGCCGCCCCCCCCTAGGGTTTTCCCTAGAGGGCCGGCCCCCCTTGCCCGTTCCCCTATATATAGAGGAGTGAGGGGAGGGCTGCAATACACCATAACTCAAGGCGCAGCCCCTCCCCTCCCCAACACATCTCCTCCTCCGTACGTGCTTGGCGAAGCCCTGTCGGAATACTGCCGCGTCAACTGCACCACGCCGTCGTGCTGCCGTTGGAGCTGCCTTCCTCAACCTCTCCTTCCTCCTTGCTGGATCAAGACGGAGGAGACGTCTCCCGTCCCGTACGTGTGTTGAACGCGGAGGTGCTCTCCGTTCAGCACTAGGACATCGGTGATCCGAATCACGTTCGAGTACGACTCCATCATCACCATCTCCTTGGCAAGCTTCCGCTCGTGATCTACAAGTGGTATGTAGATGCAAACTCTCTCCCTTGACTCGTTGCTTAGATGAACTCATAGATGGATCTTGGTGAAACCGTAGGAAAAATTTTAATTTTCTGCAACGTTCCCCAACAGTGGCATCATGAGCCAGGTCTATGCGTAGTTCTCTTTGCACGAGTAGAACACAATTTTGTTGTGGGCGTGGATCTTGTCATCTTGCTTGCCTCTACTAGTCTTTTCTTGCTTCAGCGGTATTGTGGGATGAAGCGGCCCGGACCAACCTTACACGTACGCTTACGTGAGACCGGTTCCACCGATTAACATGCACTAGTTGCATAAGGTGGCTGGCGGGTGTCTGTCTCTCCCACTTTAGTTGGAGCGGATTCGATGAAAAGGGCCCTTATGAAGGGTAAATAGAAGTTGACAAAATCACGTTGTGGTTATTCGTAGGTAAGAAAACGTTCTTGCTAGAACCCAATTGCAGCCACGTAAAAGATGCAACAACAATTAGAGGACGTCTAACTTGTTTTTGCAGCGATTGATCAAGTGATGTGATATGACCAGAAGTTGTGATGAATGATGAATTGTGATGTATGAGATCATGTTCTTTGTAATAGGATTCACGACTTGCATGTCGATGAGTATGACAACCGGCAGGAGCCATAGGAGTTGTCTTTATTTTTGTATGACCTGCGTGTCATTGAAGAACGCCATGTAACTTACTTTACTTCATTGCTAAACGCGTTAGTCATAGAAGTAGAAGTAGTCGTTGGCGTGACAACTTCATGAAGACACGATGATGGAGATCATGGTGTCAAGCCGGTGACAAGATGATCATGGAGCCCCGAAGATGGAGATCAATGGAGCTATATGATATTGGCCATATCATGTCACAACTATATAATTGCATGTGATGTTTATTATGTTTATGCATCTTGTTTACTTAGGACGACGGTAGTAAATAAGATGATCCCTTACAAAAATTTCAAGAAGTGTTCTCCCCTAACTGTGCACCGTTGCTACAGTTCGTCGCTTCTAAGCACCACGTGATGATCGGGTGTGATGGATTCTTACGTTCACATACAACGGGTGTAAGACAGTTTT
>NC_041393.1:731840702-731846265 GCF_002162155.2 Triticum dicoccoides | reverse complement strand
CACAGCGAAAACACTTAGGGTTAACTTGACGAGCCTAGCATGTGCAGACATGGCCTCGGAACACGGAGACCGAAAGGTCGAACACGAGTCGTATGAAAGATACGATCAACATGAGAATGTTCACCGATGATGACTAGTCCGTCTCACGTGATGATCGGACACGGGCTAGTCGACTCGGATCGTGTAACACTTAGATGACTAGAGGGATGTCTAATCTAAGTGGGAGTTCATAATTTGATTAGAACTTAATTATCATGAACTTAGTCTAAAACCTTTGCAAATATGTCTTGTAGATCAAATGGCCAACGCTCATGTCAACATGAACTTCAACGCGTTCCTAGAGAAAACCAAGCTGAAAGATGATGGCAGCAACTATACGGACTGGGTCCGGAACCTGAGGATCATCCTCATAGCTGCCAGGAAACAATATGTCCTAGAAGGACCGCTAGGTGACGCTCCCGTCCCAGAGGACCAAGACATTATGAATGCTTGGCAAACTCGTGCTGATGATTACTCCCTCGTTCAGTGCGGCATGCTTTAGAGCTTAGAACCGGGGCTCCAAAAGCGTTTTTGAGCATCACGGAGCATATGAGATGTTCGAAGAGCTGAAACTAGTTTTCCAAGCTCACGCCCGGGTCGAGAGATATGATGTCTCCGACAAGTTCTACAGTTGTAAGATGGAGGAAAACAGTTCTGTCAGTGAACACATCCTGAAGATGTCTGGGTTACACAACCGTATGACCCAGCTGAATATTAACCTCCCAGATGAGGCGGTCATTGACAGAATCCTCCAGTCGCTCCCACCAAGCTACAAGAGCTTTGTGATGAACTACAATATGCAGGGGATGGTAAAGACCATTCCTGAAGTATTTTCTATGCTGAAGTCAGCAGAGGTTGAAATCAAGAAAGAACATCAAGTGTTGATGGTCAATAAGACCACTAAGTTCAAGAAGGGCAAGGGTAAGAAGAACTTCAAGAAGGACGGCAAGGAGGTTGCCGCGCCCGGTAAGCCAGTTGCCGGGAAGAAGTCAAAGAATGGACCCAAGCCTGAGACTGAGTGCTTTTATTGCAAGGGGAAGGGTCACTGGAAGCGGAACTGCCCCAAATACTTAGCGGATAAGAAGGCCGGCAACACCAAAGGTATATTTGATATACATGTAATTGATGTGTACCTTACCAGTACTCGTAGTAACTCCTGGGTATTTGATACCGGTGCCGTTGCTCATATTTGTAACTCACAACAGGAGCTACGGAATAAACGGAGACTGGCGAAGGACGAGGTGACGATGCGCGTCGGGAATGGTTCCAGAGTCGATGTGATCGCCGTCGGCACGCTGCCTCTACATTTACCTACGGGATTAGTTTTGAACCTCAATAATTGTTATTTAGTGCCAAGTTTGAGCATGAACATTGTATCTGGATCTCGGTTAATACGAGATGGCTACTCATTTAAATCTGAGAATAATGGTTGTTCGATTTATATGAGAGATATGTTTTATGGTCATGCTCCGATGGTCAATGGTTTATTCTTAATGAATCTCGAGCGTAATATTACACATGTTCATAGTGTAGATGCCAAAAGATGTAAAGTTGATAACGATAGTCCCACATACTTGTGGCACTGCCGCCTTGGTCACATTGGTGTCAAGCGCATGAAGAAGCTCCATGCTGATGGACTTTTGGAGTCTCTTGATTATGAATCGTTTGACACATGCGAACCATGCCTCATGGGCAAAATGACCAAGACTCCATTCTCCGGAACAATGGAGCGAGCAACCAACTTGTTGGAAATCATACATACCGATGTGTGCGGTCCAATGAGCGTCGAGGCTCGCGGAGGATATCGTTATGTTCTCACTCTAACTGATGACTTAAGTAGATATGGGTATGTCTACTTAATGAAACACAAGTCTGAGACCTTTGAAAAGTTCAAGGAATTTCAGAATGAGGTGGAGAATCAACGTGACCGAAAGATAAAGTTCCTACGATCAGATCGTGGAGGAGAATACTTAAGTCACGAATTTGGCACACACTTAAGGAAATGTGGAATCGTTTCACAACTCACGCCACCTGGAACACCTCAGCGAAATGATGTGTCCGAACATCGTAATCGCACTCTATTGGATATGGTGCGGTCTATGATGTCTCTTACCGATTTACCGCTATCATTTTGGGGATACGCTCTAGAGACAGCTACATTCACTTTAAATAGGGCACCGTCTAAATCCGTTGAGACGACACCGTATGAATTATGGTTTAGGAAGAAACCTAAGCTGTCGTTTCTAAAAGTTTGGGGATACGATGCTTATGTCAAGAAACTTCAACCTGAAAAGCTCGAACCCAAGTCGGAAAAATGCGTCTTCATAGGATACCCTAAGGAAACTGTAGGGTATACCTTCTACTTAAGATCCGAAGGCAAGATCTTTGTTGCCAAAAACGGATGCTTTCTGGAAAAAGAGTTTCTCTCGAAAGAAGTAAGTGGGAGGAAAGTAGAACTCGATGAAGTACTACCTCTCGAACGGGAGAGTGGTGCAGCTCAGGAAAATGTTCCTATGATGCCCACACCAACTGAAGAGGAAACCAATGATGATGATCAAGGTACTTCGGATCAAGTTGCTACTGAACTTCGTAGGTCCACAAGGACACGTTCCGCACCAGAGTGGTACGGCAACCCTGTCCTGGAAATCATGTTGTTAGACAACGGTGAACCTTCGAACTATGAAGAAGCGATGGCGGGCCCAGATTCCAACAAATGGCTAGAAGCCATGAAACCCGAGATAGAATCCATGTATGAAAACAAAGTATGGACTTTGACTGACTTGCCCGATGATCGGCGAGCGATAGAAAACAAATGGATCTTTAAGAAGAAGACGGACGCGGATGGTAATGTCACCATCTATAAAGCTCGACTTGTCGCTAAGGGTTATCGACAAGTTCAAGGGATTGACTACGACGAGACATTCTCTCCCGTAGCGAAGCTTAAGTCCGTCCGAATCATGTTAGCAATTGCCGCATACTATGATTATGAGATATGGCAGATGGACGTCAAAACGGCATTCCTTAACGGGTATCTTAAGGAAGAGCTGTATATGATGCAGCCGGAAGGTTTTGTCGATCCTAAGAACGCTAACAAAGTATGCAAGCTCCAGCGATCCATTTATAGGCTGGTGCAAGCATCTCGGAGTTGGAATATTCACTTTGATGAGATGATCAAAGCATTTGGGTTTATGCAGACTTATGGAGAAGCCTGCGTTTACAAGAAAGTGAGTGGGAGCTCTGTAGCATTTCTCATATTATATGTGGATGACATACTCTTGATGGGAAATAATATAGAATTTCTGGACAGCATTAAGGCCTACTTGAACAAATGTTTTTCAATGAAGGACCTTGGAGAAGCTGCTTATATATTAGGCATCAAGATCTATAGAGATAGATCGAGACGCCTCATAGGTCTTTCACAAAGCACATACCTTGATAAGATTTTGAAAAAGTTCAAAATGGATGAGTCCAAGAAAGGGTTCTTGCCTATGTTACAAGGTGTGAGATTGAGCTCAGCTCAGTCACCGACCACGGCAAAAGATAAAGAAGAGATGAGTGTCATCCCCTATGCTTCAGCCATAGGATCTATTATGTATGCCATGCTGTGTACCAGACCTGATGTAAACCTTGCCGTGAGTTTGGTAGCAAGATACCAGAGTAATCCCGGCAAGGAACACTGGACAGCGGTCAAGAATATCCTGAAGTACCTGAAAAGGACAAAGGACATGTTTCTCGTGTATGGAGGTGACGAAGAGCTCATCGTAAAGGGTTACGTCGACGCTAGCTTTGACACAGATCTGGATGACTCTAAGTCACAAACCGGATATGTGTATATGTTGAATGGTGGAGCAGTAAGCTGGTGCAGCTGCAAGCAGAGCGTCGTGGCGGGATCTACATGTGAAGCGGAGTACATGGCAGCCTCGGAGGCAGCGCATGAAGCTATTTGGGTGAAGAAGTTCATCACCGACCTAGGAGTCATACCCAATCCGTCGGGGCCAATCAAACTCTTCTGTGACAACACTGGAGCTATTGCCCTTGCCAAGGAGCCCAGGTTTCACAAGAAGACCAGGCACATCAAGTGTCGTTTCAACTCCATCCGTGAAAATGTTCAAGATGGAGACATAGAAATTTGCAAAGTACATACGTATCTGAATGTCGCAGATCCGTTGACTAAACCTCTCTCGCGAGCAAAACATGATCAACACCAGAACTCTATGGGTGTTCGATTCATCACAATGTAACTAGATTGGTGACTCTAGTGCAAGTGGGAGACTGTTGGAAATATGCCCTAGAGGCAATAATAAAAGTATTATTATATTTCTATGTTCATGGTAATTGTATTTTATTCATGCTATAAATGTATTATCCGGAAATCATAATACACGTGTGAATACAAAGACCACAATATGTCCCTAGTGAGCCTCTAGTTGACTAGCTCGTTGTGATCAACAAATAGTCATGGTTTCCTGGCTATGGACATTGGATGTCGTTGATAACGAGATCACATCATTAGGAGAATGATGTGATGGACAAGACCCAATCCTAAGCATAGCACAAAGATCGTGTAGTTCGTTTGCTAGAGCTTTGCCAATGTCAAGTATCTCTTCCTTTGACCATGAGAGCGTGTAACTCCTGGATACCGTAGGAGTGCTTTGGGTGTATCAAACGTCACAACGTAACTGGGTGACTATAAAGGTGCACTACAGGTATCTTCGAAAGTATCTATTGTTTTATGCAGATCGAGACTGGGATTTGTCACTCCGTATGACGGAGAGGTATCTCTGGGCCCACTCGGTAATGCATCATCATAATGAGCTCAAGGTGACCAAGGTGTTGGCCGCGGGATCATGCATTACGGTACGAGTAAAGTGACTTGCCGGTAACGAGACTGAACAAGGTATTGGGATACAGACGATCGAGTCTCGGGCAAGTAACGTACCGATTGACAAAGGGAATTGTATACAGGGTTTGATCGAATCCTTGACATCGTGTTCAACCGATGATATCATCGAGGAGCATGTGGGAGCCAACATGGGTATCCAGACCCCGCTGTTGGTTATTGCCCGAGAGTGGTCTCGGTCATGTCTGCATGTCTCCCGAGCCCGTAGGGTCTACACACTTAAGGTTCGGTGACGCTAGGGTTGTTAGGAAGACTAGTATGTGACTACCGAATGTTGTTCGGAGTCCCGGATGAGATCCCGGACGTCACGAGGAGTTCCAGAATGGTCCGGAGGTAAAGTTTTATATATGGGAAGTTGTTAAACGGGCACCGGAAAGTTTCGGGGTCATACCGGTATTGTACCGGGACCACCGGAAGGAATCCGGGGGTCCACCGGGAGGGGCCACCCCTCCCGGGGGGGGGCCACTTGGGCTGCGTGGGGATTGCAGTCAGCCCCTAGTGGGCTTGGCGCGCCCCCCTCCTTGGGCCCTTGCGCCTAGGGGTGGGGGGGAAACCCTAAAGGGGGCGCACCCCCCTTGCTTGGGGGGCAAGCCCCCCACCCCTTGGCCGCCGCCCCCCCCCCCT
>NC_041393.1:731825214-731840457 GCF_002162155.2 Triticum dicoccoides | reverse complement strand
CCCTTGCCCTTTCCCCTATATATAGAGGGGTGAGGGGAGGGCTGCAATACACCATAACTCAAGGCGCAGCCCCTCCCCTCCCCAACACATCTCCTCCTCCGTACGTGCTTGGCGAAGCCCTGTCGGAATACTGTCGCGTCAACTGCACCACGCCGTCGTGCTGCCGTTGGTACTGCCTTCCTCAACCTCTCCTTCCTCCTTGCTGGATCAAGATGGAGGAGACGTCTCCCGTCCCGTACGTGTGTTGAACGCGGAGGTGCTCTCCGTTCAGCACTAGGACATCGGTGATCCGAATCACGTTCGGGTACGACTCCATCATCACCATCTCCTTGGCAAGCTTCCGCTCGTGATCTACAAGTGGTATGTAGATGCAAAAACTCTCCCTTGACTCGTTGCTTAGATGAACTCATAGATGGATCTTGGTGAAACCGTAGGAAAAATTTTAATTTTCTGCAACTTTCCCCAACAGGATTACCGAGTCCAGGGAGGAGGAGGAGGTGACGGCGGCGCAGAGGGAGGAGGGGTAGGTGATGGCGGCCGGCGAGGGCGAGGGCGGGCGCGGGGCAATTGATGGGGGAGATCGAGTGTGTGTGAGTGTGAGTGGAGAGAGGAGAGTGAGGGGTGGCCATTTGGGGAAGATAGAATGGCTTAGCAGTAGCGCACTATACAGAAACGCGCTACTGCTAAACGACCTAGTAGTAGCGCCTTTCAGTCAAAACGCGCTACTGCTATGTGTAAACATGTAAAAATATACATAAAAAATACATTGATCATCAATGATCTTTTTGTGTATAATCTGAATTGTCAATATGAGTCCTCGCCGGTTTAGAAACCGGAGAAGACTCATATTGCGGCCACAAATTCTACACATAGAGTTCAGTGAAGACCAAGTGGTTGTGATAGTTTGAGAAGTAACATATTTAAGGTGGTAAAAACCCTGTTCACTGAGCGAGGTGGGACTAATTTTTTGTAGTAAACTTAGCAGCAGCGGGCATTGAGAGAAGGCGCTACTGCTATGATCTGTATCAGTAGCGCTCTTTGTATTAACGCGGTGCTGCTATAACTAGCTTGGCGGCGGGGTGGTGGCAATTATATCAGTAACGCGGCTTATTTGGGCAGCACTACTGCTACATTTATTTCAGCAGCAAACACCACCACACCACAACGCACATACCCAAGACAAGATACAAAGGTACTAAAGATCAGCAACATCAACCCCAAGCGAGCAAAAGATGAGCAATAGGAACCACTACGGGGATGATAGAGCCCTCCACCATGAACTAGCCCCCGCGAGGACACAAGCTGACCGTCGACGCACATGAGCTCCAAGACGGTGCCTTCAGGAAGGGTACGACTCCGGAGCGCCACCACCACCCGATCCAAAGGATCAAGATTTTCACCCGGAGCAAACGGAGGACCAGGAGTAGTCGCAATGGCATCTTCAGGAAGAGGATGACGCCCGCGGATGTCGCCACCGTCGGTCTGAGCACCGCTTGATAGGGAATTCTCCCCGGCACATACTCCACCTCCGTATAGGGGGCGACGAGTCACGAGAAACCTGCCGCACCACCACCACGTATCGCCGAGCCCCGGCCACCCCGCCGCCGACATGACCAGGGTTGCTAGTCCGCACCCGAGCCACTAGAACCGCCCACGAACACCGCAGCTCCAACCACAGAGCCGACGCCCTGCATCCTGACACCCCATCGGCCATCAAGAGGGATGGGCCTCCACCAACCGGCAGACCCCTACCGAGCCGGAGCCGACAACGGCCGGCATGCCTCCACCGCACCAGAACTAGAACTGGAGGCAACAGGTCGGGGAAAGGGAGAGGAGGAGCGGTGCAAACCTCGACCATTACCCCTACCAATGACAGGTGGCCTCGCCACCCATCGCTCCTGCCTACCTCCCCCTACGTTGCCCCCTGCAACGTCCATCCACGGCCGCCAGAGCAGGAGCGGGAGGAGCCCGCCCTGACCGTCCGTCTGACTAGGAGAGTGCCGGAACGGCCAAGATCCACCCTCGAGATGACCAGAGGGGGTGTCGCGCCAGGCCGCACCAGAACGAGCACTAAGGCAACATCTTCCGTGTGACATGCCCGCAGTAGATGCGCCCATGCCCGCCGGCAAGGCACTGCGCGCCGCCCGCGGCCGCCGGCCCGCTAGATCTGGCCGAGCCCAGACCGAGCCGCCACCGCCGCCACAGGCGCGAGACCGCACCGTGAAGCCCAGCACGCTAACACCAGGCACTCACGACTCCGCCGCTAGAGCCCGCCGTTGCGCCCCTCACCAGCGAGACGCGCCACTGGAAGCCGTTGACCCGCGCCGAACGCCCTCGCCGCCACCGGCGCCGGTGGGCTTTGCCCGTCAGTGTGCGAGAGGGAGGAAGCGGAGGAAGGGCGGGGCCGAAGCTGGCGGCTATGGTTTTCCCCCCGGTCGCCGCGTGGGAGCGACGCGGGGGGAGGAGGGGAGTCTGGTTCACAGGAGAAGTAGTCAAGACTATCTCTATTACTCCTTACTAGTGAGTATCAAATGTACTCTCTCTAAAAAAAGAGTATCAAATGTACCGGTTAGATAATGATAATAGCATCATTAGTACTACTACAGAAAATTTGAGCTTATGAAATGTTTCTTTAACCTAAATTCGTCATTTCTTTCTTTAATTAATGATGTTTCTCCGAGTGTAAGTTTCTACATTACTAATCTGTGCAGATAAGGCAAGCCAAGGCATCCTGAAACCAAAGACATGGAAATATGTCATCCGTAGAGATTAAAGAGCTATAAACAGGATCACGGGAATACCAATATGGAAGTTATCACGCAGGTTTGTGATCTAAAAATGTGCCTCTGTTGGATCTCTTTAATGTTTTTCTTTGCTGGTGCCTACTGTCTTATAAAATATGATCCTTCTTTGCTGAGTTCTTCCAGCACATATAGAGAGGGAAGAGATCACTTATAGTAGAGCTATTACCTTGCAAGACTCGCCAGGATCAAGCACAGCTACAGACAGAGGTGTAAGCCCCAGGGAAGTTGCTGTGATGCTGAATTGCAAGCTCAATAATCTGAAAGTGCTTCCAGAATAATAAGTACTTGTATTTTCCACCTCTGTTTACATACGGCTATTGCCATTATTGTATTTTCTTTTCCAACAAGCACCGCGACATTCTGTCATGTTTCCACTTTATTAAGGGACTTGTATAGCAGTACTACTATTTGTAGTCCATATCCTGTGTACCATGTATTCCAGTGCTTCTGTTTAGCACTGTTACTTATTGATAATCATTAAACCCATTAAGGCGCACGAGAAGGGTGGCCAACCAGCTATGCCACGTGGCGCATGTTGGTTGGCCGCGGTGAGAAAGATTTTGCCTTTTTTAGATTAGTTTTGCAAGATGGAAGTGAGTTTTTTTCTTTTTCTGTTTGAGAAAAGTTTTTCTATGCTTTTGTTTTCTCTTGGAGATGGATGTGATGTGCACGTGATGCGAGAAAGTTTATTATTTTATTTTGAGATGAGCGTGAGCTTATTTTCTTTAAGATGAAGAAACGTGTGCATACCTTTCTTTCAAGCGGTCGGCAATGGTTGGCTCTAACCACTAGTATGTATCTCAAGCTGTTGATTTCCTTCATACTCTGCACTAGAAATAATGCTGTTCTGAAGTGATGTTAGCAACTTTGGCATACATTGCGTTGTTGTGAATCACTTCAAATTATCAGCAGTCACTAGAGAACTTGGACTTCAGATTTCAAGATACGTGCTGCCAATTTCGGAACCGGCTCCTCTGACATATTGGAGGAAAGGTAGGGAAGCAACAGTACTCTCCTGTGTAAACTAATGGAGGCAAGTCAGGGAGGAGCGTTTTCACTGTAGATAATCACTCTGAATAAAATATTGTGACAGTTGATTTTTGTGGGCATGTACTGGAAGGCAAGTCAGGGACCCCTGAAATTGCTTCCTACGTCAAAGGATCTGGTGATCCGCCAATTTCGCCTTGCCAACTGATCTTCGAGTAAATCAACAATTTTGAAGCCCGAGTTCGTCGGTCAGCGCAAGCCGGTCCAGCGTTTTTTTTTCTTTGGTGTTCTTTTTTTTCAGTTTTCAACATCACTCTAAGCAACCAATGAGGTAGTGACCGCAAGATATGTGGTGTCAAGTTCGCCCTGCTAACTGATCTTGGAGTAAATCAACAATTTTGATACATAAAGTAAAGTATTACATGATGAGTTGAATTCGTCAGTCAGCGCGAGCCGATCCAGTGTTTTTTTTTCAGTTTTCGGTAGTAGTGCGACTATATTATATTCACCATACATCACTTTAAAGTTTAAACAAGCAATGAGGTGGTGAGTACAGAAGAATTAGCAAAAAGTCTGAGTAATTACACAACAGAATGCAATGAACGCAAACGATCAATCAGCTGTAGCCAGATTAAAAAGAGAGGTTTATGGGAGTTGAGAAGGGCTTAGATAAGCTCAAGTTTTATCACAGTGGATTGCAGAGATATTGTGTGTTTTCAGCTTTCAGGCCTGTAGGCAGACTGAGCATCCGAGTGTTAGATGTGTATAGTTCATTGTATACATCCCCATTGTATAAGGGGCTTTTCTGCACTTTCACACACATGTATATGTAATGGCCTTTGGCCCTCAGAAAAGACTAGTTGCTCATTATCCAACATGATATCAGATGCTAGGTTAGCCCCCTCCTCCCGCACGCTGCAACTCCGTGCGCCCCGTCCCTAGTCCGGCCGCCCCCGTCTCCGGTCATCTCCGGCCATCTCCGGCCGCCTCCCCTCTGGTCTGGCCCGGAGCTGCCTTCTCTCCGTCTCCGGCCTTCCTCTGTGCCGAATGGGCTGAGCTCTGCTGCAACAGCCGCCGCTCAAGCCTTGCCAGGAGCTAGCTCCCTATACTACCCGGCCCCCGGCTCCCTCCGGTGCGCGGGTCTGGCCGCTTCTCCGGCCGGCTGCGGGTGCTGCTCTGGCCGCCCCCGGCCCCTCGTCCTCTTCTCCAGACGGCTGCGGGCGCGGCTCTGACGGCCCCAGGCCCCCTTGTCCTCTTCTCCGGCCGGCTGCAGGTGCTGCTGCCTTCGGGCGCCTCTCCTTCGCCCGCTCACCTCTGGATCCATTGGTCATCGATCCAGATCGGGCCTGGTCCTCCCGCTCAATCCCCCGCTCGATTCCTTGCTCGGTCTCTGGCCTCGTGAGAGTTCTCCCCGATCCAGATCGGTCCTACAGTAGCAGTTGATTCCAAAAAAAAAGAGAGAGATAATCAGTATGTCTTCGTCTGGCTATGTGGCTGTTCCTCGGTGCTCGGTGATCTTCGATGGCACAAATTATGCTGAGTTTGTGGGATTCATGTGTATCCATATGCGCGGGCTCCTTCTGTGGGGTGTTCTCTCTGGCGAGGTACCCTGTCCGCCCTGCCCTGTTGCTCCAGTGGCTCATGTTCCGCCGGTACCAGCGGTACTTGCTCCTAATGCTTCTCAGGCTGATCGGGATGCAGCCAAGGCCCTTGATGATGCTGCAGTTGATGCCTATGATCAGCAGGTATCCACTTATTCTGATGCCCTTTCAGTCTACCGGGATGATCTGTCTGCTTACACTCAGTGGTGCAATGATGATGCTCGAGCAGCTGCTGTTCTCACTGCGAGTGTCCTCCCTCAGTTTGCTTCGGAGTTCATGGGCCTTGGCACTGTTGCAGCGATGTGGTCCTATCTTTGTCAGCGCTATCAGCCCTCTGGCGATGCTTTATACCTCTCTGTGGTGCGTCTGGAGCATGCTCTTCAGCAGGGTGACTCGTCTGTTGATGAGTTCTATTCACAGTGCTCTTCCATCTGGCGTCAGCTTGACTCACTGTGGACAGTTGTTTGTGGCACTTGTCGTTGCTGTCAAACTACGCGGTCTGACTTGGAGTTTCAGAGAGTTCATGAGCTCTTATCTCGTCGCCGCTCTGGGTTTGAGCCCCGACGTGCTCACTTGCTTGCTCGTGGTCGTGTTCCTATCTCAGAGGTGCTTGCAGAGCTTCGTTCTGAGGAGACACGTCTTCGCTCTGCTGGGTTGCTTCTAGTTCCGTCAGTATTGGCTGCCCGGGCTCCTGTGTCATCTGCTCGCCTCACTGCTCCGCCGCTCCTGCCTACTCCTCCAGGGGGGTGAGTTGTCCTTCTTATGCTGAGAAGGGCACGTCGTGCCGTGACATCGTCTGTGGTTACTACTCCCGGCAAGGTCACCCAGAGTCTGATTGTCACCAAAAGAAGCGAGACCAGAGGCGCTCCTCCAGCGGGCCTCCTGTGTCTTCCTCGACTCCGTCACTCACTAACTAGGACATTGTTCGCCTCAAGCGTCTCCTTGCTTCCTCAGGGTCCTCGTCGACTGGCTCTGCTGCTGCTATGACTGCATCCTCCTCCTCACCATCACAGACATCTACACAGTCAGGTACATCTTCGCGGGTTCTGGATTCTGGAGCCTCCTTTCATATGTCTTCTGATTCTTCCGCGTTGTCTTCTCTCCGACCTCTTGATTCGCCTGTTAATTTCTTACTACTGATGGCACATCTCTTCCTGTTGCTAGTCGTGGTATTCTTTCCACTCCATCCTTTTCTGTTCCGAGTGTTTCACATGTTCCTCGCCTTAACATGAATCTTTTTTATGCTGCCCAACTTACTGATTCTGGTTATCGTGTCATTCTTGATACCGACTCTTGCTCCATTCAGGATCGTCGCACCAAGGCTTTGGTTGGTGCTGGCGTCCGGGCCCGTGAGTCAGAGGGCCTTTGGGAGGTTGACTGGCTTTGTGTTCCTTCCGCTGCCACCACTTCTGCCAGCTCTCGTGCTCTTGCTGCCTCTTCGTCTGCGTCCTTCCAGCAGTGGCATCATCGCCTTGGTCACATTTGTGGCTCTCGCTTGTCTTCCTTAGTTCGTCAGGGCCTCTTAGGGTCTGTATCTGGAGATGTCTCCTTACATTGTAATGGCTGCAGACTTGGCAAACAGACTCAGTTACCTTATCCTACTAGTGAGTCTGTATCTCAGCGTCCTTTTGACTTAGTTCATTCTGATGTCTGGGGTCCTGCTCCCTTTGATTCGAAAGGTGGTCATCGCTACTATGTTTTGTTTATTGATGATTTCTCTCGCTACACTTGGCTCTACTTCATGAAATCTCGTAGCGAGGTTCTCCCTATATACAAACGTTTTGCTGCCATGGTTCACACCCAGTTTGCCACGCCCATTCGTACTTTTCGTGCTGACTCCGCTGGAAAGTATATCTCTCAGCTATTGTGTGGTTTTCTCGCGGAACAGGGTACTCTTGCCCAGTTCTCCTGTCCTGGTGCTCATGCTCAGAATGGTGTTGCCGAGCAAAAGCATCATCATTTGCTTGAGACGGCTCGTGCGCTGATGATTGTTGCTTCCCTTCCACCCAATTTTTGGGTTGAGGCTGTTTCCGCATCCACCTATCTCATCAACATTCAGCCATCGACTGCTCTGCAGGGTGGCATTCCTATGGAGTGTCTCACCAGTCGCTCTCCTGACTACTCAGCTCTTCGTATGTTTGGATGTGTCTGCTATGTTCTTCTTGCCCCTCAAGAACGCACCAAACTAACTGCTCAGTCGGCTGAGTGTGTTTTCCTTGGCTACAGTGATGAGCACAAGGGCTATCGATGTTGGGATCCTGTGGGTCGTCTCTTGCGCATCTCGCGTGATGTGACTTTTGACGAGTCTCGTTCTTACTACCCACGTTCTTCATCCTCGAGTTTCTCTATGGACGACCTTTCTTTCCTTCTCCTTCTCGATACACCCTGCTATGTGCCTCATGTGTCACCTCTTCCTCCGGCACCTCTCATTCCTTCTCACTCCCCACCGACCCCATCTTCTCCATCCTCCTCCTCCACCTCTCCCCCATCCTCTCCAGTCCGTCACCCTCTCTCATCGTTTCCTTTGCACTATACTCGACGTTCTCGTACTGAGAATGTCTCCTCTGATGAGCCTTCCACCTCTGGTGCATCTCCTCTCACACCCCCTCCGGTTCATAACCTCCATGCTCGGCCTCGCCCTCCGCCTGATCGCTACTCTCCTGCTCGGTACGGTCTCTCTGTTTTGACTGAGCCCACTTCCTATCGCACTGCCAGGACTCAACCTGAATGGAAGCTTGCGATGGCTGAGGAGTTTGCTGCCCTTGAGTGCTTTGGCACATGGGATCTGGTTTCCCTCCCTTCCGGTGTCCGTCCCATCACCTACAAGTGGGTCTACAAGCTTAAGACTCGCTCCGATGGTTCTCTTGAGCACTACAAAGCTCGTCTTGTGGCCCGTGGCTTTCAGCAGGAGCAGGGGCGCGATTATGATGAGACTTTCGCTTCTGTGGCCCACATGACCACTGTCCGCACTCTTCTTGCTGTGGCTTCTGTTCGTCAGTGGTCTATCTCTCAACTTGATGTTCAGAACGCCTTTCTCAATGGCGAGTTGCGTGAGGAGGTTTATATGCTGCCACCACAGGGGTACTATGCTCTTGATGGTATGGTCTGTAGACTTCGGTGCTCTCTATATGGTCTCAAACAGGGCCCTCGCACCTGGTTTGAACGCTTCGCATCTGTGGTGACCGCCGTTGGTTTCTTGCCCAGTGACCATGATCCCGCGTTGTTTGTTCACACGTCTCCTCGTGGTCGGACTCTTCTCCTTCTCTATGTTGATGACATGATCATCACTGGTGACGACACTGACTACATCGCCTTTGTTAAGGCTCGCCTTCGCGACCAGTTTCTTATGACTGATCTTGGTCCACTTGGCTACTTTCTTGGGATTGAGATCTCCTCGACCTCTGATGGCTTCTACGTCTCCCAAGAAAAATATATTCAGGATCTTCTTGCTCGCGCTGCTCTCGGTGATGAGCGTACGGTTGTGACTCCTATGGAGCTCAACGTTCAGCTTCGTGCCACCGATGGTGACCCTCTTCCTAATCCCACTCGCTATCGTCACCTTGTTGGCAGTCTTGTCTATCTTGCTGTTACGCGTCCTGACATCTCCTATCCTGTCCACATCCTGAGTCTGTTTGTTTCAGCCCCCACCTCTGTCCACTATAGTCATCTCCTCCGTGTTCTACGATATCTTCGTGGCACGATCTCTCAGCGCCTTTTCTTTCCCCGCTCCAGCTCTCTTGAGCTCCAGGCCTACTCTGATGCTACCTGGGCTAGTGATCCCTCGGATCAACGCTCGTTGTCTGCTTATTGTGTCTTTCTTGGTGGCTCTCTTATTGCCTGGAAGACAAAGAAGCAGACTGCAGTTTCTCGCTCGAGTACAGAGGCTGAGTTGCGAGCCATGGCTATGTTGACGGCTGAGGTGATCTGGTTACGGTGGTTACTTGAGGACTTTGGTGTGTATGCTACTACATCAACTCCTCTCCTGTCCGACAATACCGGTGCTATCAGTATTGCGCGTGACCTGGTGAAGCATGAGCTCACCAAGCACATCGGTGTGGATGCCCACTTTGTGCGTGCTAGTGTGCATGCAGGATCAGACTCTCGCTCTTGACTATGTGCCCTCTGAGTTACAGTTGGCTGACTTCTTCACGAAGGCACAGACTCGAGCGCAGCATGGGGTTCTCCTTTCCAAACTCAGTGTTGTTGATCCACCATGAGTTTAAGGGGGGTGTTAGATGTGTATAGTTCATTGTGTACATCTCCATTGTATAAGGGACTTTTCTGCACTTTCACATACATGTATATGTAATGGCCTTTGGCCCTCAGGAAAGACTAGTTGCTCATTATCCAACACCGAGGAGGTCTCCCGTCACCGACGGCACTCCGATTGCACTCATCGGTGATCCTGACCTCGGGCGGCATGCTGTTGGCTCCCTGGATCTCGAAGAGGTCGCATGTCTCCCCAAACTGCGATGAGTCGATCACATTCATCAATCTGGTGTATGTCCAGAGAAAAATGCACGACACTGTCAGACAAGTGGAACAAGATGTAGTAACTGGGTTCAGACAGTAGCTTTGGATCAAGCCATGCATGTAAAGTACTCCCTCCGTTCCTAAATATAAGTCTTCCTAGACATTTCAAATGGACTACAACATACAGATGTATGTAGACATATTTTAGTGTGTAGATTCACTCATTTTGCTCCGTATGTAGTCACTTGTTGGAATCTCTAAAAAGACTTATATTTGGGAACGGAGGGAGTATGTACTTTGATGCAGAATTGCAGATGATGAGCTGACCTGGCTGTGAACCACCCACTTCTAACAACAGTGGTTGTTTCACTGTGTTATCACCAAAAGCGGTATTGGCGCAGTAGGCTAGATCTTAATCCGTGCTGATCTGAGGTATAGAATTCGACTACACTCACCACACAAATAATTAACGAGGAGCCTTGTAGTGATGAAACACTCTGTGGCAACTTGGGTCGTCACATTTCCACCTGATGAACCTTCAGGTGTGAATTGAGCAACTCTGAACCTGCCTCTTTTTTTTTTTTGGAACTCAGCCACCAGCTCCTGACATTCCAAACACTAGCTAGAAAAAAGTGTTCAGGTACACATAGTAAAAAATGTTCGTGCATATGAAATGAAATGTTTATGTATGCAAAATATTATATTCATGTATTAATTTTTTATACATGTTTCCTAAAAAAGCTCATGGGTTTTTCAAAAATGTTCGTATATACAAAATAAAATGTTCACTGCGTATTTAAAAATGTTCATGTATAAAAATGTTCATGTATAAAAAAAAGCTAAAGCGAACAACTGCCAAAGTGCCACCGCAAGCACTTGAAACCTTGCTGCAACCGAGTCACTTCAATAAGTATCTCGCATAGTTCGCTTTAGCTTTCACCGACACCCCGAAGCATCTCATGCCTGCATGCATGCACACGAATACCCACAATCAGTGAAAATGATAAGATGCATGCATAGACACAACGGGCTTAAACACGGGCGCGGCCTACGTCGACCTCTGTTTAAATAACATAGTAGTATCTGTTTACCTATGTCGACAGTGATCATGGTAATAGTATTTCTTTTGCAACAAGCACAGCGCCATTCAGCCCAGCAGCTTTTCTCAAAATTCTGTCGCAGTTTTCTCAGATTTACATATGGACTTGTATAACAGTACTTCTATTTTACAGTCAATGTGTTATGTTTAGCAGGTGTATAACAGTGGTACTATTTTTTATTTGTACTAGGAGAATGCCCGTGCATTGCAACGGAATATAAATATTATAATATGTTAGCTTATGATTAACCTGCCCATATTAATGCGATCGTATAATTAAATATTTATCAAATCGTTACCGTGATTTTCCCTACCCATATTAATGCGATTGTATAAATAAATATTTATCAAATCGTAACCGTGATTTACCCTATATATTTATGAGAAGTTTGGTAAGTAAATTAAAGTGGAATTTGTTCAGAAGGTAAGTAAATTAAGGAGATTGATTATCACGCGGGAAAGGTTGGACGACGGAATGGTGAGAAGAAAAGTGGAGCTGTTGAATTCCCCTCATACTCTGTTTCTCAATACCAGTTGTTGATTTGTACATAGATGCACTAATATATATGTACATTCTTTGACATGATTAGTTGTTGGAATGTTATTTTCAAGTGAGATTAGGAGCTTTGGTGTGCATTGTATCATCGCGAACCATTTAAAATTTCAAGATACGATGATCATTGCAAGTTTGGCCCGACTAACTGACCATGGACTAGATCAACAATTTCTAAGCCTATGCATGCATGATACTACCTCCATCGTGGTTTATTAGTCCCCTTAGTATTTTGTGCCAAATTTTAACCATGGCTTTACTTAGGAAAATGTTAATGCATGCCGCAAAAACAGTATCATTGGGAACTATGTTCAAATACGAATCCAACGATATAATTTTTTATGACATGCATTAACATGTTCTAAGTTAAATTTATGTTTAAATTTTGACACAAAATACAAACAGTACCAATAAACGAAGTAGTATTGTTCAATAGCAGCGTGATAATGTATATAATATTATAGGAGCATGAGTGGGGGCGAGATCCTCAGGAGAGAAGCCGCCCACTGACCCAGCTGTCGCTCCAAAACCACACCGTAGATCCATGTCCAGCCTTGATTTGATCTGCACTAAACCATGGAATACCTCTGCTCACTGATTCATCAGTTACCATAGGTAGTCCCTGCCATGGCCTCTTTAGCCTGCGTTTTCTTCTGAGGCAATGGGCAAATGGATGATGCACCGTACGATGTGTGTACAACTCCACTCTTGTTGCTGTGGAGGTCATTGGTTTGGAGCTCCTTGTGCTGTTGCTCTCATATATTTGCCCCCAAAAGCAAAAAAGGCATTCTGTTTCTGTATACCTTTTCTTTCTTCTTACCCGCGAAGAAGGGCAAATACTTGTGCTACGAAAATAACTCAAAACCTATTTGGCAATGCATTAACTGAATACATAAATATGCGTACAAAGGAATGTCTGAAAACTCGTACACTGTGCACATCAGGTTTGCATGGTTATTACAAGAAAGCCAACAGCAAGAAAATACTGAAACAATAAATAAAACATGTAAAATAGCAAAGGGGCGAGCGAGCTCTAGAGAAAGATTGATCGACAAATTGCAGCCTGCTCTTGCTGCTAAAAGATGCGAACAGAAGGACGGTTTGGGTGCGCTTGCAAGGAGTCCCTGAACGCAGACTCGGCACGACGCTTCACTTCATTCACGTCACTGCTGTAGACGAATGATACCACAATTTGCTGGAGAGCTAACAGGTCCTCCATGCCGACTGGGGTAGTGCCGCCCCAGTGCACCTCCCATGAATGCAGCTCGAGCCTTTGTAGCTTGGGCATTGCCCCGACCTCAAAGTGCAGGTGTGCCATAACATCGTCTTCCGCAGAGTTTAACTGATAATCTGGTTCCTCATATAATTTTGACTCAAAGTACTCCAGAGCTGGAAATAATCCTGTAAGGATTATGATAACTCCATTTGCAGCGAAATTCAACAAAGTGAAATCGAGCTCCACTAGGGAGCGCAGCTCTCCAAGAAGACGAATGTCATCAGTCGATGTCTCCCTAACAGCCAGCTCCAGACGACGGAGATAATGGAGATCACCAATCCACCTTGGAATTCTGAAGGTCACGATATCGCACATTCGAAGTGTCTCGATATAGAGGGGTGCATTAGATAATGATAACAGACTGTCACTGTCAACAAACTCCGGCACACGAAACCTGAGATGTCTCAGGTTACGAAGCTTTTCAATGGAGGAGACCAGATCATCATCAATTATTTCATTTTTAATGATGATACAGAGCTCCCGCAAATTGGATAGCTTGCCTAGGCCTTCGATATCCTCCCACGAGCAATGTGTCAACTCAAACCCTTTCAGAGTTCGCAATAATTTCAAGTTCTCGATCCCTTCAGGCAGCCTGTGACCCCAAGCAGTCAGATGGAATAAACGGGGCAACTGAACTACATCTGATGGAATCGAACCACCATCCAGTTCCAGTGTCTCCAAATGCACTAGCCTTTTCAATTCAGACGGAAGCTTTATGTCTCGTGCTGTAACCTTCAAATACCGCAGATGAAACAATCGGTTGATATCACTGAGATCGACTGTGATCCTACTGTTTTCAACGAACAGCACCCGGAGATATCTAGGTAACAAACACTTGGACTCTCCGAATGATACAATCGATCTAACCTTTGACAGACTAGCAGCAGTGGTCCTTGATATTGCACCATCTGTTGCATAATTAGAACTCGAGCTCAGGAACAAACGGCGAACCTTGAGCTTGGATTTATGCAGCCTTTCCATGTCTTCAAAACTATATACCACACTCATGAAATTTTCTTCTTCACATTTGCTGATAATAACATCACGAATCATATCATGCACTCTGCAAGAAAGCACATCCCCAGCAACTGTCCAATGAGGCTGAATCAAGCTTCTATTGATAAGCTCATTGAAATAACTCCTTCCAACATCCTCCAAATCTTGCCCAGGTAAACCACGCACAATGCTTTCGGCTATCCATTGTCGAACGAGATCATCCCTCATGATCTCGTGGACCTCTGGATGCATACCAAGATGTAAGGAACATACCCGAAGATGAGCAGGAAGATGCATGTAACTAAGGTTTAATATACGCCTCGTTCCTTCCATGCTGAGGTCTGTGGCAGATTGAACTCCCAAGTAACTCCTTATGCTCTCCCAATCCTGCCTTAATATTCCTGGACGACTAGCTAATATGCCGGCTATTGTAATAACAGCGAGTGGCAGTCCACCGCACTTCTTCAAAATTTGAGTTGAAATTTCTTCATATTCACTACCGGAAACTGGCCCTACCCCGACGGCCAAATCAATGCCGACGGCAGCCGTCGGCCTACTTTGCGCTATGCCGACAGCCATGTCTTGGCCGTCGGGCTACCACGAGCTAAGCCGACGGCACCCGTCGGCATACATATGTCGTCGGCCCAGCTGCGAACATGGCGACAGCAGCCGTCGGCATACCCAGGCCGTCGGCATACCCGTGGGCCCGGCGACCCCGCCCGTGACCAGCGGCTAACGTCGTCAAATCTATGCCGACGGCCTGGACGGCCGGCCGTCGGCATATATCGTCATGCCACGTCACAGATCCGCGGCGCACCGTCCATGAGCTAAGCCGACGGCTGCCGTCGGCATACCTGCCACGTTAGCGATCCGCGGCACGCCGCCCGCCGCCTAAAACCTGGCCGTCTCTATGCCGACGGCATTGCCGTCGGCATAGGTAGACTTTTTTTTCATATGTATTTTTTAAAGCTTTTTTATGTATTATTATATAAACTAACATGTAGCATGTTAAATATAAACATACATATGAATATATATGTAGTTTGTATTTTTTTCATATATTATGAATATATATATATATGGTTTGTATTTTTTCGAGCACGTTAATAATGTGCGGTCATGTTCTTTTGAATATAGATCATTATATTTTATTAAAATCAAAAACAGCTATGCCGACAAAAGTTTTGTGGCGGTTGCAAACGCCCGACACCCGTCTCCAGAGTGTGACCCCCCTCACGTCCGCGGTGTGCCCCCCTCATGGACGGCGCCGGCACCTGGAGGGGGGCGCGTCGGGTCTACACGGTGGATGTAGCTGTGGGTTTGGCCCGGATATTGCTCCCGGGTGTCCCTACAGGTGACCTGACACAACCGGGTGCAGAGGTCCACTGGTCAAAGCCCGTCCGTGGGAAGTCAAAAGGCTAGATCTCGTGGTTAACCGCTCCACGGTTAGGCGG
>NC_041393.1:731822756-731824808 GCF_002162155.2 Triticum dicoccoides | reverse complement strand
AAGAGGCGGCACGCGTCTCCGGGGTTTGGCCCCCCTCACGGACGGCGCCACCGCCGGCACCTGGAGAGGGGAAACGGACGCGTTGGGTCTACACGGAGGGGATCTTGCTGTGGGTCTGGCCCGGATGTTGCTCCAAAGTGTTCCTATGGGCTGACCTAACACAACCGGGTGGAGAGGTCCACTCGTCAAATCCCGTCCGTGCAAAGTCAAAGGGCTAGATCCCGTGGTCAAACGCTACAGGGTTAGGCGGGTCGGGGGCCCTGGGGGGGGTAGCAATGCCACCGGAGCGTCGCACCGGACCCTCATACATGCGGGATGGTGTGGTGGCATGTTCGAAGAGGCGGCACGCGTCTCCGGGGCATGCCCCTCCCTAACGGACGGCGATGACACGGTAGTAGCCATTCTGCGGTAACGATGCGGCGTGAATATTATTAAATACTCGGAGCGCGACAAAATCATGAGTTTTTTTTTTTGCACGACGTGTGCACATGTGCTATAGGAACGATAATATTTTTTTCATAATTTTTGGTGATGGAGAAGTATCCGAAAAATCCCCTCTACGCGGATTGCCCTTCGCGCGTCTACGGCTGTGGCCGGCGGCCTCCGGGGGCTAGCATGCCGCCAAATCTTGCGTAGGCAGCCTCTCATGTGTTTGGAAGTGTTGTGGTGGTTGCAAACGCCCGGCACGCGTGTCCGGGTGTGCCCCCCCTCACGGACGGCGCCGCCGCCGGCACCTGGAGGGGGGAAACGGACGCATCGGGTCTACACGGAGGGGATGTAGCTGTCGGTTTGGCCCGGATGTTGCTCCCAGGTGTCCCTCTGAGCTGACCTAACACAACAGGGTGGAGAGGTCCACTGTTCAAAGCCTGTCTGTGGAAAGTCAAAGGGCAAGATCTCGTGGTCAACCGCTCTAGGGTTAGGCAGGACAGGGGCCCTGGGGGGGTTGCAATGCCACCGGAGCATCGCACCGGGCCCTCATACATGCAGGGTGGTGTGGTGGCATGTCCAAAGAGGCGGCACGCGTCTCCGGGGTTTGGCCCCCCTCACGGACGGCACCACCGCCGGCACCTGAAGGGGGGAAACGGACGCGTCGGGTCTACACGGAGGGGATCTTGCTGTGGATCTGGCCCGGATGTTGCTCCAAAGTGTTCCTATGGGCTGACCTAACACAACCGGGTGGAGAGGTCCACTGGTCAAATCCCGTCCGTGCAAAGTCAAAGGGCTAGATCCCGTGGTCAAACGCTACAGTGTTAGGGGGGTCGGGGGCCCTGGGGGGTAGCAATGCCACCGGAGCGTCGCACCGGGCCCTCATACATGCGGGGTGGTGTGGTGGCATGTCCGAAGAGGCGGCACGCGTCTTCGGGGCGTGGCCCCCCCTAACGGACGGCGATGACACGGTAGTAGCCATTCTGCGGTAACGATGCGGCGTGAATATTATTAAATACTCGGAGCGCGATAAAATCATTAGTTTTTTTTTTGCACGACGTGTGCACATGTGCTATAGGAACGATAATATTTTTTTTCATAATTTTTGGTGTTGGAGAAGTATCCAAAAAATCTCCTCTACACGGATTGCCCTTCGCGCGTCTATGGCTGTGGCCGGCGGCCTACGGGGGCTAGCATGCCGCCAAATCTTGCGTAGGCAGCCTCTCATGTGTTTGGAAGTGTTGTGGTGGTTGCAAACACCCGGCACGCGTGTCCGGGTGTGCCCCCCCTCACGGACGGCGCCGCCGCCGGCACCTGGAGGGGGGAAACGGACGCATCGGGTCTACACGGAGGGGATGTAGCTGTCGGTTTGGCCCGGATGTTGCTCCCAGGTGTCCCTCTGAGCTGACCTAACACAACCGGGTGGAGAGGTCCACTGTTCAAAGCCTGTCCGTGGAAAGTCAAAGGGCAAGATCTCGTGGTCAACCGCTCTAGGGTTAGGCAGGACAGGGGCCCTAGGGGGTAGCAATGCCATCGGAGCATCGCACCGGGCCCTCATACATGCGGGGTGGTGTGGTGGCATGTCCGAAGAGGCGGCACGCGTCTCCGGGGTTTGGTCCCCCTCAC
>NC_041393.1:731821666-731822633 GCF_002162155.2 Triticum dicoccoides | reverse complement strand
GGGGGAAACGAACGCGTCGGGTCTACACGGAGGGGATCTTGCTGTGGGTCTGGCCCAGATGTTGCTCCAAAGTGTTCCTATGGGCTGACCTAACACAACCGGGTGGAGAGGTCCACTGGTAAAATCCCGTCCGTGCAAAGTCAAAGGGCTAGATCCCGTGGTCAAACGCTACAGGGTTAGGCGGGTCGGGGGCCCTGGGGGGGTAGCAATGCCACCGGAGCGTCGCACCGGGCCCTCATACATGCGGGGTGGTGTGGTGGCATGTCCGAAGAGGCGGCACGCGTCTCCGGGGTGTGGCCCCCCCTAACGGACGGTGATGACACGGTAGTAGCCATTCTGTGGTAACGATGCGGCGTGAATATTATTAAATACTCGGAGCGCGATAAAATCATGAGTTTTTCTTGCACGACGTGTGCACATGTGCTATAGGAACGATAATATTTTTTTCATAATTTTGGGTGATGGAGAAGTATCCGAAAAATCCCCTCTACGCGGATTGCCTTTCGCGCGTCTACGGCTGTGGCTGGCGGCCTCCGGGGGCTAGCATGCCGCCAAATCTTGCGTAGGCAGCCTCTCATGTGTTTGGAAGTGTTGTGGTGGATGCAAACGCCTGGCACGCATGTCCGGGTGTGCCCCCCCTCACGGACGGCGCCGCCGCCGGCACCTGGAGGGGGGAAACGAACGCATCGGGTCTACACGGAGGGGATGTAGCTGTCGGTTTGGCCCGGATGTTGCTCCCAGGTGTCCATCTGAGCTGACCTAACACAACCGGGTGGAGAGGTCCACTGTTCAAAGCCTATCCGTGGAAAGTCAAAGGGCAAGATCTCGTGGTCAACCGCTCTAGGGTTAGGCAGGACAGGGGCCCTGGGGGGGTAGCAATGCCATCGGACCATCGCACCGGGCCCTCATACATGCGGGGTAGTGTGGTGGCATGTCCGAAGAGGCGGCACGCGTCTCCGGGGTTTGG
>NC_041393.1:731820665-731821588 GCF_002162155.2 Triticum dicoccoides | reverse complement strand
GCCACCGCCGGCACCTGGAGGGGGGAAACAGACGCGTCGGGTCTACACGGAGGGGATCTTGCTGTGGGTCTGGCCCGGATGTTGCTCCAAAGTGTTCCTATGGGCTGACCTAACACAACCGGGTGGAGAGGTCCACTGGTCAAATCCCGTCCGTGCAAAGTCAAAGGGCTAGATCCCGTGGTCAAACGCTATAGGGTTAGGCGGGTCGGGGGCCCTGGGGGGTAGCAATGCCACCGGAGCGTCGCACCGGGCCCTCATACATGCGGGGTGGTGTGGTGGCATGTCCGAAGAGGCGGCACACGTCTCCGGGGCGTGGCCCCCCTTAACGGACGGCGATGACACGGTAGTAGACGGATCAGGCACTCGGTAACGGTACCCCTCAGTCAGTTGCTCTCCTATGTATCACCTTTCACGAGACCATAGAAAAAATATACGTGATATTTTAGAAAATTGTTGTACAATATAAAGAAAGATCATGTCATTAAAAATAATGTTTCAAATCATTAAAGAAAATGTATGGTACATTTTAAATAATGTTCTGCATGTAAAAAATATGTATAAGAAAACATTAAAATATTTATAAAAAATAAGAAAACATTACAAAATTTATACAAAATAAGGAAAGTAAAAATAAAAATATGCCGACTGCAAAGCCGTCGGCATAGCTGCGGCCATAGGGAAGCTTATACGCGGATCGTTGACGTGGTTAATAAAAAAGAAAAAAAAGTATGCCTACGGCTAAGCCGTCGGCATAGGTGCCACGTGGCGCCCTGAGCTATGCCGACGGCTTAGCCGTCGGCTTAGCCGTCGGCATAGTTGACCTTATCCACTCGCGTTATCCCCCATCCACTCATTGTCTCCCCACACCCCGAGCTGCCGCCGCCGCACCCCCCGACGCCGACCTGCGCCGCCGCCGCACCCCC
>NC_041393.1:731756491-731820069 GCF_002162155.2 Triticum dicoccoides | reverse complement strand
GGCCGCGGCTCCGTCCGGCCCCGTCCCTCCCGTCCCCGACCGCCCCTGCCTCACCATCCCCTCCACCGCCTCGCCTCCTGCCACGCCCCTCTCGGTGAGCTACATTTTTTTTTTCATTTTTTTCCATTTTTTTCTACTGTTGGATGGATGAATGAATGCATGGATAGATGTTGGATGTTAGATTGTTAGGTTAGATGTTAGATGTTAGGTTGTTAGGTTGATATATAGTTGAATGTTGGATGTTATGATGTTAGATTGTTAGTTTGCATTATTTTTATCATGATGATCTTGTCATTTGAGATGTGCTCTCAAATTGGTATAAGATGAGTGATTATTTTTATCATGATGATCTTGTCAAAAAAATTGAACCGGACAAAATTTGACACTTGACAAAATAAGATTTTTTTTCATAGTTTTAAGTGTCAGTGCTTAATGTTAAGTAGCTATGTGAGATGTGCTGCAAAATTATGATATGATCAGTGGTTATTTAATCATGATGATGTTGCAAAAAAATTGAAGGACAAAATTTGACACTTGACGAAACATGATTTTTTTTTCATAGTTAAAAGTATCAATGCTTAATGTGAGGTGATGACCTAAATTTTTTTCACTCGGTGTAATTAACAGGATTTGTGGTGTTCCATCTTCGTGGAGTGATTGTCGACGTTGGAGGTGTTGGTCCACGATCGTCCGTCTCCTTTGATCGACTACATCGGAGGGTGAGCAACAATTCCATGACCTCGTCCACTTTTTTTCATGTCACTAGATTAAATTTTCACATCAAGTCGCGTAACCTAGGTCTCCCGTCCGAAAGGGTTGCATCGATAAATATGCATTCAATTGCATATTTATCACCGCAGCTCTTTCGGATTGTCCAGCGCTTTCCACGGATAGCCCGAGGATGTGTAGATTGGGTACGTTGTTCATGCTCTACCCCGTTCCGAGACAGGATTTAGGCGGCGCCTCCCTGTTGTTCTCCGGATGCACATTCTCTCGGCATTTTGCCGAGACGTGTATTTGGAGAACAGCGGGGAGGTGCTGCCGAAATTTTGTCTCGGAATGGGGTAGAGCATGGACAACGTACTCAATCTACACATTCTCGGGTGGGATTAGGACCCATCTTTACCTATTAGAGATGTAGGTGGATTAAATGTCGTTTCTCGTCAACCTTGTAAAAAATAAAATATTGATGTGAGTAATGTAAATGAATCCTTAATTTTGTTGTGTGGCTTCCAATAAAGCAGAGATGGCAGATAATCAGTGGATGTATAGTGGGTTTTTCCGTCGGAATCAAGTAACAACAGAGTGGATCAAGAAAACGGATGTGTTTTTGAAAGAGATATTCCGTAGTCCAATGAGGATGGTGCCAGAATGCCCGTGTGCCAGATGTAAGAGGCGTATCCGCAGAGATAAGAGTGAGATGACTAAGCACCTTCGCACGCATGGATTTATGCCCAACTTTAATATGCCGATAAACTTTGCCCAGCGGGACCGTGGTAGAGAGGATGTGATACGACAACGCGTCGCTGGTTATGAGGACGATGGGGTTAGAGACATGCTACATGATGTCTTTGCTGCACAACCGACACCTCCGTCACATTCAGCGAATGAACCGGAGGAGCCGGAGGAAACCGCAAAGGCCTTCCTGGAAATCTTGGCCTCGCAAAGAAACCTCTCTATGAGGGTGCCAAGCTGTCTGTGCTGGATGCCATCTCGCAACTGATGGCAGTCAAGGCTGAGTACGGCTGTAGCCGAGGTTGCTTCGAAGCATTTCTGGGAGTATGGGCTAATAGCCTGCCTGAGGGCCATGAACTGCCGAAAACCATGTACGGTACGAAGAAAATCATGAAGGCGCTCTCGATGGACTATGAGAAAATACATGTTTGTCCAAAGAATTGCCTTTTGTTTAGGCATGAGTATACGGATGACAAGTACTGTAGGAAGTGCGGTTCCTCTCGGTATATTGAGGTGGTCGATAAGCATGGTCAGAAGCAGCAGCTAAAAATCCATGTGAAGGTTCTTCGGTATCTTGATTTTATAAAAAGACTGCAGCGCCTTTTCATCACCGAGGAGTCTGCCAAAATGATGAAGTGGCACAAGGAAGGGAAAAGGTACAATCCAAAAAAAATTGTACATCCATCAGGAGGTGAAGCATGGAAGTCATTCGATATAGAGTACCCGGAGGAAGCAGCCGAGGCTGGGAATGTCAGAATTGCTATAACAGGTGATGGGTTCAATCCATATGGTATGTCGTCTAATCCATACAGCTGTTGGCCCGTATATGGTATGTCGTCTAATCCATACAGGTGATGGGCTCATGCACCCTATAATTTCAATTAAACTTATAGGGAAATGATCCGACCGAATCAATGGATGAAGAATTGAGATGGGTTTCCATGGGTTTTGATCCTGTCGTCATGACATGCGAAAAGTATGATGTGAATGGGTATCGCTTCCATACAGAGGAGCACCAGAACAGTCGGCCTGATCCCAAAACCATAAATACCGGAGTCTTCATTGAAGGAGATAATGAAGTAGATTACTACGGAAGGGTAGGAAAAATATACGAGCTTACATTCAAACGTGGCCGCGAACACCTAAGTCTCACTGTGTTCAAATGCCGATGGTTCGACCCCGAAAAGGGTCTGAGACATACGCCTTCTGTTGGTTTAGTTGAAGTTAAACCATCAACCGTCTATGCCGGAGCTGATCTCTTTATCGCCGCTACCCAGGCCACACAAGTATATTATCTGCCTTACCCATGCCAGAAAGAGTACCTAAAGGGTTGGGAAGTTGTGTTCAAGGTGTACTACGAGGCTTGCAGCAACGCGGAGTACGGGACGACCGCTAAGGCCGTGATCACCAAATTTTGGGTAAGTTCTCTTCTGAATCACTTGTCTTCAGTTTCGTTCATAGTTTATCATTGAATCACTCAACTCATGCCTTGTTTGCTTCTGGTTTTTGCATGATTGCAGCAACTCTATAGAGTTCTTGACGAGCACAAGGCCAGAGCCGACGTGGTCTTGCCTGCGGCTGCGAAGAAGAAAGCTCGTCAGTTGCGGTACGAGGTGCGCTGGGTTGCCGTCTCGCAGTACTACCACTACTACCTGCAACAAAAGATGGCCAAAACTCAAGCGCAGAAGCTACGACTTACCTTGAGCAAGGAGCAGTTCATGATGGTAACTATTACTAACTTTTCATTGTTTCAAGCAGTCAACTATATGTTTCGTGCTCACATGTCATGCTTCCAAAATTTGCATAGGTTGTTCCTCGTTGGTGCTATGGAAGGCATGACGGATGGGCGAGTTTGGTGGATAGGTGGCTCGGCGCAGATGCAGAGTTTGCTGCCAAGCGCATCAAGGCCCGGGCTAGCCGTGGAGACGACGGGACACACGGCCAAGGAAACAGGAACCACTGGGGCTTCAAGGCCATGAAGGTATATCTATGTGCATGATGCATTTTTGTTCTTCTTTACGTCATGTTCTTATGTATGGCTGACTTCTATTTGACGTTGTAGGAGGACAAGTTGAAGAGGCCGCTCTCAGACATGGAGTCGTGGAAGCTGGCCCGCGAGCGGAGTCATCGCAAGGAGGGCGAGAGCCAGTACTACGGCAAGACCGAGGAGCACCTAGGGTCTTACATTCATCACTATCAGGAGTTGCATCTGGATGTTCCTGTTGCTGAGGTCGCCCAGCCTCAGATCGACGACACGGCGGTGGTGGCCATCCAGGGGAAGAAGAATGGCCGGTATCCGTGTTTCGATGGCTTGATCACTCCTTCGATCTCGTACACACGGCTTCGGGCTAGCAACCCGAGCCAGTTAGAGAGTACGGGGCGTTCACAGACTCCCTTAGCCCGCCAGCATGCTGTAAGTACTTCCTCTTTATCTTTTTCTATCTTGCATTCTCAGTTTATTTTCAGCATTGCTCACTTAGAAACAATCTAAATTATGTAGGCATATAAGGAGTTTGTCGAGCATAGGAATCTCGAGGTGCGGGAGTACTTGAAACGAGTGAAGGCAAACGATGATTACAACCGTCAGATGATGACGGTTAGTTTTGCCCTCTTAAAACCAACCTAAATTTTTGCACTTTCATTCCTTCTGATCTTCTAGTTTGCTTGTTTAACTAACATTCAGGCTATGTTGGCGTCTTGGACTAACCGCACGGATCCACCACAAATGGGACCCCCACCACCACCTGCGGGAGAACCCCCACACGTGCCCACGTTCGATGAATGGGTGGCACTAGGCAGTGATGGTCCGGTTAGTACATTTGCCTAACTACTAGCAAACTAGTTCTCATTCATGAAACACTATCATATCATATTTACCGTTAGAATCTTTTCTGAAACATGTAGGGGACCGGTGGCTCGACTCCTGCTCCGTCGACCCCAGTCACTCCGATCTGGCAGAGTGGTGGTGGTCGCGATGGTGGTTTTGGCGGAGGTGGTGGTGGTGGTTTTGGCGGAGGTGGTGGTTTTGGCGGGGGTGCTCTTGCTTGATGATTCCGTGCATGTGGCCATCGTGCCATGCCTTTCATATTCCTACTTTTATCATGTTTCATGTCTTGCACTACTTTTATGTTCATGAACTTCCATCGGTGATGATCTTTAGATGATGTGATGAACTTCAGTATGTTTAGATGATGATGGTGAACTTGAGTATGTTTAGATGAACTTGAGTATGTTCACATGATGAATTGTCATATTTCTGCATAATTTCATATTGTTCTGTTTTGAAATGCTGTCAAATGAATTGGAAAAAAGAAAACAGGGAAAATAAAAAAAAACAAAAAAAACTATGCCTACGGCAAAGCCGTCGGCATATATACGCCCAGGAGTTACCAGGGCTTGCCACGTGGCACATCTATGCCTACAGCAAAGCCGTAGGCATATATGAAAAACTATGCAGACGGCTTTGCCGTAGGCATAGCCCTGCCGCCAGGAGAAGCCGGGGGACGACACGTGGCGCATGTATGCTGACGGCTAGGCCGTCGGCATACATTTCCATCTATTCCGACGGCCAAGCCGTCGGCATACCTGCGGCACGTGTCGTCCCCTGAATCGCCAGCGCTGTTGACGGCGCCGTCCGTTGCCGTCAGACGGAAAACAACGCCGACGGCTAAACTATGCCGACGGCTATCCCACGGCCGTCGGCATATGCTCCTATGCCGACGGCTATACTACGCCGACGGTCTGACACATCTACGCTGACGTGATCTACGCCGACGGGGATATGCCGACGGCAGCCGTAGGCATAGATCTGTGCCGACGGCAATGGACCTATGCCGACGGCCCTGGGCCGTAGGCATAGCCCGCGAGTCCGGTGGTGATTGGGATGAATCGGCATACTGAGGCGCAAACACTCTACTAAAGAATAACCTTTTTGAGTCTTGGTCGTTGAGAGGCTTCATTTTGTAAATGCACTGCTGGCGATTGTGACATGCCTGTCGAGGCACATCTTCCACTCGTGTAGTTACTATTATTCTACTCCCATTGCCACTATCTGGAAAAGCACAACTAATGATATCCCATCTTTGTCGATCCCACAAGTCATCGACTACAATAAAGTACCTGTCGTGGTTTGAATAGGTTAGTATGTACTTATAGATTGTACATGAAACCATTGAATGCCTTCAAAGAGGATGAACAAAAACAATACAAAAAACTTGATTATAGTAAATCTGCCATTTCTTAGACTAAATCAGGAGATTCATATGGCATACAACCCTAAGTAATACTAAAATTACATTCACGTGTTAAAAGTTAAAACTCAATTACAATGCATTGCATTTAATTTAGATCTGAACTATTACGTTACAAAATCATTTCACCCTCTGCCAAAATACATAGAAGATGTATTTTAAACAACGTTTGGGACATCGCTTCTCATTAACTTATCGGTCGACCCAAGATAAGAGATAAATCAGCTTATCGGCCAATTTTTCACTTTTATCGGTTAACTATTTATCGGCAAGGATTTAAAAAATCTCATGTTTTCGTATCATCAGGATCAATCAACATCACAAACGCGTAAACCATGTCATCTGTATTCCTCTTAAACGACCTGGGATGTACTGGAAATAGCCATCTTTTTTAGCCATATACACAAACTATAGGCATCAAGACTACAAAAACTCAACCAAAATAAAAAATTGGGAGCTAAATCAATTGGGTCCCACATATTTATTAATAACCGATATATCGGTCGGACCGGTAAATACCAGTGGTATTCACTAATCCTATCGGTCTGACCCAAATAAGATAAATCGGCCGATTTATCGGCTTACCGGCCGATATTTTGAATTAAAAAAGTGCAAGTTCAAATTTTGACGCAAGCATCTTGTGACATACTTTATTTCCTTAGTTACAAAATCAACATCATAAGGGTGTCCATTGAAATGCATACCATTAATATCAAATGTGTGCAAGACAACCAGCACATTATTGGATTAAATAATTTGTTGGTGAACCAATAGGAAAACAAAGAAAAATTCATCCGATATTTTTGAATCCCTACATTTTAATTAGTTTAAAGGTTAACACAAAATTCATGTATATTATTGTATTTCTATGTACTGTGTTTCCAACCGAATACCTAGACTTTTTTCATCTTATTCAAAAGAGTACGACGATGGCCATACACTCTCCATCTCCTTCAGGAGCGACATGACAAACAAAGGTCAAGCCATCCTGATCTAACGGTATCACCCCTACTGGCACTGCAAGTATGTGCCGCCGGCAGGGCCTGCCTGCCTCCATTCTGACTCCAAATGTCATGCCAGTGCTCCAGGAGCAAGGGTTACTTTCTAGGCGAATGTGGAGGCTTATGGACTATGGAAGCAATAAGGATGGATAAAAGATAAGAAATGACGTACAACCAAACGGGTTATAAGATTGAAACAAAAAGGTTACGTAGACTAAAATGCGCAAGGGTACCCATATAAAATAGATTATAATGAGGCAGAGTGTCTCTAACACACAAAATGGACTATATCACCCATTTATCTAAAGTGGCATGTTTCTATATCCACCATCAATTCTTTTATGAGGTACATGGAAACAAGGTAAGTTATCTTTGTCCTACAACTTTGGTCTTAATTATCCTTTTTATGAGCTCAATTTTTTCTTGGACAAAAGCTAAAATATGATTTGTCCTATGCTCAAAAGAAGCCTCTTTAACTACTGCTTAAAAAAATGTTAAATCATGCCACAATCTCCTCTCTAAAGTGTCAGTCAAAAGATGAGCATCAATTGAATCTCAGAGTTAGATCATCCACTAGCTATACCATGCAATTCCATGAGTGACTATTTGAAATAAATAAGTACCTCTTGTCTCTGAGATACTCTTGAAGCTCACTGACGATATCTTGCACCTCGTGAGTGCCACAAGTGTTTCCCCCAAGCTTAGATTGTAGCCCAATCAAGAGCGCTGCCATGTCGGGTCTTTGGGAAACCGACACAAATGCCTTACAGTTGAATTGTTCGCCGATCTTATCATACACCTGTTTGGCAAGTGTAGTTTTACCAAGACCTCCGAATCCCACAACCGACACCACCTTGAGTTTTTCCTCTCTATCTGCTAGCCAACTGACAAGCTCTTCCCTTGGACCATCAATACCCACAAGGGAGGCCGCCTCTCTGTAGAGTGCCGACACCCGAGGATCGACGAGCACAAGGGTAGAGCTAGAGCTACTGCTATCATCAAGCTTGTACCTTTTGCGTCGATGATTCGCCTCTATGGCACGATCCTTGAGCTCCTGAATCTGGCTAGTAAACTGGTGACGCGCCCACAGGGTCTTGACAAGTTGAGTGGTCCGCTCGATAAAACCAGCGTTTTCACTGGCACTTCCAAGATTGAGAAGGAAGTCATCGAGGCAATCTTCCATGTCGTAAGCCATGTCCCTGACATGGTCCCGCCAGTCCTTGGTCAAGGGATCTAGTTCATCCCTCAGCCCCAGCTCCTCCAGGAAGGCTTTCATGGTGCTGAGCTCCTCCTCGAGGAACCGCACATGATGCTCCACCCCTTTGAGCTTCTGGCACTCGTCGCCCAGAAGGTCGGTGAGCTTGGCGAGGAGGTTGTTGACGATTTCTGACATCTTGATCTTGATCTCTCGTTTCTCGCTTGTGTGCTGCGAGTAAGCGCGGCGGCGCTGGCGCACAGCGAGCGATGGATCTGCAACCGGAGGTGGATTGGGCGGTGGTATGGTAGGACGGGAGGGCGGGGATTGAGGAGAGGAGATCCGAAAATCTGATGGGGATTTGGTTTGGGGCCTCCGAGAGGGAAGATGAAGGAGAGCGGAGAGTGGAGTCAAGGTCAATGCGGACTTCTGCGCCTGGGAGAGGGGAAATGGGAAGGAAACTCACGTTGCTTTGCTACTAGTCGTTGCTTCTGCGCCTGGGAGAGGGGAAATGAGTACTAGTAATTGTGAGTGTTTTTTCTTTTGTAGTCTAGCTAGTCGTTAGTTTATGCACTCGTGACCGTGAGACGCTTGGTTAAGTAGCTCAGCTAGGCCGATCCGTTGTGTGCTTTTTTGAAATTAATCTTCTTTTTCACCATCCCTTTCAGGGCATCTCCAACAACGACCCGTAAATTTCCTCCCGCATCTTTTTATGGACAGAGAGAATCAGTCCGCGCACACAGATGCGGGAGGCAGCCATCCAACGCTAGCCACATACATTTCAAACAACCTTTCAACAAACCGGATGAAATTCATGCAAACTCTGGCGGATTTCATATAAATCTGACGAGAACGGTTACATTTGGAGATATTTTAACTAAAAAGTTAAAACTATGTGCACGTACGGTCGCGCGGAGCTCCACTCCCACGATACGGCTGCCGAGGCGGATCCCTTCGTCTTCCCCATGTTCGGCAGCCCGCTAACCGGACTGCCTGGAGTTCCGGAGGCATATTCTTTCCCCGTATCTTCCCTATGTCCGGCCGTGCTGCTCATCAGAGTGGCGAAGAGGGTGCTTCAGCCAGAGGGGAAGGGTGCTTCCATGGATGCCCAGGATGGTCTAAGATAAAGCAGAAACCGGGCGGGTCACCGGCTGTACAAGTCGGGGACGCGTCGGCGGTGGCCCTCACCGGCTGTACAAGTCGGGGATGCGTCGGCGGTGGCCCTCCTGGGACCCAAGCAGCGACGGCCTCCTGTGTTCTACTTTTCCTCAGTGTTGTCAGTGGACACGAACGCGTTGGCCATCGACTCGTCGATCTCTGCGCACCCAACTTCTTTTTCTGCCTGCATGGCGCGGCTACGCGGGCGTCGATGACGAATGATGCGGTTGCAAGCACTAGAGGCGCGGTATGACGCGGCGGCGTTGATGCCCGTGCCGCCATGCTCCTCGCCATACTGGCCTGGAGCAACTCGCCGCTCCTCCGCGAGCTAGCTTGGAGCGGCGAGTTGCTGAACCACGTGCTGGCTTGGGGCGGCAACTAGCTCCGTCAGGCTATGCGAGGGAGGTGGAGCAGCGAGCCGTGTCTGCCGGGCTCGGCGGGCCACCCAGCCTGCTTATATGCCGGAGAACTTCTCTTCCTACTCGTCAGATGCCATCAAAACAGTGTAGAAATTGGTAGAAGAAGGAGATGTGGAGTGGCGGAGTGGTGCGACTCTTGCCTGACGTCTAGCCTCGTTTAAATAGAGGGCAGACGGGAGGAGCTCGGTCAGCGTTGCGTTTAATGCCACCCCGCTCCTGAACGGGCGTGTGGCCGGAGTAGATTTGCAGCGGGCGGCGCCCTCGGCCGGCGCGCTGCTTCAATGGCGGAGGCAGTGAGAAGACGCGTCCGCCTTGAGCCGCCTTCAATGTGGAGCGGCGTGCTCTATAGTAGCATGAATGCGTGCAGCAGGCGCCGAACAGGAACACGCGTGGGCAAGGGAGGGGGTTTCGGTGGGCCATGACGGTCAGAAGCAGGCGTGACAGCTGTCCGGACTCCAGCAATCCTCCCCACGTTTATCTCCGTCTTGCGGGAGAAATCACATCCGATCCGCTCCACGGACCGATACATAACCGTCTTGGATGGCTTCCTCGGTCCGGACAGCACGGTCCAAATGGTTACAAAAGATTTAAGGGTCACCGTTGAAGATGCCTTTAAAACCCTTTTGGTCATTTCCAAGTGGCCGTGAAACTGAAAAATAACTGACAGAGAATAACTCGCAACTCCTGGGAAATTATTCGCTTCCCCGCATCGCTTAACAAGTGACCCGGGCGTCAACGTCCTCTTTCTACCTGCTCCTCCCCCTTCTTGCCATCGGTGGCCACCGTGGTGGCGTCAGGGTGGGTCTTCTTCATTCGCATGACGCTCTGGTTTGTGGTTGCTGACTAATCTTGGCTTTGGGACATTACTAGGAAACTGCTTATAAAAGGTCAAATCAATGGGCAAGCTGAGTGACCAGTCACTGATAATCTAACCAAATATCAGTGACGGGTTCAAACGTGTCCCGGAATTACGTTATCAGCTACTTCCTTCATCCGAAAATACTTGTCGGAGAAATGCATAAAAATAAATATATCTAGAACTAAAATACATCTAGATACATCCATTCCCCTACGAGTATTTTCGTACCGAGGGAGTACCAGTCATTGGCAGTCTGCGCCCAGATTAACCATGGGCTAAAATTACTAGCAGCGGGTGATCAAGCATGCCGCCACTGGTTGTTAGAGAAACAGCGGTGAGCTGACTGTCTGCTAATATGACTATTAATATGGCCCACCATACCCACGGCGGTCTTCTAGGGCCCGCCATAAGTAAAATATATAGGTATTTTGGTTCTGTGTAACGTTTTTTAGATTTTAATGTTTCATTTTTATGGTACAGTATGAAAAATGGTTTAAACTTTGTACGTTTTATTATTTTGTATATTTTAGGCATTTTATTAATGAAATGTGTTTGTTGCGGTATGCTGACTTGTCACTTTATAGTTAGATATACACATGAATTATACATTACATTTTTGTCATATTTCAACTAAATCAAAGCGTGTGACTTATATTTCATAAATCTTCGTCGGCGTCCGTGAGCCCTAGAAAACTTCCAGCCTCCATGCCCCTGTTGTTCCCTTCTATGTCCATGTCTGATGGCCATGAGCCTCGAGGACTGAATCTGTGGCAGCCGGCGAGGAACAATAGACATAGGACATGGACGGGCCCAAATGAGACGCGAGGCTCTGCCGTCTCCCATGCCCTACTCCTTATTGGAGCCCACACGCTGGTCGCCGCAGGTAGATGTGAGGTCCATGATGTACGTGGACGGACCGGTCTCATGGTCGAAGCGGCGCCAACGGGGGTCAGTTGGTGGTGCATCCGAGACCACCACACGAGCATTACGCGTGGCCTCGCAGAGCACCTGCTGCTCCTGTGGACGTAGTTTGGGTTCTCCACCACCAAGGCCACCACGGCCTCCTCGCGCACAAACTCGCCGTAGATCTGGCCCTCCGCCAGCCGGTGCGTGTCTAGGAGACGGAGGTTGACGTGCTGCTCCTCCTACGCTAGCCGAATGCAGACACCATGATTACATTGGTGCTCAAAGTATCTCTGATCTGCAGAAAGTGATAATGTGTATGAATCCTTTAAATTAAACTACCCATGTAGTTCACAGTATTTTGAAGTAAAAGAATGTGGTGGTAATGCACCACCACCTAGTCATGTATGACACTGAACAAAAAAGGTAGAAATTGAAAAAAATAGAGGATAAATATTTTTGCAACAAGCTGAATCAGATACTTAGTCTTGACTTTCAACGGCAAATCTTTCAGATCCAACCATCGTGTGCATATTACACTCGAAATCCGGACATCGTCATTGTTAACCTGACTTGAAAATACTATTAGTATTTGCAGAAAGGTTAATTCCGGAAATTATAAAAAAGTGACTAGATCAGGAAACAACTACATTAGATTACTCTCCGTCCTTGGGACTCTTGAATAAGATCCCATTCATCATCTTCAAGAATAATTAATATATTGGCCCATACTTCAACCTTGTCGGTGTCATTTGCATCAACAATAAATAGATACACGCCCTCTATGAAAGGCTCAATGAGTAATTATTGGAGTTGAGAGCAAGTGAGTAATATTTTGGACCCAGAGCGAAGTTAATACAATTTGTTGTACTAAAAAATTAACCAGCCAAGTTCTATACGGAGCGGCCAGCATCCTGAGCAAGACATCGATACACCGTAACCTTTTAGTCCCACATACTGCTCATTTGCATTGCATTGCATAATGAGAGATCTGAAATAAATGAATGTCCATTCCCCATATGAAAATCACTTTTTTTGCTACTTTGTAGTGCTCTCAGCATTCCATTATTTGTGCTGGAATCAACTGTTGAATGAGTGTGTTTGGCCATACATGGAGTCTTGTCTTCTGGCATTAACGTTTGTAACGAATAGGGGGGGAATGGTTATCTTACAGGTAGGTGGCTGGCCTCATTCGCACAAGTATGAACAATATATACTTGTGTTGGAATCAAGTGTTGAATGAGTGCGTTTGGGACAGGGCCGTCCAGGGCCATGTGCGAGCAGTGCGACCGCACAGGGCCCTCAAGTTTCAGGGGCCCCCAATTTTGGGTCTAATTTCTGATAGCCTGTTTTATTTGTTTCCATAGTTTTGGGCTTGCCATCCTAGTTTGACCGTGCCTCTCCAAAACTCTCTCCCCATCATGGCCTGCTCCCGATCAATCAGGTCGTCGTTTCCGGTCTTCCGGAGCTCCCCATCTAGATCACATCTGCTTGCTGCCATCGCAATTCGCAAGGACCAAGAGGGCAGGGGCCATGGTGCAGAATTTGTGCCATGAATTCGACCAGAAATCAGGGCTAACCAGGGCGCCAATACCGCCAAGCAAAACGAAGGCAGCCGCTGGCTGATTGCCAAGGTTAAGGCCTGATTGATCGGCCGATTTAATTAACGCATCACCGACCAGTCAATGTCCATCCATCAGGTGCGCCCAGCCAAAGCAGAATTGTTTAGGTTATTTTCATATCAAATACTTTATTGGCTAAAAATGATTATAACATATGAATCGGTTCTCCTGTTAATAACAAAGTTTTAATATATGTTCATTGCTCATTGGGTGAAAGTATTTGGGGAAAATAGTTCGTATAATATATTTTCAAATATTGTACGAAATAATACATATATAAATTAATTATAATTTAACCGAGAGTATGCCTTTTTTGCGGAATAAAATGAGAGTATGCTTTAGCTACCAGATTTTAGGGCACATTCACATTTCGCACCGGAGCCTCTGATTTCTGGAGACGGCCCTGCGTTTGGCCATACATGGTGTGTCTTGTCTTCTGGCATTAGCATTTGTAATGAATAGGGGGGGATGGTTATCTTATAGGTGGCCGGCTGGCCCCATTGGCACATGTATGAACAATATATAATTGTATTGGAATCAAGTGTTGAATGCGTGTATTTGGTCATACATGGAGTCCTGTCTTCTGGCATTATTAGCGTTTGTAATGACAAGGGGAAATGGTTATCTTACAGGTACCGGCTGGCCTCATTCACGCAAGTATGAACAATATTACTCACGCCGTCCCTTTCTCAGTATTTTTTATTAAGTTTTTTTAGTCTATTTTTTATTAAGTTGGTAAGCTGTAAGCATCACATTGCACTTTGGTAGTATACCGGCATTGAGAAATATTAGGGTCTGCATTGAACAGGAAAAATGGTCATCTTATAGTAGGTAGCCAACTGCCCAACTTGCCTCATTAGCACAAGTACAAACAATATAGTTATATTATTCATGTCGTCTCTTTCGTAGTATTGTTTGTTAAGTTGGTTCGCATTATTGCTGCACACTAATCATTTCCCCCTTACGCGGACAGTGATGCTATACGGCAGCACTTGTATCTACATAGTAATACTCACTAGTAGGAAAGGGGGCAAAGGTCCAAGCCGGGTCAGCCTATTAGTCCCGGTTCGGTCCAGAACCGAGACCCATGGGGGCATTGGACCCGGTTCGTGAGTCCCCGGGGCCGGCCGGGCCACGTGGGCCGTTGGTCCCGGTTCGTCCTATGGAGGAACAACCTTTCCAACATGGATGACTATGTTGCAAAATTTGAAGGAGCTCATGCTAGAAAATCTTGACTGTTTGGAGAGATGGGGGGAAATAGATAATGATGAGATGCATAGTGAAGACATAATAATCTTTCATCGGCTTGAGAAGTTACGTATTATGGGCTGTACAAAGTTGACAGCATTGCCAGGACGCCCGTCCTTCCCTGAGCTCCAGAATGCTTTTATCCGACGTTGTCCAGAGTTGAGAATCACAGCTGAATCATCAAAGCTCAGTGTATTAAACGTGAACGGAAGTGAGGTATAGTTGTTCCGGTGGTTATGTAGACATATGACTTCATTGACCAATCTGGGATTGCGGAGCACTGAATACAGAGCCACCCCGGAGGCTCAGTATGGACTGAGGGAAGTGTTGGATGTCAAGGAAAAATTGAATGATGATGATATACCCCTGACAGTTTTGGTGTTAGAGAGCATTAAGCCAAGTATAACAGAGCTATGTGCATGTTCTGTACACCTTCAAGATTTGTCAATTAATTTCTGTGATGCACTCATCCACTGGCTAGAAAAAGAGTTCCAAGGATTGGTATCCTTGAGGAAGCTTCGGATTTGGCGATGCGATAATCTGACTGGATATGCACCAGATTCTACCGAGCCATCAACATTGTTGAGTATAGTGTTTACTAGGAAAGACGAGATAGACTAGGATTTGTTCTGGCTTGTCTTGTACTCCAAGTAGATAATTGTACTCCTATATATATATGCCCACGAGGCTCAAGCAATACAACAAACTATTCCACCAATCCTTATCTCCCTTCTAACATGGTATCTATCGCAAGTCGATCCTAAACCCTAGCCGCCGCCGCTTCCGCACTTGCGCGCCGCCCCCGGGGCGGTCAGCCTCCATGACCGCCGCCGGGGGCCGCGCCGCCCGTACCTAGGGTTCGTCCGCCGGCCGTGTTGGCCGGCTGCCCTAGAGAGTCTTTTTCCCGATCCTTTGATCCGTGTTTTTCTCTCTCGCCGGTCGTTCTGATCGGCGTCTACTTTTTGGTTTTCCGATCTTTTCTTGATCGGTTTGCGTCGCCCACCGCCGCCGTCGACACCTCGCGCCTCTACTCTGACATCGGCGCAACCGGCCGGCTACTTCACCGACCCGGCGGCCTCGCGTGACAGGCAGCCGTCAAGGCCGTCGTCCGCGCGCCGGCCCGCCCGTCGATCTACGCCGGCCGTCACCGCCCTGCTCTGACCGGGACTCCTGCAACACCCCGACCCGGCAGCCTCGCGCCATGCGGCGGCCAATCATAGCCGCCCTGCCGCCCGCCGCCGCCGGCTTCATCTCAGACTCCGCCGCCACCACGCCTCCGCCGAGCGGCGTCCCCGACCTCGCGCGCGATCGGCTTGATCACCCGCTCGCCGCCGCGATCCGCCTCATCTACGCCACGCGACCGACCTGGCCCGTCGGTAACGCGCGCCTCCATAGGTCCCGTGAAGATCGTCTCCGAGTTCAGCGCACCCCTCCGCTGATCGAGCAACGGGCTGCTGCTGCGTCGCCCCGTCGGGCCGCAGCGCCGCCGCCCCGTGGTTCTTCTCCCGGCTGCACCGCCCCGCGTCACCGCTGCGTCGCCCCTTCGGCCGTAGTGCCGCGGCCCGCGGTCTACCGCCGCCCCAAGGCTGTCTGCTCCAGGCCGTCCCCGTGGCTGCACTGACCCTCGCGCCGCCGCTGCGTCGCCCCGTCGGGCCGTAGCGAGCGTGGCACGCGGTCCACGCCGCCGTCTCGAGGCCACCCACGCGGTTACACCACCCCGCGCTCCGCCGCTGTGCCGCCCCTTCGGGCTGTAGCATCGCGGCCCGCGGTCCCTGCGACCGTCCCGAGGTCTTCCGTCGTCACCCCGACCTGCCCGCCGCCGCTGCGTCGCCCCTTCGGGTCGTAGCGCCGCGGCCCGCGGTCCACCGCCGTCCCCGCGCATCGACTTCCTGTGGCATGCGCCGCGCCAAACGCCACCGTCCGCGCCGGTCTTCGTCACGCTGTCGGGTTCTTCGCCTACTTCGAGCACCGCCGCCGCGCTCCTAACCTAGCCGCCGCCGTCAGGCCGCTGCCGCCGCTCTTATTTTCTAGCCGCCACCGCTACCCCCGTAGCCGCCGCAGCTGCCCGTCCACCTCCTTCGTCGTCGTCCAACACCAGCCCGTCGCCAGCGTCGTCGTCATCTACCCCGACCGCTTCATCTACTCCGATAACCGCGGGCGACATTGGCCCCGTGCCGATTGGCGCCGCAACCGTCGTCGAGTCCTTCTCTGCTGGCCTCTCCGACTTCTTCGACATGGCGTACAGCTCGTGCAGGTCCCTGTCTACGCATGCCCGGTGCTGGCAACACCGCCGCGTGCCTTCGTCCACGACGTGTCCCCGGGCCCGGCAAGCCTGGTGCGGCGCTTCGTCAACTTCGTCTTCGTCCGTCTACGCATGCCCGGTGCTGGCAACACCGACGCGTGCCTTCGTCTACGATGTGTCCCCAGGGTTGGCAACCCCGGCGCGACGCGTCGTCAACATCATCTCCGTCCTGGCGCACAACTACTTCGACACCACTGCGCCCACGACTAACTCGGTGCCCCCTTGCGCCCGCGGCTCCATGACGACTTCCTCGACACCGGCCACCCCGACTCGACATCGACCACGGCATTCTTCGCACGGCTACCTCGACCACGGCTCCACCACGCACGCTCTCGGCTACATCGACAAACGGCACAAAGGGCTACCGCCTGCTTGAGCAACCTCGTTGGTTTCCACTCCAGCCACGACTCCGCGATGCGTCGACCGTTATGACTGTGGGGGGGTGTCCGTCGGCTTGCCTTTGGATTCTTCTCCAGTCTCACCGTCTGCGTCGCTACCATTGTGACTGCGGGGGGATGTTGAGTATAATGTTTATTAGGAAAGACGAGATAGACTAGGATTTGTTCTGGCTTGTCTTGTACTCCAAGTAGATAATTGTACTCCTATATATATGCCCACGAGGCTCAAGCAATACAACAAACTATTACACCAATCCTTCTCTCCCTTCTAACAAACATCATCAGAAACGAGTCAACTCCTGCCAAGTCTAGAGTCTCTGGTGATAAAGGCATGCCACAGGTTGGTTGAGGTCTTCAACGTACCTCCATCTCTCAGGGGAATGGAAATTGATTATTGTGAAATGGTTGAGTCCCCATTCGGCAGGAGGCTGCAGCAAGGACAGTCAGCATTGTCCATTCATCAAAGGTCATCTAGTATGCCCGAGGTGTCATCGTCATCGCCCGGAGCAGTGCTAGAGCATTTAGAAGAACTAACACTAAATATGTGTTATGGCTTAACGGGGGTCCTCCATCTCCATCCGTCCCTCAAGGAGCTAGTAATTCGTCGCTGCAGTGGGTTGACATCTCTGGAATCCCGCTCGGTAGAACTCTCATGGCTGAAGCACCTAGAGCTTTTTGGATGCCTTACGTTGTCATCCCTACTGGATGGGCCAGTATACTTATTTCTCAAATATCTTGGCATTAGCTACTGCCCTGACCTGAAGACGCTCCCTGCAAGCCTGCAAAAACTGTTGGGCAGTGTGGAGAATGATAGAAGCGTCTCAATCTCCATACAGGATACCCGCGTGATATATATTGATAGCGTGGTCGATACAATGTGCGGTAGCTCGAGGCTTAACCGATCAGAGGAGATTACAGGGAGGTTTAGAGAGATAAGGAGATAAGAAGATAAATGAGATCTCTAACCTAACCTCCTAACAATATCTCCAATACACATACGTGACATGTCTAACACGCCCCCTTAATCTGAACTTCTCAAGTTGAGATTACGTTTAAACTCTTCAAACTGTCTTGTAGCCAAAGCTTTTGTGAACCCATCTACAACTTGATCTTTTGAAGGAATAAATCTAATGTCCAACTCCTTGCTTGCAACTCTTTCTCTCACAAAATGATAATCGATTTCAATGTGCTTTGTCCTTGCATGAAATACGGGATTAGCAGAAAGATATGTGGCACCAAGATTATCACACCAAAGACATGGTGTTTGAGCATGTATTCCAAGTTCTTTCAACATGGCCTTAACCCAGATGATCTCAGCTGTTGCATTGGCTAGTGCTTTGTATTCTGCCTTAGTACTAGATCGTGACACTGTTGCTTGCTTCTTGGCACACCAAGAGATAAGATTAGGTCCAAAGAAAACTGCAAACCCACCAGTGGACCGTCTGTCATCCAAGCAACCTGCCCAGTCAGAATCAGAAAAAGCACTAACAAGAGTAGAGGAGGACTTGCTGAAAGTAAGTCCAACACTCAAGGTACTCTTCACATATCGTAGAATCCGCTTAGCAGCAGTCCAATGAGCTGAGGTTGGTGCATGCAGAAACCGACATACTTTATTGACTGCAAGAAATGTCAGGTCGTGTAAGTGTTAAGTACTGAAGTGCTCCAACCAAACTTCTGTACTTGGTGCCATCAACTTGATCCAAGAGTACACCCTCGGCAAGTGATAATCTTTCTGCACTAGAAAGGGGAGTTGGAGATGGTTTACAATCTCTCATCCCAGCCTTGGTCAAAAGATCAGTGGCATACTTTTCCTGAGAGAGGTGAAGACCACCATCACTGTTCCGCTTCACCTCAATGCCAAGGAAAAAGTGAAGATCTCCCAGATCCTTAAGCGCAAAATCTGAATGCAAATCTTGCAACAAAGCTGTGATTGCCTTATCAGAGGAACTTGTAACAATAATATCATCGACATAAATAAGCACAAAAATGATAGTATGTGACTTCTTGTAAATGAACAATGATGTATCTGTCATATCCCTAGTTCTGGTATGCTCTGAGCTAGCTAGTCATGTGTTGCATCATGTTTATTTCCTCTTAAATTTGAATTGAGGAATTTTCAAAAGCCTCAGAAACCTCTAAAAATAACCAACAATTAAATCTTCTCAAATGTGTCCAAGAAAATGTTCCTGTTATCCTCTGGAAATATTGGCAAGAGGTAAAAATCCAAACCAATATTTTTGGTGTCTCAGAAACATTTAATTTGGGCATTTGAATTAAATCAATAATTATTTGAATTGGATTTATATCTACTATTAAATAAATATAGGTCCAATAATTCTGAAATATTTTGTGGAGCATTGTTTTAATTCTTTTAGCTCCTAAAAGAATTGTCAGAAGCAAAATAAATTGAATTGGTTTCAAAACCAAATTCAAAACAAACCTGCAAAATAGAAAACTGAAATAATTGGAAAAAAAATAAAAATAACAGAGCCTACCTGGCCTCACCCGTGCAGCCACCAGCCGGCCCAGCTCCCCCACCAGCGCGGCCCAGCCCACCTTCCCCCCCTTGTCCTCTTCTTCCTCTGCCAGAAGGCAGAGGCGAGGCGTGGCGCGCGCCCGAAGAGCGCCGGCCACCTCCTGCTTCCGCTGGAGGCCTCCCCCTTCGAGCCTATCCATGCGTGGAGACGCCACGCAGCCGCCCGGAGCCGTCCAGCCCTCCCTCTCTTCCCCTGGACCCCGTTCCCTCCTCTGCTTCCCTCCCGCGCACACCACCGAGCGGAGCTCGCCGCCATCGTCGCCGTACCCATGGCCACCGGCCACCCCTAGCCTCACCGACGCCCCAGGAAGCTCCGCGGGTCCTCCCTCTACCTCCTCAACGAGCCACGAGGCCCCGGACGTGCCGCATCGCCGCCATCGACGTCGTCTTCTACCTCGGACCCGCCGGCCGTCTTCGTCAAATTCGTCGGCTCCGGTGCCTCCCCGAGCTCGCCGAGGCCACCACTGCACCCGCTGTGAGCTCCTGTGCTGATTCCCCCTCTTCCCGTGCCCCACCTCCCTCTCTAGCTAGCCCCACCACTTTGCCCGAGAATCTCTCGCCGCCGGCCATGGCGTGGTCGTGGTCACAGCCACCCCAGCTCGTATCCGAGGCCACTGTCGTGCTCACCGTGATCTCAGGAGTCCGTAGCACGCCCCAGCTCCTCCTGCCGTGCTCCCTAACCCCGACCCCGAGATTGCCCGAACTCCGGCAGCCGCAAAGGAGCTCGCCGCCGGCAGCTCCGGCCACCCCAGCTGCTGTCACTTACCTCTTTAGATGCGCCTTCCTTCCAGGAACCCGTAGGAGCAAACCGCACGTCAAATGGTGCTCCGTAGCGAGCGCACGGTGCACCTCCGTTGTCGGCCGTGGTCGTCGCCGGCGACACTCCGGCGACTGCCGACGTGGCACGCCTAATTAGCACTAATGACGCCTAAACACCCCCCCACAGCCACTGACAGTGGGCCCCGTAGTGGGTCAAAGCCCGGGTCAACGCGGGATTAGCCCCTGTGTCACTGACGTGTGGACCCCACACGTCAGGTTTGACCCGAGCCGGCCCCTGTTGACTTGCTGACGTCATGCCAACGTCATGCTGACGCAGTAATGCTTTCTGGATTTAATTTAATTCTGAAATTCCAGAAAAATGCCTAAAACTTCCAAAATTCATAGAAAATTAACCGTAACTCCAAATTAAATAAATTATATATGAAAAATTATCAGAAAAATTCAAGGAATCCATCTGTACCATTTTCATGCATGTTTGAACAATGTTTGTCCTCTGTTTTGGACAAAACAAATAAATGGCATTTAAATAATCACATATGGAGTTTGAATTTGAATCTTGGATTCAAACCAACTTCATTTAATCTGGTTTTAGTTGCATTAGCTCAAAACACATTCATTTTTGCCATGTCATGATCATGCATCATATTGTGCATTGCATTGATTGTGCTCCCTTCTATGTTGCCGGTATTTATCCCCTCTCGATAGGCGTGATACCGATGATGTGATCGTTGACACTGATGAAGACTCAATGTTATCTTCAGAAGTGCCAGGCAAGCAAAACCCCCTTGTTCATTCCGATACAATCCCACTCTCTCGCTCCTGCTCTCTTTTACTGCATTAGGACAACACCGATTCAACTGTTACATGCTGCGGTAGTTGAACCCCTTTATCCTCTGCATGACCTGTCATTGCCACAGTAAATAGATGAAACCCACTAGCATGAGTAGGAGTTGTTTGAGCCTTGTTGTGCCTACTCATTCACGTTTGTTTGTCATGCCTGCTACTGCTTAGAGTTGAGTCAGGTCTGATTCATCGGGGATGAATTAGAGGTGTGTGAACATGTCCTACTGTGTGTGAGCTAAGTGTGTGAACACGATTTGGTAAAGGTAGCGGTGAGAGGCCATGTAGGAGTACATGGTGGGTTGTCTCATTGAAACCGTCCTTAGGAACTGAGTCCTGTGTTGGTGATCCATGATTCAGCTACTACCATACATTGGGCCCTGAAATATGACCCCGCTCGACTTCTTATTCGCCCTTGTCCTCTGTCCAGGAGTTGCAAGTAGTTTCTGGTGTTTGTAGTATGCTGGAGGCCGTGGACAGCGCTGACCGTAGGGGTGGGCTGTGATGCGGTAGGCACGTGGCCGGGTATACCGGGCGCCCGTTTGGTGTCACGGAACCCTGTTCACATCGTTTGGGGCTGTGAGCGAAACTCCGGCCGGATCTCCTCATGGATGGAACCCGAATAGGCGATAAACCTGGACTAGAGACTTGAGTGTTTAGGTAGGTCGTGGTCTACACCCACGTCGGCTTTCGCTTGAAGTCTGCCGAGCACATGTCGTGTGCAGACGCTAAGTGGTGGAAACATGTATGAAGAAGTACACCCCTGCAGGGTTAACATCATCTATTCGAATAGCCGTGTCCGCGGTGAAGGACTTCTGGGTTGCTTATATCAGTTCATAGACAAGTGAAAGTGGATACTCTAAAATACGCAAGATAAGCGTGAGTGCTATGGATGGCGTTCTCGTAGGGAGACGGGAGCGGATCCATAGTGGTGTATTGATATGGTGAATATGTGGACTCGTGTGCGCCACCTCAAAAGAGTTGCTTGCAGTCGTAGTTTAGGATAGCCACCGAGTCAAAGCTGGCTTGCTGCAGTTAAACCCCACCATCCCCTTTGTTGATAATGATGCATATGTAGTTAGTTCTGATGTAAGTCTTGCTGGGTACATTTGTACTCACGTTTGCCTATTTTATGTTTTTGCAGAGAGACTTCGGTCTCACTAGTAGTTCCACGTGGACTTCGACGTTTAGCTTGTTACCTCAGCTACGATCTTGTGCCCTCGGCAGTATCTGGTAGATAGTCAGGCTTCTCAGCCTTTTTCATTTATAGTTGTCTGTACTCAGACATGTTAAGCTTCCGCATGTGCTTTGATTTGTATGCTCTGATTGTTGGGTCATGAGACCCCTGTTTGTAATATCTCGCTCCTCGGAGCCTATTGAATAAGTACTTGTGTCGTAGAGTCATGTTGTGATGCTTCGTTGTATTTGCACATATCGAGCATATTGTGTGTATGATTGAAATGCTTGGTATGTGTGGGATCTGACTATCTAGTTGTTTATCTTTAGTAGCCTCTCTTACCGGGAAATGTCTCCTAGTGTTACCGCTGAGCCATGGTAGCTTGCTACTGCTCTGGAACACTTAGGCTGGCCGGCATGTGTCCTTCTTCGTTCCTGTGTCTGTCCCTTCGGGGAAATATCACGCATTGAGTACCGGAGTCCTGTTAGCCCGCTACAGCCCGGTTTACCGGAGTCCTGCTAGCCCAGTGCTACAGCCCGGACCCACTTGCTGATGACCGACACGTTCGAAGCTGGGTCATGGATGCCTGTCCCTGTAAGTCTGTGCCACTTTGGGTTTACGACTAGTCATGTCAGCCCGGGCTCCTTATCATATGGATGCTAGCGACACTATCATATACGTGAGCCAAAAGGCGCAAACGGTCCCGGGCAAAGGTAAGGCGACACCCGTGGGGATACCGTGCGTGAGGCCGCAAAGTGATATGAGGTGTTACCGGCTAGATCGATGTGACATCGAGTCGGGGTCCTGACAGTGTTGGTATAGAGGCCATGTAGGAGTACATGGTGGGTTGTCTCATTGAAGCCGTCCTCAGGAACTGAGTTCTGTGTTTGTGATCCATGATTCAGCTACTACCATACATTGGGCCCTGAAATATGACCCCGCTCGACTTCTTATTCACCCTAGTCCTCTGTCCAGGAGTTGCAAGTAGTTTCTGGTGTTTGTAGCTTACTGGAGGCCGTGGACAGCGCTGACCGTAGGGGTGGGCTGTGATGCGGTAGGTACGTGGCACGGTGTACCGGATGCCCGTTTGGTATCTCGGGAACCCTGTTCACATCGTTTGGGGCTGTGAGCGAAACTCCGGCCGGATCTCCTCATGGATGGAACCCGAATAGGCGATAAACCTGGACTAGAGACTTGAGTGTTTAGGTAGGTCGTGGTCTACACCCACGTCGGCTTTCGCTTGAAGTCTGCCGAGCACATGCCGTGTGCAGACGCTAAGTGGTGGAAACATGTATGAAGAAGTACACCCCTGCAGGGTTAACATCATCTATTCGAATAGCCGTGTCCGCGGAAAAGGACTTCTGGGTTGCTTATATCAGTTCATAGACAAGTGAAAGTGGATACTTTAAAATGCGCAAGATAAGCGTGAGTGCTATGGATGGCGTTCTCGTAGGGAGACGGGAGCGGATCCATAGTGGTGTATTGATATGGTGAATATGTGGACTCGTGTGCGCCACCTCAAAAGAGTCGCTTGCAGTCGTAGTTTAGGATAGCCACCGAGTCAAAGCTGGCTTGCTGCAGTTAAACCCCACCATCCCTTTGTTGATAATGATGCATATGTAGATAGTTCTGATGTAAGTCTTGCTGGGTACATTTGTACTCACGTTTGCCTATTCTATGTTTTTGCAGAGAGATTTCAGTCTCGCTAGTAGTTTCGCGTGGACTTCGACGTTTAGCTTGTTACCTCAGCTACGATCTTGTGCCCTCGGCAGTATCTGGCAGATAGTCAGGCTTCTCAGCCTTTTTCATTTATAGTGGTCTGTACTCAGACATGATAGTTTCCGCTTGTGCTTGATTTGTATGCTCTGAATGTTGGGTCATGAGACCCATGTTTGTAATATCTCGCTCCTCGGAGCCTATTGATTAAAATACTTGAATTGTAGAGTCATGTTGTGATGCCATGTTGTATTTGCACATATCGAGCATATTGTGTGTATGTTATTGAAATGCTTGGTATGTGTGGGATCTGACAACCTAGTTGTTTATCCTTGGTAGCCCCTCTTACCGGGAAATGTCTCCTAGTGTTTCCACCGAGCCATGGTAGCTTGCTACTGCTCCGGAACACTTAGGCTGGCCGGCATGTGTCCTTCTTCGTTCCTGTGTCTGTCCCTTCGGGGAAATGTCACGCGGTGATTACCGGAGTCCTGTTAGCCCGCTACAGCCCGGTTCACCGGAGTCCTGCTAGCCCAGTGCTACAGCCTGGATTCACTCGCTGATGACCGACACGTTCGATGCTGGGTCATGGATGCCTGTCCCTGTAAGTCTGTGCCACTTTGGGTTTACGACTAGTCATGTCAGCCCGGGCTCCTTATCATATGGATGCTAGCGACACTATCATATACGTGAGCCAAAAGGCGCAAACGGTCCCGGGCAAAGGTAAGGCGACACCCGTGGGGATACCGTGCGTGAGGCCGCAAAGTGATATGAGGTGCTACAGGCTAGATCGATGTGACATCGAGTCGGGGTCCTGACAGCGTTGGTATCAGAGCTTGACTGCCTGTAGGATTACCAAGCCAAACTGGTCGAAGTTGAGTCTAGAAATTCTTTAGTTATATAAGGGAATTGATTGTGGGATGGAACGTAAGGCTCTTTTTACTCCTTATACCTCATGGCCCTCTGATCTGAGTCATCATCTTCTCTTCTACGGGGATTAAGAACTAGGCTATCTCTTCTTTCTATTAGGATCACGTGTTACTAATCAGTAGACTTATAAGATTGTTGGATTTAAGTCTCAGTTCAGTTCCTACTACTTCCGTATGTTAATTGTTGATCTCGGAACCTTGATATTGTGCTTCTGAGTGGTTATGCCACCATTTTTGTGATTGTCTCAAATCTTTTTGAGCAATTATAGCCGTTATGCTGTCCGAGTCATCCCAGGTTTCTAAATAGTCCGATGCATTTGCAAATCCCTTCCTTCTGTTTCCGATGTTCCCATGGGCCAGATTAACCACACTAATCGGTGTGTTGAGGTAATTATTGCCTCGACATATATGTTGGAATTATTATTATGACCCTAAGTGCTTAGGGGATCATCTAGTGGTCTAGCCATGATTTGTGTCCTAGTGTGAAGATTCTGGCCTTTATTCTCGGAAGCATCCCGTGATACTACTTAGTAGTAGGTATTCTACTCCTGGGTTCTGAACCCGAGATTCACTCTACCTACTTCATGTTGATAGTAATTGCTAGTGCCTTTAGGATATTAGTAACCTTTGCGATAGTCCTTGAAGTCCGTGGTATCTTCTTCTTCCAAATACCATGAACTACTTATGGCAGATGTTTATTGGATCAAAAAAAATCACAATTAGAGTACTCTTGAGGAGTTCTCCATTCATAAATCGTGACTCTGCCAGTTCTACCTTTCTGCATGGGTTATCCGGAAGAAATATGTTGAACTTGGTTCGACATACTAATCTATGCATCCACAACTCAGAAAGTTATATGTTCCTTTGAGTTGTTCTCTTTAGTTGCATTCTGACCCTCGTCTATCAATTGATAGTCAAGAGTATGCGTGCGTTCGTTCATCGATGCCTATGACTCTTGTGGTCTGTCAAGCCATTCTATTCCGGAATGACTAGGAGAAACAAACTCCAGTACCTCTTCCATATCTAGGATTGGGTCAAAGTAGTTGTATTCCACAGATCAAATGCCAATCCAGCTTTTGATTCTGTTCTACCCTGAAGTATTACCATCTTTATATCGGGATTGTTATAGGAATTGCACACCATCCTATGAACTCTTGGTACAGTGATACTTCTTGCCATCATTGTTCATTCCTCGGTTCCTGTGTTATTGTAACCAGAATGCCGACAAGTGAATCGTGGCGTGTGAAATCAATACTGCTAGCAACTCTGTTGCTTGGTAGTTAAATGGACGATAACCTCATTCTTAGCGTATTGATTATTGAATCGTCACCCTAAGACTGATCGTGATATCTAGTTCTTATTTCGGTGCACCCTTCGATTGATGAGTTAGGATCTTGTCAAGTCCTCACTCATTTGATCATATCGTCTTGCCCTCAAAAGCGAGATTGTTCTCGAGCTTAGTAACATACCGGTGGTTCGTGACTTTCCAAATATCTTCTTGGAGGTGTTACCGGGTTGTCACCTGACCGCTATGTTGAGTTCGTGATCAAGTTGGTTTCTTGTGAACCACCTTCTCTCCAAGAATCGGTGTTAGATATCCCTGAGCTAGTTGGTTAAGCTAAACGACAACTTGGAGGGTTGGAAGATAAAAGCTTGCCTGACTTAGTTCGTTCCAAAGGGATATTCTTGTGTAGTGTGTGTTGAAGAAAGATGATATCTTCATCGATTGGTCCTTGTGATCAGTTGCTGGACCTATTGTCTTATCAATCCTTTGATTTGAGTGTGGGCTATCGTCAAATCAAGTCGGAACCAACGATGTTCGTAATGTTGTCTTACTCGTGGTTGATCCCTCGAGCATACACCATTATATCCTTTGGGTCTGACCAATGCTATCATCGTGTTCACTTAACTATGGAATTCCTTTTAAAAGGAAACCTAGATGAATTGTTGTTGAGCCCATTGACAACATCCTTGTCTTCTCCATAATTTTGCTGAACATTAAGCTAGTGTTGGAAACTTTTGAAAGCATTTGTTCATGCTAGCTCATGAAGCATATGTTTGGATGAAGGTAGTGACTTCCTTTAATTCATGTGCATCTGATGCAAGTTGCCGCCGTGGATTCGAGAAAGTCAATGTTGCTATCTTTGGAATCATTCCAAATCAGTCATGCACACGTGCGAAGAATGCTGTGGTTTGAAGACTTGCAACCTTCAATCTATATGTATTCCTAGCACACCAAGCCACTGATTGATTTGTTCAAGGAGAAGGAGTTCCTTCATAGGAGCTAATCCGGACTTATGAAAGAACTTCGATACCCTCGTTGATGGTTCCCCCTCCTGAACTCGGTAGTGTTTTATTATAAGACTACCACGTGGTCATGCTTGTCTGGGACAACGTGTTCACATGTTTGTAGCAGAACCAGCTCATGTTTTGGAGCTTACTATCGTAGTTCATTTTCCGAGAATCTCGCAACGTCATCTCGTCGATTGTGTTGCAAACTTTCGTTTTTCTTCCTGGACTCGATGGGTCTGGAATATTCTGACACCAACCAGATCTGAATCTCAGGCAGATATGATGGTTGGAACATTTCCCCAAGAACTATAATATTGGTCGCGCAATAACCGGTAAAGTGGATGTCGTGCCGAACACACCCAGCCGGAAGACCTGTTATTATAATATCTTGATTGATGAAGTTGGCCACCTCCCCATAAGGTTTTCGTAGGAATTACCTCCGTAACTATTCCTTATGGATTCTATTGCTCCCCAAGTCCGACCTTTTACTTGATGTCTAGTCACCAAACCATTTCAATGATTGGATTACACTAGCACATCAAGGAGAACATTAGAAGCGGAGTGCTAAATGTCTCTCGGTCGGTCATCCAGATTTTATTTGCTTGGCACTGCCAAGGGTGAAATCTGAGAAGGTGTTATCTTCCTTTGCATCTGCATCGTCCATCGCTATTCATCATGGTAGTATGTTGTGTTGTCAGCACCCTTGACGCGGTTGTTGATAAAACCTTGATGATTGTGGAAATGCTCAAGTTCTTGAGAGCACGCACAAGCGCTACGTGTTATCATCGGCACTAACTGGGTTTGCTCTCAGTTTCCTCGGCAATGCTATGACCTTTTCAAACAGTGAATTCACTCTCTTTTGTTGGGTTCTTCCCCAGTTACCAGAATCATTCCCAGCATTTGCATTTTGTTCCTAGCTTGCACCGCCAATGTGCCATTCTACCATGGGTCTCTTCCATTTCCGGTGATAAGCAAAATCATCCATTACGTTGTCTTCAACAAGGTAATCCACATCATCCAAGTCCAAGTATGCCATTCTACCGACCCCGCCAATCGATTGCTGTGATTTGCCTTAGGCTGATATAAAGAGTCTTAACGATCTCTATATCAAAGGTAATTCTTTTTGCCACTTAAGATAATAATCTACGAATCACCCTCCTCCAGGATGTTTCGTCGTGGTATCATGGCAACTCAACTCCTCGCTACGTTGACAATCGTTTACCACCTTCTTAGGTATGAAATTGTTGTCTACCCAGTGAACCTTCGTCATCCGTTTCTTTCCACCCCTCTTGATGTGTATCTCGTGTCTCAACCCGAGAGATGGCCCTATGTCTCATTCCGTGAGTTGTTCGGTCTTCTAGAAGATCGATCCTGCTAGAGTTTCCCTTTCCTCTCATTGTCATGTCAATTGGAGTTCTCAGAACAAGACGACAAGACAAAGATGGTGATCGAAACAACGTTCATTTGGAGTGCAACCTGGATCGTGAAGATTATACTAGTTTGCGTTTCCCCTTCATCTTACCCTACGCTTGAATCTCGAGACGAGATTCTTGTTTAGTGGGGGTGAGTTGTCATATCCCTAGTTCTGGTATGCTCTGAGCTAGCTAGTCATGTGTTGCATCATGTTTATTTCCTCTTAAATTTGAATTGAGGAATTTTCAAAAGCCCCAGAAACCTCTAAAAATAACCAACAATTAAATCTTCTCAAATGTGTCCAAGAAAATGTTCCTGTTATCCTCTGGAAATATTGGCAAGAGGTAAAAATCCAAACCAATATTTTTGGTGTCTCAGAAACATTTAATTTGGGCATTTGAATTAAATCAATAATTATTTGAATTGGATTTATATCTACTATTAAATAAATATAGGTCCAATAATTCTGAAATATTTTGTGGAGCATTGGTTTAATTCTTTTAGCTCCTAAAAGAATTGTCAGAAGCAAAATAAATTGAATTGGTTTCAAAACCAAATTCAAAACAAACCTGCAAAATAGAAAACTGAAATAATTAGAAAAAAAATAAAAAGAACAGAGCCTACCTGGCCTCACCCGTGCAGCCACCAGCCGGCCCAGCTCCCCCACCAGCGCGGCCCAGCCCACCTTCCCCCCCTTGTCCTCTTCTTCCTCTGCCAGAAGGCAGAGGCGAGGCGTGGCGCGCGCCCGAAGAGCGCCGGCCACCTCCTGCTTCGCGCTGGAGGCCTCCCCCTTCGAGCCTATCCATGCGTGGAGACGCCACGCAGCCGCCCGGAGCCGTCCAGCCCTCCCTCTCTTCCCCTGGACCCCGTTCCCTCCTCTGCTTCCCTCCCGCGCACACCACCGAGCGGAGCTCGCCGCCATCGTCGCCGTACCCATGGCCACCGGCCACCCCTAGCCTCACCGACGCCCCAGGAAGCTCCGCGGGTCCTCCCTCTACCTCCTCAACGAGCCACGAGGCCCCGGACGTGCCGCATCGCCGCCATCGACGTCGTCTTCTACCTCGGACCCGCCGGCCGTCTTCGTCAAATTCGTCGGCTCCGGTGCCTCCCCGAGCTCGCCGAGGCCACCACTGCACCCGCTGTGAGCTCCTGTGCTGATTCCCCCTCTTCCCGTGCCCCACCTCCCTCTCTAGCTAGCCCCACCACTTTGCCCGAGAATCTCTCGCCGCCGGCCATGGCGTGGCCGTGGTCACAGCCACCCCAGCTCGTATCTGAGGCCACTGTCGTGCTCACCGTGATCTCAGGAGTCCGTAGCACGCCCCAGCTCCTCCTGCCGTGCTCCCTAACCCCGACCCCGAGATTGCCCGAACTCCGGCAGCCGCAAAGGAGCTCGCCGCCGGCAGCTCCGGCCACCCCAGCTGCTGTCACTTACCTCTTTAGATGCGCCTTCCTTCCAGGAACCCGTAGGAGCAAACCGCACGTCAAATGGTGCTCCGTAGCGAGCGCACGGTGCACCTCCGCTGTCGGCCGTGGTCGTCGCCGGCGACACACCGGCGACTGCCGACGTGGCACGCCTAATTAGCACTAATGACGCCTAAACACCCCCCCCACAGCCACTGACAGTGGGCCCCGTAGTGGGTCAAAGCCCGGGTCAACGCGGGATTAGCCCCTGTGTCACTGTCGTGTGGACCCCACACGTCAGGTTTGACCCGAGCCGGCCCCTGTTGACTTGCTGACGTCATGCCAACGTCATGCTGACGCAGTAATGCTTTCTGGATTTAATTTAATTCTGAAATTCCAGAAAAATGCCTAAAACTTCCAAAATTCATAGAAAATTAACCGTAACTCCAAATTAAATAAATTATATATGAAAAATTATCAGAAAAATTCAAGGAATCCATCTGTACCATTTTCATGCATGTTTGAACAATGTTTGTCCTCTGTTTTGGACAAAACAAATAAATGGCATTTAAATAATCACATATGGAGTTTGAATTTGAATCTTGGATTCAAACCAACTTCATTTAATCTGGTTTTAGTTGCATTAGCTCAAAACACATTCATTTTTGCCATGTCATGATCATGCATCATATTGTGCATTGCATTGATTGTGCTCCCTTCTATGTTGCCGGTATTTATCCCCTCTCGATAGGCGTGATACCGATGATGTGATCGTTGACACTGATGAAGACTCAATGTTATCTTCAGAAGTGCCAGGCAAGCCAAACCCCCTTGTTCATTCCGATACAATCCCACTCTCTCGCTCCTGCTCTCTTTTACTGCATTAGGACAACACCGATTCAACTGTTACATGCTGCGGTAGTTGAACCCCTTTATCCTCTGCATGACCTGTCATTGCCACAGTAAATAGATGAAACCCACTAGCATGAGTAGGAGTTGTTTGAGCCTTGTTGTGCCTACTCATTCATGTTTGTTTGTCATGCCTGCTACTGCTTAGAGTTGAGTCAGGTCTGATTCATCGGGGATGAATTAGAGGTGTGTGAACATGTCCTACTGTGTGTGAGCTAAGTGTGTGAACACGATTTGGTAAAGGTAGCGGTGAGAGGCCATGTAGGAGTACATGGTGGGTTGTCTCATTGAAACCGTCCTTAGGAACTGAGTCCTGTGTTGGTGATCCATGATTCAGCTACTACCATACATTGGGCCCTGAAATATGACCCCGCTCGACTTCTTATTCGCCCTTGTCCTCTGTCCAGGAGTTGCAAGTAGTTTCTGGTGTTTGTAGTATGCTGGAGGCCGTGGACAGCGCTGACCGTAGGGGTGGGCTGTGATGCGGTAGGCACGTGGCCGGGTATACCGGGCGCCCGTTTGGTGTCACGGAACCCTGTTCACATCGTTTGGGGCTGTGAGCGAAACTCCGGCCGGATCTCCTCATGGATGGAACCCGAATAGGCGATAAACCTGGACTAGAGACTTGAGTGTTTAGGTAGGTCGTGGTCTACACCCACGTCGGCTTTCGCTTGAAGTCTGCCGAGCACATGTCGTGTGCAGACGCTAAGTGGTGGAAACATGTATGAAGAAGTACACCCCTGCAGGGTTAACATCATCTATTCGAATAGCCGTGTCCGCAGAAAAGGACTTCTGGGTTGCTTATATCAGTTCATAGACAAGTGAAAGTGGATACCCTAAAATACGCAAGATAAGCGTGAGTGCTATGGATGGCGTTCTCGTAGGGAGACGGGAGCGGATCCATAGTGGTGTATTGATATGGTGAATATGTGGACTCGTGTGCGCCACCTCAAAAGAGTTACTTGCAGTCGTAGTTTAGGATAGCCACCGAGTCAAAGCTGGCTTGCTGCAGTCAAACCCCTCCACCCCCTTGTTGATAATGATGCATATGTAGATAGATCTGATGTAAGTCTTGCTGGGTACATTTGTACTCACGTTTGCCTATTTATGTTTTTGCAGAGAGACTTCGGTCTCGCTAGTAGTTCCGCGTGGACTTCGACGTTTAGCTTGATACCTCAGCTACGATCTTGTGCCCTCGGCAGGATCTGGTAGATAGTCAGGCTTCTCAGCCTTTTTCATTTATAGATGTCTGTACTCAGACATGATAGCTTCCGCTTGTGCTTTGATTTGTATGCTCTGATTGTTGGGTCATGAGACCCCTGTTTGTAATATCTCGCTCCTCGGAGCCTATTGAATAAGTACTTGTGTCGTAGAGTCATGTTGTGATGCTTCGTTGTATTTGCACATATCGAGCATATTGTGTGAATGATTGAAATGCTTGGTATGTGTGGGATCTGACTATCTAGTTGTTTATCTTTAGTAGCCTCTCTTACCGGGAAATGTCTCCTAGTGTTACCGCTGAGCCATGGTAGCTTGCTACTGCTCTGGAACACTTAGGCTGGCCGGCATGTGTCCTTCTTCGTTCCTGTGTCTGTCCCTTCGGGGAAATGTCACGCTTTGAGTACCGGAGTCTTGTTAGCCCGCTACAGCCCGGTTTACCGGAGTCCTGCTAGCCCAGTGCTACAGCCCGGACCCACTTGCTGATGACCGACACGTTCGAAGCTGGGTCATGGATGCCTGTCCCTGTAAGTCTGTGCCACTTTGGGTTTACGACTAGTCATGTCAGCCCGGGCTCCTTATCATATGGATGCTAGCGACACTATCATATACGTGAGCCAAAAGGCGCAAACGGTCCCGGGCAAAGGTAAGGCGACACCCGTGGGGATACCGTGCGTGAGGCCGCAAAGTGATATGAGGTGTTACCGGCTAGATCGATGTGACATCGAGTCGGGGTCCTGACAGTGTTGGTATAGAGGCCATGTAGGAGTACATGGTGGGTTGTCTCATTGAAGCCGTCCTCAGGAACTGAGTTCTGTGTTTGTGATCCATGATTCAGCTACTACCATACATTGGGCCCTGAAATATGACCCCGCTCGACTTCTTATTCACCCTAGTCCTCTGTCCAGGAGTTGCAAGTAGTTTCTGGTGTTTGTAGCTTACTGGAGGCCGTGGACAGCGCTGACCGTAGGGGTGGGCTGTGATGCGGTAGGTACGTGGCACGGTGTACCGGATGCCCGTTTGGTATCTCGGGAACCCTGTTCACATCGTTTGGGGCTGTGAGCGAAACTCCGGCCGGATCTCCTCATGGATGGAACCCGAATAGGCGATAAACCTGGACTAGAGACTTGAGTGTTTAGGTAGGTCGTGGTCTACACCCACGTCGGCTTTCGCTTGAAGTCTGCCGAGCACATGCCGTGTGCAGACGCTAAGTGGTGGAAACATGTATGAAGAAGTACACCCCTGCAGGGTTAACATCATCTATTCGAATAGCCGTGTCCGCGGAAAAGGACTTCTGGGTTGCTTATATCAGTTCATAGACAAGTGAAAGTGGATACTTTAAAATGCGCAAGATAAGCGTGAGTGCTATGGATGGCGTTCTCGTAGGGAGACGGGAGCGGATCCATAGTGGTGTATTGATATGGTGAATATGTGGACTCGTGTGCGCCACCTCAAAAGAGTCGCTTGCAGTCGTAGTTTAGGATAGCCACCGAGTCAAAGCTGGCTTGCTGCAGTTAAACCCCACCATCCCTTTGTTGATAATGATGCATATGTAGATAGTTCTGATGTAAGTCTTGCTGGGTACATTTGTACTCACGTTTGCCTATTTTATGTTTTTGCAGAGAGATTTCAGTCTCGCTAGTAGTTTCGCGTGGACTTCGACGTTTAGCTTGTTACCTCAGCTACGATCTTGTGCCCTCGGCAGTATCTGGCAGATAGTCAGGCTTCTCAGCCTTTTTCATTTATAGTGGTCTGTACTCAGACATGATAGTTTCCGCTTGTGCTTGATTTGTATGCTCTGAATGTTGGGTCATGAGACCCATGTTTGTAATATCTCGCTCCTCGGAGCCTATTGATTAAAATACTTGAATTGTAGAGTCATGTTGTGATGCCATGTTGTATTTGCACATATCGAGCATATTGTGTGTATGTTATTGAAATGCTTGGTATGTGTGGGATCTGACAACCTAGTTGTTTATCCTTGGTAGCCCCTCTTACCGGGAAATGTCTCCTAGTGTTTCCACCGAGCCATGGTAGCTTGCTACTGCTCCGGAACACTTAGGCTGGCCGGCATGTGTCCTTCTTCGTTCCTGTGTCTGTCCCTTCGGGGAAATGTCACGCGGTGATTACCGGAGTCCCGTTAGCCCGCTACAGCCCGGTTCACCGGAGTCCTGCTAGCCCAGTGCTACAGCCTGGATTCACTCGCTGATGACCGACACGTTCGATGCTGGGTCATGGATGCCTGTCCCTGTAAGTCTGTGCCACTTTGGGTTTACGACTAGTCATGTCAGCCCGGGCTCCTTATCATATGGATGCTAGCGACACTATCATATACGTGAGCCAAAAGGCGCAAACGGTCCCGGGCAAAGGTAAGGCGACACCCGTGGGGATACCGTGCGTGAGGCCGCAAAGTGATATGAGGTGCTACAGGCTAGATCGATGTGACATCGAGTCGGGGTCCTGACAGTATCTGACTTGGATGAAATAAACCCAAGAGCTAGCAGTTTAGAACTCAGACGTGAATACCATGCTCTGGGAGCTTGCTTGAGACCATAGAGGGACTTGTCAAGTTTACAAACATGAGACGGTTTGTGTTTATTTTCATACCCAGGAGGTTGTTTCATGTAAACTTCCTCTTCTAGAACGCCATGAAGAAACGCATTCTGAACATCAAGCTGACGAAGGCTCCAACCTCTGGACACAGCAATAGACAGTACAAGGCGAACGGTGGCAGCTTTAACAACTGGACTAAATGTGTCCTCATAGTCAAGTCCATACCTCTGCTTAAAACCCTTAGCAACGAGTCTGGCTTTGTAGCGATCAATGGTGCCATCTGAATGACGTTTGATGCGATAAACCCACTTACAATCAATGATATTGTAACGTGGATGATAAGGAACAAGATGCCATGTATGATTATTCTGCAGAGCACTAAATTCTTCATCCATAGCGTGTTTCCAGCGAGGATCAGCAAGAGCATCGGTGACAGTCCGAGGTTCACCTGTGGAATCAATGGAAGTAGCTAAACCATATTTAGTCTTGTAATTAATTGGATGAATGGTTCCTGCCTGTAGACGCGTACAGGCCGCGGCTGAGGAGCCGCAGACGATCCGGGCGACAGCGACGGACGCAGTCCTGGCGATCCCGAGGCAGATCCGCTCGACAGCGCGGGATCTTCTGTGGCAGCTGCAGTGGAAGGATCATCAGAGGCAGCCGCAGAAGATCTGGGCGAATCAAACGTGGGGACCGCGCCGCAGCCAGTCGATGCAGGCGCAGGGGCCCGCCTAGAGTAGACCTGCGGGACCGGCGCGTACCGCCTGGTCGGGCTGTCCTCGGCAGGTGATTGGCGCGCCTCGCCCGGGGAATCCGGCGCAAACCGCCTGGTCGGGCTGCCCCCTGGAGCCGATTGGTGCATCGCACGTGGGGAGGGCGGGTCGGTGGGAAGGCGCGACGCGACTAGGCGGGACTGGCTCGGCAGTCTTCCTGGGCCCAGCAGCGATCTCGAGGAGGATTCGGGCGGGGTTGACGCAGTCAGGGGCACCGATCCCGATGGAGATTCGCTGGGATCTCCTGTTGCCTCTTCTGTTGCTGCTGAAACGGTGTTTTCTGCGCCATTTGCTGCTGAAATACAAAACTCAGGTGCAATAGGTGATGGATTAGTCAATGTTGGTTCAGTACAAATATCATCAACCTCACACGGAACGCCGGATAACCGAGGAGGAAGGAGAAGGATTTCCTTTTGGAGAAGGGCCCCGGCGTTTGGATGGAGTTTTGCAAAAGGGAATTGAGTTTCATCAAACACAACATCACGTGAGATATACACACGTCCGGTGGAAACATCTAAGCACTTGACCCCCTTATGCTGAGCACTATACCCAAGAAAGACACATTGCTTAGATCGGAAACTAAGCTTACGAGTGTTGTAGGGACGAAGATTTGGCCAACGGGCACACCCAAAAATGCGAAGTGTGGTGTAATCTGGTGTGACATGAAAGAGACGTTCAGTGGGAGTTTCATTAGAAATAGTGCGACTAGGCCACATGTTGATGAGATGCACGGCAGTGAGAAAGGCTTCGTCCCAAAATTTTAGTGGCATTGAAGCAGAAGCTAAGATAGCAAGACCTACTTCAACGATGTGCCTATGCTTGCGTTCAGCAGAGCCATTCTGTTGGTGCGCATGGGGACAAGATACGTGATGTGAGATACCTATCTTTTGAAAAAAAAGAATTCAGTTTCTCATACTCACCCCCAGTCCGACTGGATAGAGATAATTTTGCTATCAAGTTTGCGTTCAACGAGAGCTTGAAAATTGTGAAAAACTTGGAACAAATCAGCACGTTTCTTAAGGAGATATATCCATGTATACTTGCTGTAATCATCAATGAAGCTTACATAGTAAGAGTGTCTACCAACAGAGGTGGGGGCAGGACCCCACACATCAGAAAAAATAAGCTGTAAAGGCTTAGTGGAAACACTAGTAGACACAGGATATGACAATTGATGACTTTTTGCTCGTTGACATGAATCACAAATGGTTTCTAAGTTTCTCTCACCAACAACTGGGAGTTTATTTCTACTAAGGATCTGATGAACAGTAGAAAAAGAAGGATGACCTAAGAGATTGTGCCACCTTTCAGCAGAAAGCTTGATGGCACCATACACTTGTTTATTGTTCTGGCAATACTTGGGAAGCAAAGCATAGAGGCCTTCAACACAGACACCCCTATGGAGAACTTTCTTCATGACCTGATCCTTGATCAAAAAGAAGAATGGGTGAAACTCTAGAAACACATTATTGTCAAGAGCAATACGATGAACAGATAGGAGAGTTTTGGAAGCATTAGGAACATACAAGATGTCATTGATTTCAAGGTTTTTGTGTGGGGTTTTGATAAAGGATTGACCAACATGATTTATTTCCATACCTGCACCGTTTGCTGCAGTGTAGACTTGATCATGACCACAATATTTCTCATGCATAGTCAGCCTGTCCAACTCGCCTGTGATGTGGTTGGTGGCACCAGTGTCCATGTACCAGTTGGTGTCAATGCCATAAGACACGTCGGCTGCAGCTGCAACTTCCTTTTTCTGGGAATTTTTGTCATCGGCGTAATGCCAGTCACAATCTTTTGCAATATGGTTTTTTTTTGCATATTTGACATTTGTTTTCATACCCTTCATACCCTTGAAAGGGGCGCCGATTGTTGTTGTTGTTTCGCCGGTTGTAGCCGCCACCACCAGAAGGGTTCTGGTTCTGAGGAAAGTGGCCACCGCCACCACCAGAGCCCCCCTGATGACCCCCGCCGTTCTGGTGGTAGCCATAGCCGCCACCAGGATTAGGGTTAGGGTAGCCGCCGTTTCCACCCGCCATGTGGTAGCCTCCAGGAGCGCCACCGCCGGAGCCACCAGCAGTAGCGTTGTAGCCGCCGCCGCCGCCGCCGCGAGAGCCACCACCCCCGCCTTTGCGGTAGTCGCCGTTTCCACCACCAGAACGGCCCCGCGAGGCGATGTTGGCAGAGGACTTGAAGCCGCCATTGCCAGCACCCTGGAACATCTCCATGCGCTGGTCAAAGTTTGCCACAAGGGAGAAGAGGCCATCAACCGTGATGGGCTCGGTGCGGACGTCGAGAGCGGAGATGATGGGTTGATAGTCCATGTCAAGCCCTGCGATGATGAAAGAGATGAGTTCCCCTTCTCCAAGGGGTTTGCCCGCCGCGGTGAGCTCGTCGGAGAGAGAGCGCATCTGGCCGAAATAGGCAGAGGCGGACATGGAGCCCTTCTGAGCATTGGTGAGTGCGGCGCGAAGATTGTTGGCACGAGACAGCGAAACGGCGGAGAACATGGTGGCCAAGGCAGTCCAGATGGCGTGGGAGGACTCAAGTGAGGCAACCTGGATGAGAACTTCCTTGGACAGGTTGCGCAGAAGATACGCAACGATCTGTTGATCCTGGACGAGCCAGGGGGTATGGGCAGGGTTGGGAGTGACCTGATCTTTGCCGTCTTTGTCTTTGGTGGTAAGGGTTTTGGGAGGCTCGACGGTGGTGCCGTCGATGTAGCCATAGAGGCCAGCGCCCAGTATCTGGGATCGGGCTTGAGCTTTCCAGAGAACGTAGTTCGTCTGGGTAAGTGGTTCAGAGGTGTTGTAATTGAGGGTGGAGGAGACGGCAGCGCTTGAGGAAGACATGGTGGAGGGGATGGGTGGCGGCGAGAGGAGATGCGTGGGTTGGGGACGAAGAAGATGGATGGGTGTCGAGAGGTGGGAGGCACGAGCTAGATGCAATCGGAAGAGCCTGCTCTGTATACCATGTGGAGAATGATAGAAGCGTCTCAATCTCCATACAGGAGACCCGCGTGATATATATTGATAGCGTGGTCGATACAATGTGCGGTAGCTCGAGGCTTAACCGATCAGAGGAGATTACAGGGAGGTTTAGAGAGATAAGGAGATAAGAAGATAAATGAGATCTCTAACCTAACCTCCTAACAATATCTCCAATACACATACGTGACATGTCTAACAGGCAGCATTGAGAGGGAAGATGTAGATGCTCATTATTATGGAAGTAAGCGAGCATTATACAATTACTTCCTCTGTTACTTACTAGTGAGTACTTAATGCACTAGCTAGATAATGGTAATATCATCACTAGTAGGACAACAGAAAACTGGTTGTTTCTTCAACCTAAATTCGTCATTTCTTAATTTATTGATGCCCCTTTAAGTGTAAGTTTTTACATGATTAATCTGTGCAGATAAGCCTATACTACTGAAACCGAAGACATGGAAATATGCCATCCGTAGAGATTAGAGAGCTATGAGCAGAATCACAAGAATACCACCAGTATGGAAGTTTTCATGCAGGTTTGTGATCTAGAAGTATGCCCATCTCTGCTGGAACATTTTTAACTGTTATTTTTTAGCAAAAATAAACTTAAAATCTGATACCTTTTTGCAGAACTGTTCCAACACATGGTATTGCAAGCCTCGGCGGGATCCTGAAAGCGCTCCTATAATAGTATTGGCTATCATTCCGTTCCCAGAAAGAGATCTTGTTTGGATAATCTCTGTTTACCTGGAGTTGTATTTGTATTTTCCACCTCTGTTTACCTAGGGCTGTACCATCGTATTTCTTTCCGAGAAAAAGTTTTGTAAAAAAATCGGTTGCAGTTTCCCTGTTTTATTTATGGACTTGTACAATGGTACCAAGATTTACAGTCAATATTCTGTTTACCATGTACTATAACACCGACCATCATATGTGTATCTGAAGCTGTTGGTTTGCCCTCGTCATATGTTTGGAACTTTGGTATGCCTTGCCGTTGCGACCCACTTCAAATTTTGTGTACTGTAAATTGGATTGCACAAGGGATCGAGCCTTGTAGTGATGAAACGCTCTGTGGCAACTTCTTGGGTCGTCACATTTCCATCTGAATCTCTTTAGGCGTGAACTGGGCAAGTCTGAACCTGGTCTCTTTTTGTTCCTCCACCCTGCTGCTGCACCCTCATTTCTCCCTCTTCTCGATGCAATCCCAGCACAATAGTGTAGAGTTTCAGCACAATCCCAGCACATAGCATTGAACCAGCTGAACCATTATTATTTTTTATGTTTATGGCCAACAATCCTGTTCCGAACTGATTTCACCCTTCTTTGTGCCTGCTGAGTGTAATCATATTACTTGATGAATGAAATCCTCTTTCCCGCAAAAAAAATAAATCTATGTGTGGCTTTATGTTTTTTATTAGATCAACATGAAAAATATGATATCGACGTAATTAAGGTCATCTAACTCCTTTTTTGAGGGGGACGTAAGTTTTTTTTTTTGTTTTAGACAAGAGGGGGACGTAAGTTCAGTACTGCACCACACCACCGTCAGCAGCCCCGCTAACTGGGCTCTCGGTTGTCCGGTGGACCTGCTGGGCCTTGTGGGCTTGTGCAATCGCTAAGCATGTTCCCTTTGAAGGTGAAAAAAAAACACCCCCTCCTCGTCGTCTTCGACGGAATCCCCAAATCCGAGAAGAGACCGCCGGCCGGAATCCTCTTCCGCCGCCGCGGCCTTCGCCGTACGTCCGAGCGTGCAACCGGAATTATGATCCCCCGCCTCGGCCGTACATCCTCGAAGCATCCCCATTCTTCTCCACCCCGTTCTCGCACCAGATTAGATTTTCGGTGATCGTTGGGATGGAGGAATGAGCAGTCACGCTGGGAGCTTTCGAGGCTGGCTGTGGAGCGGTGTGAGGAGATGAGGCAGGGGGCAGGGGAGGGAGGAAGCTAGCCTCTTCAAGGCCAGCTCACATCGGGGGAGCAAGATGGCGGCCATGGCGGCGCCCAGCTGCCGTCGTCGTCCGGCGCCACCGTCCCCGTTCCTCTCTGCTTCTCCAGCAACCGTCCGGAGAGTGGGCACGCCGGAGACTGCGAGTGGTGGAGCAACCACGGGCGGGACGGGGGAGCGGGAGGAGCTGCCGGCGGCTCAGATTCAGATTCAGGTAAGAACACTGAACCCAAGAATATTCTAGCAGCGGGCTACTGCATTTCTAGGTGATTTTCTCTTGTGTATTTTACCTCCACTGCATTTTCTACCGCATCACAGTGATGCCAGACGGCAACATTTATCTAGATAATATCAAGACAGTTGTATATATCCATGTTTTTTCCCCACAGCTCATGCTTCTGAAACCAAAACCATGCAATTGCAGCACTTGTCTGGATTTAAGTATTTTTATATCTGGTGTTTCGGGCACTGTTTATTAGTCCTTTGTATTTCCTTTAGTTACTTCTTCATGGATTCGTGTGCATGCTCGTAAAAGGAAGTCAATGTATAGCTTTTAAGAGTGTGAATTTAGTCAAGCAAACAGAGTGTTGACGCCATGCTTGGATCCATGGGACTATTTTTAGTCTGACTAAAACTAGTCTCTTTTAGAGGCTAAAGTTCCAATCACCCCTGACTAAAAAGAGGCTAGAACTAGTCTTGAGACTAAAAAATTTTAGTCATGGGAACCCTACTAAAATATGGATTAGTCCTCTCTCTCCTCATTTAACTCCTCTCCTTTAACACATGCGAGTTCGGGATTGGAGGGTTTGAAGGATAATAAATGCTCATTAACTCATTTTAGTCTATTTAGTATTTGTATCCAAGCATGGGTGAGGCTAGCAAGTTTTAATCTCACTACTTTTAGTCATGAGACTAAAACGTATCCAAGCACCCTCTGAGTCTGTGAGAAGGCCCCAACTTTAATTTATTACTGCTGCCCCTAAAAAACAACATGTAAAATCACACTATCATATGGATGTTTTTGTTTTGTTTTTCAGAGGTCAGACCTACAAAATTATAAATTACCATGGCATTTACTGGGCTTTCGGTTGTTCAGCGGTGCTGGGCCTCCTAGTGTGCCTGGGAATTCGGAGAGCGCTGCCTCGTCGTCTACGACGGTCGGTCCCCAAATCCTCCCAGTGAGCGCCGGCAGAATCCTCAAGCCAAGCCACACCGGAGGAGGAGGGGGCCATGTCGCCGCCCTCGCTCCTCTTTGCTTCTCCAGCATCCTCAAGACAAACACATTCCAACATGTAAGTTCAAATACATCTTTGCTAGCATTATTTGCCTCCATTTTCATTAAAAGCAAGGAAGCAAGCACATGACTGTTAGGCTGCTCCTTCACCTTTATGTGCTTCCCTGTGTTCTCTTCGTGCCAATGGCATAGTGGACACCAATTGTAAAAAGACAGTGTCTTCCCCTCTGGCATTAGCGTTGGCAACGAACAGTAAAAATTAATTATCCTGTAGGTAGCCAGCTGGCCTCCTCGTTAGCATAAATGTATCCTGTAGGTAGCCAGCTGGCCTTCCGTTCTGATTTATTGGTTTTCATGGTAATCTGTGTTAAATTTTAACCATAAATTTAAATAACAAAATGTTCATGCATGTCACCAAAAGTTATATTACTGAAAACTATGTTTAAATACGAATTTAACGATATATTTTTATTGACATGCACTAACCTTTTATCCGTTAAATTTTTGATCAAAATTTAGTACAAATTACAAAGGGGACTAATAAATCAGGACAGAGGTAGTAGTAACATACTGCACCCCAATGCAAATTTGTTTATGTGGCAAGTAGTTAATGAGGAGAAAGGCAGGTCACAATGGGCAAGAACATAAGCTAGTAACTTCACACTTCCCTAGACTATGTTACTACCTCCATAGTGGGTAGGAACATCTATGTAGTGTCATGCAACGATGTATTTATTAGGTTATAGACTCATTGTTTCTTGGAGTGTGTGATGTTCCGGTAACTTAGCTAGTTACCACAAGCACCTCTCTCTTCATTAAATACGTGCCACATAAGAAAAATTGTATTGGAGTGTGTGATGTTACTCCTAAGTTCCTCCCCACTGTGACCAGCCTAATATGTTACTGTAACATAACGCTTCCCAAGGATAAATGAGTCTAGGAGTTAATAAATGCAATCATCTATGTTACTCCCTCCGTCTAGGTGTGTAAGTCATCTTACGAAAACCAAATAATCCCAAAACACTTAGGCGCGGTGCATTAACTTCTACCTCGTTTATTATTTCTTACCATATCAACCAATAAGAGATGAGGGGTGTGCATGCTTTTAATGACTTGAGACTTCAAACATGACATGCAGTGGTTAGTTCATTGCATGCAATACTATTAATTAGCAAATAAGCATTAATATCTCTCATTTTCCCCTCCACCTTGGTCACGATGCATAGCCTAAGGTGATTTACTCACCTAGACGGAGGGAGTACTTCTTTTAAGTTACTTTGCACTATGAACGTAGTAATATAGGCTAGTGTCATATGCATGACATTAGTCTAAGTTATTACCCACTATGAACAACCTAAGAGCATGGTTAATAATATGCCAACAGTTGGCTATAAGAAGTTGACAAGTCATCTAGACCCAACCTAATAGTTGGCTTGTATAGTAGTAGGATTTGAATACGTAGTATTTTATTAATAGTTGGCCCATCATACATTCTCGTAAAGCGACTTGGGTCTTGTGTTATAGCTGGCTCTTATTCTACAGTCCGCTTCCCTTCTCTCCCCTCTTCTCTCTCCTCCAACTAAGTAAAGATATAATATTTTAGTCCTTATAGACTGCTTATGTCATCTATTGTACTTGCTCTAACATTTGTCTAGATAGCGCAGCAACGCACTCGCACTTACAGATAGATGTAGCCCTGACTGATGACCGTTGTTGAAGACGCTGCCATTGGGCGCCAAGAAAACAAACTTTCCTGAAAAGATGCTACTCGAAAGCAGTGCTGTTTTATTAAGTACGAGTATATAGTACAACACTACAACTGTCATTTGTATATTGTGCTAGCGGAGGAAACCAAGCACATCCACATGTAGTACCTCTTCCTGAAAGTTAATAGTACCAAGCAAGCGCATCTTGCACAGACCATTTTCTTCTCCACTCGCACTGCACTTGAGCTTCTCTCTGTTCTTGGTGTTCCAATGGCGGCTGTGGTGGCCACCATGGTGGTCGGTCCACTTCTCTCCATTGTGAAGGAGAAGGCATCCAGCTACTTGCTTGATCAATACAAGGTGATGAAGGGCATGGAGGAGCAACATGAGATCCTGATGCGCAAACTGCCTGCCATCCTGGACATCATCACCGACGCCGAGCAGGCCGCAGCCCACAGAGAAGGGGCAGCGGCCTGGCTCCAGGCCATCAAGAAGGTGGCTTACGAGGCGAATGAAGTCTTCGATGAGTTCAAGTATGAGGCACTTCGTCGTGAAGCAAAGAGGAAAGGGCACTACAAGAAGCTTGGCTTCCATGTGGTAAAACTCTTTCCCACTCACAACCGGTTTGTATTCCGTAAAAGGATGGGGAAAAAGCTCAGCAAGATTGTGCAGGCCATTGAGGTCCTTGTGACTGAAATGAATGCCTTTGGCTTTAAGTACCAGCAGCAACTACCTTTATCCAAGCAGTGGCGACAGACGGATCATGTTATCTTCGACCCAAAGAATATTACTAGCAGATCCAGAGCCAGTGATAATAAGAATATTGTTGACTTGCTAATTGGTCAAGCTAACAATGCAGATCTCATGGTTGTTCCCATAGTTGGAATGGGGGGTCTGGGCAAGACCACATTAGCGCAAGTTGTCTACAATGAACCTGAAATTCAGAAGCATTTTGATTTGATGCTATGGGTGTGTGTCTCTGACAGCTTTGATGTGGATTATCTGGCTACAAGAATAGTTGAAGCAGCTCCTGGGAAGAAGGATGATGATGCAAAAGAGCCTCCTTCCAAGAAGAAGACACCACTGGAGAGACTTCAGGATTTGGTTAGCGGGCAAAGGTACCTCCTTGTACTGGATGATGTCTGGACTAGAGAGGTACTTAAATGGGAACAACTTAAGGGTCGACTTCAACATGGTGGCATGGGTAGTGCGGTCTTGACAACAACTCGTGATGAAGGAGTTGCTGTAATAATGCATACTGTTGAAGCCTATAATCTCACAGCCTTGGAAGATCGATACATTCAAGAAATCATTGAGACAAGAGCATTCAGCTGTTTTCAGAGTGAAGAGGAAAGGCCCGCCTCGTTGGTGAATATGGTTGGCGAGATTGTCAATAGATGTTCTGGTTCTCCTTTGGCTGCAACAGCACTGGGCTCTGTTTTGTGTACCAAGACCAGTGAGGAAGAGTGGAAGGATGTACTAAGTAGAAGCAGCATTTGCACCGAGGAGAATGGAATCTTACCAATACTCAAGCTCAGTTACAACGACTTGTCGCCGCGTATGAAGCAATGTTTTGCTTTTTGTGCAATATTTCCCAAAGATCACATGATTGATGTGGACAAGCTGATCCAACTATGGATTGCACATGGCTTCATCCAGGAAAAGCAAGTTCGTCTTGAAACCATTGGCAAACTGATTTTCAATGAGCTGGCCTCAAGGTCATTCTTTCAGGATGTGGAACAAGTCCAAGCCACGGTCAAGGAATTTGAAGACAATTGGTCGTGTTATTCCAGAACTACATGTAAAATTCACGATCTTATGCACGATGTTGCACTGTCTGTAATGGGAAAGGAATGTGTCTTGGCAACTGAGGAAACAAGTCAGAGTGAGTGGCTTCCAAACACTGCTCGTCATTTATTTTTGTCATGCAAGGAACCAGAAAGAAAATTGAATAGTTCTCTAGAGAAAAGCTCTCCAGCAATCCAAACTCTTCTATGTGATGAGCCTATGAAAAGTTCGTTGCAACATTCATCAAAATACAGCTCTTTGCAAGCGTTACAACTCTGTTCACAGAGAAGATCATTTCAGCTGAAACCAAAGCATCTACATCACCTAAGGTACCTAGATCTCTCAAGAAGTAGATATATCAAAGCACTTCCTGAAGATATGAGCATCCTATACAACCTTCAAACGCTAAACCTCTCTGGCTGTGAATCTCTTTGTAGACTTCCAAGACAAATGAAGTATATGACTACCCTCCGTCACCTTTACACTCATGGTTGTAGAAATCTGGAGAGCATGCCTGGAGACCTCTCAAAACTAACAGCCCTACAGACACTTACATGTTTCGAAGCAAGCAGTGACTCTAATTGCAGCAATGTTGGTCAGCTCGGGAGCTTGAACCTTGGTGGTCAACTAAAGCTACGTAATCTGGCAAACGTGACAGAAGTGGATGCAAAAGCAGCAAACCTTGTGAACAAGGAGCTAAGAGAATTGAGATTAACATGGACCTTCGGATGGAATTATTCTGAACATCATACTAGCTGGCGGGATAATGAAGAGGATGCAAAAGTGCTCGAGAATCTCAAACCTCATGATGGACTACATGCCATAGGGATACAGTCATATGGAGCCACCACCTTCCCAACATGGATGACTATGTTGCAAAACATTGTTGAGATCCATCTTTTCAGCTGTACAAAACTGGTATGGTTGTTCAGTGGTGAGTGTGATACATCGTTTGCATTTCCAAATCTGAAGGAGCTTATCCTAGATGGTCTTGTTCGTTTGGAGAGATGGTGGGAAAAAGATAATGAGGGGATGCAAGGAGAGGTGATGATGTTTCCTCTACTTGAGAAGCTGGTTATTAGACACTGTGGAAAGTTGACATCATTGCCAGGACATCCGACCTTCCAAGATGTTTGCATTGAGGGATGTCCAGAGCTGACAACTACAGCTAAATCACCAAAGCTCAGTGTACTGAAGATGGAAGGACGCGAGGTAGAGTTGTTCTTGTGGGTAGCGAGACATATGACTTCATTGACCAATCTGGAACTGATTGGCATTGAACATAGTACAGATACAACCTCGATGGGGGCTGTGAATAGTTTGAGGGAATTGGTGAACGTCAAGGAGAATGGGAATGATAAAGACTTTCCTCTAGAAGTTTTGGTGTTAATAGACTTTAAGTCAGGTGTACGTGTAACAGAGCTGTGCGCATGCTTTGTACACCTTCAAGATTTGTCAATTCTGAGGTGCCATACGCTTGTCCACTGGTCAGAAAAATTGTTCGAAGGATTGGTATCCTTGAGGAAGCTAGAGATTGGCAATTGCAAAAATCTGACTGGATATGCACAAGCTTTTGCCGAGCCATCTACATCATCAAAAACAAGTCAGCTCCTGCCACGTCTAGAGTCTCTGATGATATACAATTGTGGAAACTTGGTTGAGGTCTTCAACGTCCCTGCATCTCTTAGGATAATGTACATTGATGATTGCAGTAAGCTTGAGTCCATATACGACAGGAGGCTGCAGCAGGGACAGTCAGTATCATCGATTCATCAAGGGTCATCCAATATAGAAGCATTATCATTATATAGATGTGATGGCTTAATAGGGGTCCTCTATATTCCCCCGTCCCTCAAGAGACTAGACATTTATAACACTGGTGGGTTGACATCTCTGGAATCCTGCGCTCCCGAGCTCCCGTCGTTGGAGTACCTCCTGCTTCAGGAATGCAAGACCCTGGAATCTCTACCGGATGTACCGCAAGCATACTCATCTCTCCAACATCTTTCGATTAGAGAGTGCCCTGGCATGAAGACGCTCCCTGCAAGCCTGCAGCAACGCCTGGGCAGCATCCAGGAGGAATCCGTAGATGCCCATTATTATGGAAGTAAGCACACAGCAATTACCTTCTCTATTGCTACTTACTAGCGAGTGTTAAATGTGCTAGTTAGATAATGATAATAACATCACTTGTAGGACGACAGAAAACCGGAGCAAGTCAGATATTCCTTTATCTAAGTTCGTCATTTCTTTGTTTAATGATATTCCTCTTAAGTGTAAGTTTTTACATGATTAATCCGTGTAGATAAGCCAAGGCCTATGCTGCTGAAACCGAAGACATGGAAGTATGTCTGCAAAGGTTGAACTACTGTTCTGAAAGATCTGAAAGAGATGCTGTCTGCAAAGGTTGGTGATACTGTACCCCTCTGATTTGTTTTGTGGAAAAAAAAAATACATGCCCCATCACTATATCTATCTGTCTGGCTTTCTTATTGTGTTGACTGTGTATGGCTTCTTTGTAGAATTCTTCCAGCACATACACACGGGCGGAGAAGAGAGATCACTTGGAAACAGAAGTATTGTCTTTCAAGGCCTGACACGATCAGTAGTTGTTGTTGCCATGTTGTTTTGCGATGCTGTTGCCAGGATCAGACGCCTATAGGAGGATGTTGCCATGCTGAATTGCAAGATCAGTAATCAGAAGGGCGATCCGATAGAACTATCATTTTATTCTCAGAAGTCAGAACGAGATCTGCTTTGAATAATTTAGTACTTGGATTTGCAACTTCTGTTTGTCTCTCGGCTATTGTATCATTGTGTTTCTTTTTCAACTGGCCTGGCGGCATTCTGCCCTGGGCACTGTCAGATTTTTTTTTTGCCAAACTTCTGTCGGCATTTCCTTTTGCTTGCTATACGCTCAGAAGAGGCAACTTATAAGCTGAATTTTTTATATGTCCGTCCGTCCGTCAATCTGTATGATTGTATATCTGGAGCTGTTGATTGGCCCTTATGCTCCGCACCGTCAGTTTTTTTTAATCAAAATTCTGTCAAAGTTTCCCAAATTTATTGGTTGTATGCTAGACTCATAACAGTGGTACTATTTATACAGTCAATATTGTGCTTACCACATACAACAGCCTAAAGATAACCAAACCAACAGTCATAGGGGAAGTTTTAAACGCTCACAGCTGAGCAACAGCATCCTGCTGTTATTTATTGATATTGACTATTTGAAGCTGTCGATTTCCACTCGCACTCTGCTCTAGGAATACTGTTCTGAAGTGATGTTAGGAACTTTAGCATACATTGTGTCTGTCGCAAACCACTTCAAATTGTATGGACTGACTAGAGAGCTATGCCTTCAAATTTCTCAAGATATGATATTCTTCACGAACCACATTAAGTTCCTTGTCGAGGAAGAAGACGCTGGTGGTCTAGAGCCTCCTCCTGCACATAGGGCACGACCCATGCTTGATGTGCCAGTAATTCGTCAAGCTCCGTGCCTTCTCCCCAGTCTGTAAATCCTGAAGACAACCAGGAACGTCACCAAAAAGTTCAGAAGAAAAATTCCATAACTGAAAAACGACCAATCAGCTGCCGATTGCAACAGAATGAGCAAAATTTCAGAATGTTCCTTTTTTGGACGAAGAAACAAAATGTTTTACATTATAGATTGAGATGGTTTGATGGTCAGTTAGCTGTAGGCCAATTAAGCAGAGAGATTTATACTTCCGAGGACAGTGGGTTGCAGAGATAGTGTGCGGTTTAAATCAGACCTGGAGGCGGAACGAGCATCGCGGTAGAGAAGTCGCCGACGGCAACTCTCCGGTTGTACCTGTACTCCTCAGTGATCCTGACCACGGGCAGGTTGCCAATGGACGCCCTCGATCTCGTAAAGGTCAGCGGATTCAATGAACTATGGACAGGTTCAGACTATCTCCAGCCTGAAGCCTGAACAGAAGAACAAAATGGCAGAATGCGGAGAGACTGCACAGGGATTGATTCGTGGAAAGCACGATAGAGAGAGCAACGTAAGGATTTAGTCAGCTCCACCGCCCTCTGTTTTAGGCGCCGGCGTGCCTTACAGTTCGCGGATGATGCGAAGAAGATATGAAGAGGCACAGACAGAAGTTCTGTTCTTGTTGTGCTGCTGGTGATCAATGATCGCCGCTCATGAAAGGGCAGGACTTCAATTTGACAGGTTGGTGGGACTATAAAATCGGATGTTTCTTTGCAGAACACCAATATGGAAGTTATCAGACAGGTTTCAGAAGCTATAGATATAAGACTTCAATTTTTCAGTACACGATGTTCATCTGAATTCATCTTGATTGTTTGTTTTTGACTTGTACATCCCTCGTTATTTATTGACCATCACTTGGTTTGTCAATATAAGCTGTAGGAATATTGTGAAGTGAGGTTAGGAAGACAAAAAGAGCTCTACAAATTTAGGGTTCACTCTGTAGTCTGTAGATATGCCAGCCTCATAGAAAAAGCAGCAGCAACAGCAACACAGGCATCGCGCGGGCACACATGCAAAGGAGCAAGCAGAGCCTCCTTTCTCATTGGTCGTCGAGGATGAGGATAAAGATCTAGAGGTTCCTCCTGCAGAGCGTACATGGTCCTATAGTTCATTATGTCAATGGAATAAAACTTTTCCATCCATAGTCGAGTGCACCTAAACCTTCGAACATAAGGGCAGGGAAGCTATGAACTCAGGTTCAAAACATTAAGGAGGAAGTTTTGCGGTTGATGGTTTTGCATTAATGAAAAAAATGGTAGTGGGTCTTCATTATATAAAAACAATTAGGTGCCTGACTAATTAATTTTACCACATAAATCATTATCCTAACAGCAAAAGCATCCCCATGTGATGCAAACTTATCACAGACTTCTGTAGAGTCAATATGCAAGACAAAGAAAAGATAGGGCACACAATCGTCAGATATGTTTCAAATTTTAGAAGACGGTTTCCTACACAATGTTAATGAGTACCAACTAACATATCTTTTTTATGTGAAATTCTCTTATGCGCTAGTATTTAGCAAAATCACCAATTTTGTCTCTATCCAATGCATTCTGCCCGAACATTTCTATTGGTTTCTAAAGTCTCCATAGACTGTTATTTTGGTTCATAAACAGTGCCATATACGACAATAGTGGGTGTTAGTGGTTTGTTCTTTTCGGCGGGGAAGCAAAACATGCAGCAGCCTAGGCAAATTGTTGGGCAGTCCAGTCTTCCAAACAGAGTAGTAACAAGCTAGATGGTAAGGTATGTCGGTATGAAAATCAATTGAGTAGCAGCAGTTGATGAATAGTATGTTAGACATCTACCCACGAGCAAATTTTACAATTTATTTCTTACAATTTCAAGGTATTAAAAACTAATAGAATTGTTCATACAGAATACATAAAGGCAAAGGAAAAATACGGTTGTTGCTAAATAATATCTATTTGAGCAGTTCGCACAAATAAATATCTTTTGGAGCTTCCTATCCTATAGAATTTTTGTATTTGGTATACATTTTACATGCTTTTGTTCAGTCAGTTGCGTTCGAACAAAAAAAGGGGAAAAATAATATGGGTACCAAATAAAAGTGTTAGAAAGACAAGAGTGCAGCTTAGAGTGACATAGAATGAACATATTTGCACTCAAAAACAAGACTCTCCTCTAGGCCTTTAACTCTTTCAAATAACCATTAGAGAAGAATTAAACCAATCCACATATTCAATTTCTACCAAGCAAGTTTAAATGGCTAGCCTAGCCTTGCGAGGCAGATGCATAATGTATAATTCAACCATCGCATAAAAAACAAAGTAAGCAAAAGAATATATATATATCTGTGTTAATATAAAAAGTAATGGTCAAGATCATTCAAAATCAAACTGATGATTCAATAATGAGAAAAATCAAATAATGTGTGACTCTTTGACAATGTTGTTTTGCATAGGAATATTAAAAAATAATTTCCGCTACCTAAATTTTATCGATAGTTTTTACGATTGTATTAGTGATCAAAGTATCTCTGATATACAAAATGTCATAATCTGCCTGAACACTTTGAATTAAATTACCCATGTATTTCACAGTCTTCTGAAGAAAAATAAAATTTGTGGGAGTAATTTACCACTAGCTAAGTCAGGTATAACACTAAACAAAAATGGCAGAAATGAGATTAAATAAGATAAAACAATTATACAACAAGTTGAATCAGATACTCAGACCGGACCTGCAACGAATCTTTTTGGGGATTCAAACATTATATGCATGTTACACTTGAAATCCAAACATCGGCATTGTTATCTTAACTTCAAAATAAAAATAAGTAATTGTTAGGACCCAATGCAAAGATAACATATTTATATTAAACTTTTATACTTATTTAAAATAATTGTAATATACTATAGCTTTAATGAGTATAATTATTTATTAGTTAGTTGTAATAGTTAGCCACATAAAGATGTCCCAAATAATACTTATAGTGTATTTTGTTATCACTAATTTTTTTGCTTATCCTAAATTTAAACCGCATAATGTAACAAAAAATCAAAATATTTTTTGAAAATTGCCTTAGCATATAGTGTGTACACATCTGTGTGTTTGTTCATATATGTTTTTATATCTGTAAATATCATGGCAGATATTTATGTATATTCTAAATATACTAAACCTAGCTAGGGTTCTTTTTTTTAATTCTTTTTTGACTTTTTCCAAAGTAAAAATCGTACCAATGAGGTTGTGACACGCTAATATTGGGGGATATGGCTGGGGACGTTATCGGGTGGCTCTAGCCAATTTGTACAGGATCCGGGACATTCCCTTTTTTTGACCAAAATTACCTCTTTATTTACTCGCTATCAAAGTTGCATTGTTTACAAGCATGGAAATCACCGCATCCGGTGCTAAATCCATCCAGACAGAAGGAGGTGAAAATCTAGCTATCCTAGCTAGTTCATGAGCTACTTGGTTACTTTCCCTATAACAATGAGCACAGGTTACATGATTAAAATCAAGAGACATAAAAAACAGTCATCAAAAATTGCACTGGCCACCGATGATGAACTACTGTCATTCAGAGCTTCAACAACTTCCATGATATCCAAGACATCCCCTTTGTCCTGATGTCGTTTCTGCATGGGCGGTTTGACTGGATCCACCTGCTGCTGTAATTCTTGTGGACGTTTCCGGATGGGTGTGCATGCCCACTACTAGGGAAAAGCTTAGCAGTAGCGCGGGTTTCTGGCCTAGCAGTAGCGAGGGTACCCGCGCTACTGATACGGCGCTACAGCTAAAGGTTAGCAGCAGCGTTTGTCCACCCGTGCTACTTCTATATCTACTTAGTAGTAGCGCTTCAAGCGAAAGGCGCTACTGGTAATTACTAGTAGCGCGTCTCACTGCCCGCGCTACTATGATTATTACGTAGTCTCTTTCTTTCCTATTTCATGTCGTATTCATACACCTTTATACAATTCATACAGTAGCAATTTAGAGATTGTTTTTACATTATAATGAGTTATTAAATCACTAGGTGAAAGAACCATGGATTAGTTTCAAGTGGATGGACCCTAAGTGACCAAGTCATGGATTATCACGATAATCCATGACTTGATCACTTAGGATTCATCCACTTGAAACTAATCCGCAGTTCTTTCACCCAATGATATAATAACTCATCATCATCATCATCATATTAATATAAAAACTCTTGCATCATATTATCACCAACATTACTAGCTATAATCATCATAGTCATTACCACCAACACTATTTAATCATCATAGTCATAGTGTAGCTATCTAATCACCACCAACACTAGCTAATAATAATCATCATAGTCATTACCATCAACACTAGCTATTTAATCATCATAGTCATAGTGTAGCACATCATCATCTTCAAACTCATTCTAGCTAGCTAATCACTCATGCTGCTCTCTCTTAGGTAAAATAGCATAGAACTTGTGTAGCACTCCTGCTTCATCATATTGGAGCATGCAGATGAACCTGTCTCCTAATTGTGGGCTGCGCTTCTGATTGCTGCCCCCTAGTACTTCTCTGCGATCCTCCACAATTTTGCTACAGTCTTTGACTATTAAGATGTGCTCGCTTTTAGAAATCCTGAATGCACTAAAGTGCAATGTAGGATATCTTGGCCGTAAGCTAACCATGGACATGCGATCTTTAGCCTCGATCCAATGAGGCACAACTATCTTTATTAGGAGTCTGTGTTGAAGAACATCGTAGTGACATGCTTAGCAATGAAGTTTAGCTTAAAAAATAATGTATGCAAAAGATGCACTGGGGACAAATAGTAAAAATCTTACCATCTTTCCTAAATAGATGCGACCGTTGTTCAATACGAACACTATTGGTCACACATTTTGAGTACTAAGATTTTCAAATCTAGGAAAATAATTTGTCTTGACAGTATCAAGATCCTCAAGCCATGAAACATAATGACTTATCTCCTCGCAGTTTAGTTCAGCCCCGGGACAGTAGTAGGTCATGTCTACCAAGCGCCGGACATGTTTGCTTGAATGGAAATAAGCTGTCAATAGAAATTAGTTGTCAACTACTTTTGAATAAACAATATCCAGGACTTAAATATGGTTGAGAAACTCACATAATAGTAGAACTGGAGGCGTCTGCACATCGAACCAGATGTCGATATTACCTTCAATATCATCTTCCGGACGAATATCAAAGGTGATAAGCATATCAGGCTCAAATGCATAAGCCTTGCATAGTGCTCTCCAATTTTTTGCATTCAAAATAGGTGTAGGTGTCTGCATTGTATAATTTTGCGGTAAAAGTATAACCATGCTAGGTCCTCAAGTGAACTCTCTTTACCTCCATAGTTTTCATAGGACTGAAACCAATCTTATCCAACACAAAAATTCTTGCATGGCAGGGGATACGCTAGTAGAATAGTAAAAAATTAAAATTATAAGTTGAAGTAAAAGAAGAAGAAGTCATGCTTAATTACGAAAAAGACTTGTCGTTGTGACTTACTGTATCCACTTCGAAGGTCTCATCCAGCTTGATGCTGAAGCGCCTACCATCAACTTGGAAATTTCTGTCGCACAGGACGCGCTCGTCTTCGCAGTATTCGCACATAACGAAATCCTTTTCATCGTCAGACATTTCCTATGTTCATAGTTGAATCATTAATTGAAAATTGATCGAAGGCAACTACCAGGAAACTCAACACATAGATCACTATTACTCAATATGCAACGGGTTGACTTTAGGTCTATCGAGTCTTCCTTCCTAAACTCTCATCTCACGTATATGGTGGGCACTCCCTCTCTGATATTGCGACCGTCGGTGATGGTCGCTACTCCTCCTTTCCCTAGTGCGTTAAAAATATCTAGCAGAAGGAAAAGAAAGAGAAGCGACCCCCACGACAACATTCGGCATTCTTCTTCTCTCATATATGGTGGACACTCCCTCACCGTTTCGACCGTCGATTATGGTCGCTACTCCTTCTTCCCCTAGTGCGTAACGAAGGTCTAACACAAAGAGAAGAAGGAGAAGCGACCCCCACGACAACAGTCAGCATTCTTCCTCTCTCAAATATATATATGGTGGACACTCTCCCTCACTGAAAGACACACAAGGAGCCGAAACAGACCTAAAGTCAACCCATTCCATATATCGAGCAATGACATAGAAACAATTCCCTATGTTTTGCCAAAATATCATTGAATTCCCGTTCTGGCAAATCACAATAACTCGTTATGCCCTACCTTGTAACACAAGTCATGCTAAAATTCATGAAAAATTTCGGCATGACCTTTGCTAAAGACAGGACATATCAAGCGCCTGAAATTTGCCGGGACGGAAACGGATCAACATTCCGGCAAAACACAGGCCACTCAGAATGCATCATCATCATCATCATCTATATTCATAATGCATCATCATCGACATCAATGACATGGCGACTAGCACTGGCATTTTCATCATCGACATTTACAAAACATTATCATCTATGTCAACAACATGGGGATTTGGCTATTCTCACCTAGAGGTCTTAAGGGGTCGGCGATGGGGACGACTGCGGGGATGAGGCAGGGGCAAATACTTAATTTCTGCATAAACAAACTAGTTCTATTAAGCACTTACTAAATAAAGTAGTTCTATTAACTACTTACTAAATAAACTAGTTCTATTAAGCACTTACTATAAATAAACTAGTTCTATTAAGCACTTACTATAAATAAACTACTTATATGAAGCACTTACTATAAACAGAACTAGTTATATTAAGCACTTACTATAAATAAAATTTCTAATCAAAAGACCTAAAATTTCCTATTATATTCAAAACACCTAAAATAATCTTAAAAAATATTCTATTAAAAAACCTACATTCTACAATGTCTACATTCTAAATCTACATTTAAATTACCTACATTCTACAAGAACAGAGACAAGGGAGGGAGGGAGGAGGGGTAGGAAGGAGGGAGGAGGCGGGAAGGAAGGGGGGGGAAGGAGGGAGGAGGCGGGAAGGAAGGGGGAGGAGGGGGAGGAAGGAGGGAGGAGGTGTTGGGGAACGTAGCAGAAATTCAAAATTTTCCTACGTGTCACCAAGATCTATCTATGGAGAAACCAGCAACGAGGGGAAGGAGAGTGCATCTACATACCCTTGTAGATCGCTAAGCGGAAGCGTTCAAGTGAACGGGGTTGATGGAGTCGTACTCGTCGTGATTCAGATCAGCGATGATCCTAGTGCCAAACGGACGGCACCTCCGCGTTCAACACACGTACAGCTCGACGATGTCTCCCACGCCTTGATCCAGCAAGGAGAGAGGGAGAGGTTGAGGAAGACTCCATCCAGCAGCAGCACAACGGCATGGTGGTGATGGAGGAGCGTGGCAATCCTGCAGGGCTTCGCCAAGCACCTACGGGAGAGGAGGAGGTGTCATGGGAGGGAGGGAGGCGCCAAGGGCTCAGGTATGGATGCCCTCCCTCCCCTCCACTATATATAGGGGCAGGGGAGAGGGGGGAGGCGCAGCCTTGCCCCTTCCTCCAAGGAAGGGGTGCGGCTAAGAGGGGGGGGGAGGAGTCCATCCTCCCCAAGGCACCTCGGAGGTGCCTTCCCCCTTTAGGACTCTCCCCTTTTTCCTATATCTTGGCGCATAGGCCTCTAGGGGCTGGTGCCCTTGGCCCATGTAGGCCAAGGCGCACCCCCTACAGCCCATGTGGCCCCCCGGGGCAGGTGGCCCCACCCGGTGGGCCCCCGGGACCCTTCCGGTGGTCCCGGTACAATACCGATGACCCCGAAACTTGTCCCGATGGCCGAAACAGGACTTCCTATATATAAATCTTTACCTCCGGACCATTCCGGAACTCCTCGTGACGTCCGGGATCTCATCCGGGACTCCGAACAACATTCGGTAACCACATACAAACTTCCTTTATAACCCTAGCGTCATCGAACCTTAAGTGTGTAGACCCTACGGGTTTGGGAGACATGTAGTCATGACCGAGATGTTCTCCGGTCAATAACCAACAGCGGGATCTGGATACCCATGTTGGCTCCCACATGTTCCACGATGATCTCATCGGATGAACCACGATGTCAAGGACTCAATCAATCCCGTATACAATTCCCTTTGTCTAGCGGTATGGTACTTGCCCGAGATTCGATCGTCGGTATATCGATACCTTGTTCAATCTCGTTACCGGCAAGTCTCTTTACTCGTTCCGTAACACATCATCCCGTGATCAACCCCTTGGTCACATTGTGCACATTATGATGATGTCCTACCGAGTGGGCCCAGAGATACCTCTCCGTTTACACGGAGTGACAAAAATCCCAATCTCGATTCGTGCCAACCCAACAGACACTTTCAGAGATACCCGTAGTGTACCTTTATAGCCACCCAGTTACGTTGTGACGTTTGGCACACCCAAAGCACTCCTACGGTATCCGGGAGTTGCACAATCTCATGGTCTAAGGAAATGATACTTGACATTAGAAAAGCTTTAGCATACGAACTACATGATCTTGTGCTAGGCTTAGGATTGGGTCTTGTCCATCACATCATTCTCCTAATGATGTGATCCCGTTATCAACGACATCCAATGTCCATGGTCAGAAACCGTAACCATCTATTGATTAATGAGCTAGTCAACTAGAGGCTTACTAGGGACATGGTGTTGTCTATGTATCCACACATGTATCTGAGTTTCCTATCAATACAATTCTAGCATGGATAATAAACGATTATCATGAGCAAGGAAATATAATAATAATCAATTTATTATTGCCTCTAGGGCATATTTCCAACAGTCTCCCACTTGCACTAGAGTCAATAATCTAGTTCACATCGATATGTGATTAACACTCAAGGTCACATCCCCATGTGACTAACACCCAAAGAGTTTTGGGTTTGATCATGTTATGCTTGTGAGAGAGGTTATAGTCAACGGGTCTGAACCTTTCAGATCCGTGAGTGCTTTACAAATCTCTATGTCATCTCCTAGATGCAGCTACCACGTTCTATTTGGAGCTATTCCAAATAACTGTTCTACTTGGAGCTATTCTAAATTGTTGCTCCATTATACGTATCCGGTATCTCTACTCAGAGCTATCCGGATAGGTGTTAAGCTTGCATCGACATAACCCTTTACGACGAACTCTTTTACCACCTCCATAATTGAGAAAATTCTTTAGTCCACTAGTTACTAAGGATAACTTTGACCGCTGTCCTGTGATCCATTCTTGGATCACTCTTGTACCCCTTGACTGACTCATGGTAAAGCACACTTCAGGTGCGGTACACAGCATAGCATACTGTAGAGCCTATGTCTTAAGCATAGGGGACGACCTTCGTTCCTTTCTCTCTATTCTGCCATGGTCGAGCTTTAAGTCTTAACTTCATACCTTACAACTCAGGCAAGAACTCCTTCTTTGACTGATCCATCTTGAACACCTTCAAGATCACGTCAAGGCATGTGCTCATTTGAAAGTACTATTAAGCGTTTTGATCTATCCTTATAGATCTTGATGCTCAATGTTCAAGTAGCTTAATCCAGGTTTTCCATTGAAAACACTTTCCAAATAACCCTATATGCTTTCCAGAAATTCTACGTCATTTCTGATCATTAATATGTCAACAACATATACTCATCAGAAATTTTATAGTGCTCCCACTCACTTCTTTGGAAATACAAGTTTCTCATAAACTTTGTATACACCCAAAATCTTTGATCATCATCAAAGCATACATTCCAACTCCGAGATGCTCACTCCAGTCCTCAGAAGGATTGCTGGAGCTTTGCATACTTATTAGCATATTTCAGGATAGACAAAACCTTCCGGTTGTATCACATACAACCTTTCCTCAAGAATCGTCGAGGAAACAATGTTTTGACATCCTATCTGCAAGATTTCATAAATAATGCAGTAATTGCTAATATAATTCCAAAAGACTCTTAGCATCGCTACGAGTGAGAAAGTCTCATCGTAGTCAACTCCTTGAACTTGTCGAAAAACATCTCAACGACAAGTCGAGCTTTCTCAATGGTGACACTTACCATCATTGTCTGTCTTCCTTTCAATATCCATATGTACCTAACAGCATTACGACCATCAAGTAGTTCTTCCAAAGTCTACACTTTGTTTTCATACATGGATCCTCTCTCGGGTTTTATGGCCTTGAGCCATTTATCGGAATCCGGGCCCACCATCGCTTCTCCATAGCTCGTAGGTTCATTGTTGTCTAGCAACATGACTTCCAAGACAGGATTACTGTACCACTCTGAAGTAGTACGTATCCTTGTCACCCTACGAGGTTTGGGAGTGACTTGATCTGAAGTTTCATGATCACTATCATAAGCTTCTACTTCAATTGGTGTAGGTGCCACAGGAACAACTTCCTGTGCCCTGCTACACACTGGTTGAAGTGATGGTTCAATAACCTCATCAAGTCTCCACCATCCTCCCACTCAATTCTTTCGAGAGAAACCTTTCCTCGAGAAAGGACCCAATTCTAGAAACAATTCATATTGCCTTCGGATCTGAATTAGGAGGTATACCCAACTGTTTTGGGTGTCCTATGAAGATGTACTTTATCCGCTTTGGGTTCGAGCTTAATCCTGAAACTTTTTCACATAAGCGTCGCAGCCCCAAACCTTTAAGAAACGACAACTTAGGTTTCTCTAAACCATAATTCATACGGTGTCATCTCATCGGAATTACGTGGTGCCCTATTTAAAGTGAATGTGGTTTTCTTTAATGCCTAACCCATAAACTATCGTGGCAGTTCGATAAGAGACATCATGGTATGCATCATATCCAATAGGGTGCAACTATGATGTTCGGACACACCATCACACTATGGTGTTCCAGGCGGTATTAATTGTGAAACAATTTCCACAATGTCTTAATTGTGTGCCAAAACTCGTAACTCAGATACTCATCTCTATGATCATATCATAGACATTTTATCCTCTTGTCACAATGATCTTCTACTTCACTCTGAAATTACTTGAACCATTCAATAATTCAGACTTGTGTTTCATCAAGTAAATATTCTCAACATCTACTCGAATCATCCGTGAAGTAAGAACATAACGATATTCACTGCATGCCTCAGCACTCATTGGACTGGACACATCAAAATGTGCTACTTCCAACAAGTTGCTATCTTGTTCCATCTTACTGAAAACGAGGCTTTTCAGTCATCTTGCCCATGTGGTATGATTTGCATGTCCCAAGTGATTCAAAATCAAGTGAGTCAAAACGGTCCATTTGCATGGAGTTTCTTCATGCATATACACCAATACACATGGTTCGCATGTCTCAAACTTTTCAAAAACGAGTGAGCCCAAAGATCCATCAATATGGAGCTTCTTCATGCGTTTTATACCGATATGACTTACGTGGCAGTGCCACAAGTAGGTGGTTCTATCATTACTATCTTTTGGCATGAACATGTGTATCACTACGATCGAGATTTACTAAACCATTCATTTTAGGTGTAAGACCATTGAAGGTATTATTCAAATAAACAGAGTAACCATTATTCTCCTTAAATGAATAACCGTATTGCGATAGACGTAATCCAATCATGTCTATGCTCAACGCAAACACCAAATAACAATTATTTAGGTTTAACACCAATCTCTTTGGTAGAGGGAGCGTGCGATGCTTGATCATATCAAGCTTGGAAAAACTTCCAACACATATCGTCAGCTCACCTTTAGCTAGTCTCCGTTTATTCCGTAGCCTTTTGTTTCGAGTTACTAACACTTAGCAACCGAACCGGTATCTAATACCCTGGTGCTACTAGGAGTACTAGCAAAGTACACATTAACACAATGTATATCCAATATACTTCTATCGACCTTGCCAGCCTTCTTATCTACCAAGTATCTAGGGTAATTTTGCTCTAGTGGTTGTTCCCCTTATTACAGAAGCACTTAGTCTCGGGTTTGGGTTTTACCTTGGGTTTCTTCACTAGAGCAGCAGCTAATTTGCCGTTTCATGAAGTATCCCTTCTTGCCCTTGCCCTTCTTGAAACTAGTGGTTTCACCAACCATCAACAATTGATGCTCCTTCTTGATTTCTACTTTCGCGGTGTCAAACATCGCGAATACCTCAAGGATCATCATATCTATCCCTGATATGTTATAGTTCATCACGAAGCTCTAACAGCTTGGTGGCAATGACTTTGGAGAACCATCACTGTCTTATCTGGAAGATCAACTCCCACTCGATTCAAATGATTGTTGTACTCAGACAATCTGAGCACAAGCTCAACAATTGAGCTTTTCTCCTTAGTTTGCAGGTTAAGAAAGTCATCGGAGGTCTTATACCTCTTGACATGGGCACGAGCCTAAAATCCCAATTTCAGCCCTCAAAACATCTCATATGTTTCGCGATGTTTCAAAAACGTCTTTGGTGCCTCAACTCTAAACCGTTTAACTGAACTATCACGTAGTTATCAAAACGTGTATGTCAGATGTTCGCAACAACCACAGACAACGTTCGAGGTTCAGCACACTGAGCGGTGCATTAAGGACATAAGCCTTCTATGAAGCAATGAGGACAATCCTCAGTTTACGGACCTAGTCCGCATAATTTCTACTATCAACTTTCAACTAATTTTTCTCTAGGAACATATCTAAACAGTAGAACTATAGCGTGAGCTACGACATAATTTGCAAAAACCTTTTGACTATGTTCAGGATAATTAAGTTCATCTTATGAACTCCCACTTAGATAGACATCCCTCTAGTCATCTAAGTGATTACATGATCCGAGTCAAACTAGGCCGTGTCCGATCATCACGTGAGACGGACTAGTCATCATCGGTGAACATCTTCATGTTGATCGTATCTTCTATACGACTCATGTTCGACCTTTCGGTCTCCGTGTTCCGAGGCCATGTCTGTACATGCTAGGCTCGTCAAGTTAACCCTAAGTGTTTCGCGTGTGTAAATCTGTCTTACACCCGTTGTATGTGAACGTTAGAATCTAACACCCGATCATCACGTGGTGCTTCGAAACACGAACTGTCGCAACGGTGCACAGTTAGGGGAGAACACTTCTTGAAATTGTTGTAAGGGATCATCTTATTTACTACCGTCGTTCTAAGCAAATAAGATGTATAAACATGATAAACATCACATGCAATCAAATAGTGACATGATATGGCCATCATCACTTTGCTCCTTTTGATCTCCATCTTCGGGGCTCCATGATCATCATCATCACCAGCATGACACCATGATCTCCATCATCATGATCTCCATCATCGTGTCTTCATGAAGTTGCCTCGCCAACTATTACTTCTACTACTATGGCTAACGGTTAGCAATAAAGTAAAGTAATTACATGACGTTTAAGTTGACACGCAGGTCACAAATAAATAAAGACAACTCCTATGGCTCCTGCCGGTTGTCATACTCATCGACATGCAAGTCGTGATTCCTATTACAAGAACATGATCAATCTCATACATCACATATATCATTCATCACATCCTTTTTGGCCATATCACATCACATAGCATACCCTGCAAAAACAAGTTAGACGTCCTCTAATTGTTGTTTGCATGTTTTACGTGGCTGCTATGGGTTTCTAGCAAGAACGTTTCTTACCTACGCATGAACCACAACGTGATATGCCAATTGCTATTTACCCTTCATAAGGACCCTTTTCATCGAATCTGATCCGACTAAAGTGGGAGAGACAAACACCCGCCAGCCACCTTATGCAACTAGTGCATGTTTGTCGGTGGAACCGGTCTCACGTAAGCGTACGTGTAAGGTTGGTCCGGGCCGCTTCATCCCACGATGCCGCCGAATCAAGATAAGACTAGTAACGGCAAGCATATTGAACAATATCGACGCCCACAAACACTTTGTGTTCTACTCGTGCAAAGAATCTACGCAATAGACCTAGCTCATGATGCCACTGTTGGGGAACGTAGCAGAAATTCAAAATTTTCCTACGTGTCACCAAGATCTATCTATGGAGAAACCAGCAACGAGGGGAAGGAGAGTGCATCTACATACCCTTGTAGATCGCTAAGCGGAAGCGTTCAAGTGAACGGGGTTGATGGAGTCGTACTCGTCGTGATTCAGATCACCGATGATCCTAGTGCCGAACGGACGGCACCTCCGCGTTCAACACACGTACAGCTCGACGATGTCTCCCACGCCTTGATCCAGCAAGGAGAGAGGGAGAGGTTGAGGAAGACTCCATCTAGCAGCAGCACAACGGCGTGGTGGTGATGGAGGAGCGTGGCAATCCTGCAGGGCTTCGCCAAGCACCTACGGGAGAGGAGGAGGTGTCATGGGAGGGAGGGAGGCGCCAAGGGCTCAGGTATGGATGCCCTCCCTCCCCTCCACTATATATAGGGGCAGGGGAGAGGGGGGAGGCGCAGCCTTGCCCCTTCCTCCAAGGAAGGGGTGCGGCTAAGAGGGGGGGCGAGGAGTCCATCCTCCCCAAGGCACCTCGGAGGTGCCTTCCCCCTTTAGGACTCTCCCCTTTTTCCTATATCTTGGCGCATGGGCCTCTAGGGGCTGGTGCCCTTGGCCCATGTAGGCCAAGGCGCACCCCCTACAGCCCATGTGGCCCCCCGGGGCAGGTGGCCCCACCCGGTGGGCCCTCGGGACCATTCCGGTGGTCCCGGTACAATACCGATGACCCCGAAACTTGTCCCGATGGCCGAAACAGGACTTCCTATATATAAATCTTTACCTCCGGACCATTCCGGAACTCCTCGTGACGTCCGGGATCTCATCCGGGACTCCGAACAACATTCGGTAACCACATACAAACTTCCTTTATAACCCTAGCGTCATCGAACCTTAAGTGTGTAGACCCTACGGGTTCGGGAGACATGTAGTCATGACCGAGATGTTCTCCGGTCAATAACCAACAGCGGGATCTGGATACCCATGTTGGCTCCCACATGTTCCACGATGATCTCATCGGATGAACCACGATGTCAAGGACTCAATCAATCCCGTATACAATTCCCTTTGTCTAGCGGTATGGTACTTGCCCGAGATTCGATCGTCGGTATACCGATACCTT
>NC_041393.1:731745519-731755794 GCF_002162155.2 Triticum dicoccoides | reverse complement strand
CCTGACATAGACGCCCTACCCAAGGACACTGCCCTAGGGTCAAAGATATTTGAAGCATAACAGAAGATACCGACTGAAATCACCTTGGAGTGCAATCCACTCGACCATCTATTCCACTCGAATACCCCAATTCCATTCGCCCAAGAAAGAGTCACTCGACAGTACGAAGAATCACTCGAAGTACAGAAGATCTAAAGCCACTCCAGGATGGCCACGGACAGGCGTTCACTCCATAGTCTTAAAGGTCATTAATATTCATTTATAAAGGCGTTACCAATAACGCCCCTGTCTTAACTTACATTGAACCCTGTGTAACCAACGGCTGGAGGGGCTTGGCGCACTCTATATAAGCCACCCCCCTCCTCTGACACAAGGGTTTGGACCCCCTGTAACTCTCACGCATAATCCAGTTGACAAGCCTTCGGGCACCAAGACATAGGGCTATTACTTCCTCCGAGAAGGGCGTGAACTTGTAAACGTTGTGTGCCCAACCTCGTCATAGCTAGGGCCTTGCCTCCTCCTCCGTACCCCCTATTCTTACTGTCAGACTTAGTACCACAACAGTTGGCGCCCACCTTGGGGCAGGCATCTTAGCGACTTCCTGTGAGGTTGTAGTTTTTCCGATCTCCATCGACATGGTTTCCGGCAGTGGTTTGGCCTTGGGACGCGAGATCCGTCTTGGCGTGCTCGTCTTCGTCGCCGAAGAGTCCTCCTGGCTCCAAGAGGCCCCCTCGACGTCGAGGCACTTCCCATCCGCGGGGCATTTCCGTGCGAGTGCATGCGGAGTCCTCCTGCGGCAGCCATCGACCCAGTATCGGTCGGCTCCGTGTCATCTACTCACCCCGCTGTACGCCGCTGCAAGCGATCCGGGTGTTCGTGACCTCAGAGGTGGGTGAAGCATGTGATGGCTCGCCAGTCCGCCACCCGTCAAGTTGCAGCTATCGAGCTGGACGAATCTCTCTATGAACCATTCGATCTGCCGACTGGTTCCGCAGATACTCTTTCCGAGTGCGGGAGTTGTGACCCTACGACGGAAGTCCTCATGGTTGACTCACTGTGTAGTCTGCCTGGATTCCGTCGCGGTGGCGGTGGCGATGGCAGCGGCGGCCGGTTGCATGGTCACGACAAGTACCATCCCCAAGCCTCACTTCAGAGCAGAGGGAAGAGCTGCATCATCGCAATGTGGAGGCGTTCCATACCCCAATCATTGGGGAGACCTCTAAGGCTCGAGCCTTAGAGGCTGCGCGCCTGGCTACTTTAGTTGAGCGCGCATGTGTGGAGAATCTCCAACATTCACTCGACGAACGCGTCCATCAGCAGATCCCTAAATCCAGTCGACGGCCACGACAATTGTTTCCGCCTAAAACTCAGGTATATCATACTCTGGTCCAAAATCTTCCAGCTACAGCACGTATAGCAGAGTCAATTCAGCCATCTCGTTCAGAAGCTGGTAGAGGTTTGCTGCAGCTCCGAGCGCTGCTCCGACCGGCGGGTAAACAAAACTCAGTTGTTTCTTAGTCGCGCAATAGAATTCACAGCAGATCTGTGGTGGCAGAAACAGTTCAGTCAGCACACAGTCCAAGATCGCCTCTGCGGCGTGATGATCATGGTCACTGCCAGGATCAGTACCTGGATCGAGGCCAGGGGTAGTATGATCATCGATATGCCCGTGATGACCACCGTCGAGTGCCTATGCCTCCTATGAGGGGCGGGTCATACGCGCCCTGGCAATATGATGACAGGCGTTCGTATGGTGATGAGCGGAGAGCTCCAGTCGACCCAAGAGAGCCTGGGTTCGATGCGAGATCTCTTCTCGTACAAGGCTTGGTCGACAGCGGCAGGGCACACAGAGAAGCACAAGATAGAAACCATCCGAGTGGAAGCCGAGTACATGTTTCTGGACCTAAATGTTTCAGTAGAGCCATCCGGGCCGCTGAGATCCCTCCCAACTTCAGGTTGGCGACGGGCGTGAGTAAGTTCACCGGTGAGTCGAAGCCCGACACATGGCTAGAAGACTACCGAGTGACGGTCCAAATTGGTGGAGGCAACGATGATGTAGCCATGAAACACCTCTCCCTGATGCTTGAAGGTTCAACCAGAGCCTGGTTGAATCAGTTGGCCCCTGGAAGTATTTACTGTTGGGAAGAGTTGGCCCGAGTGTTTGTCAAAACATTTGAGGGCACCTGCAAGCGACATGCTGGGCTGGCTGAGTTACTGCGTTCAGAAGCAGAATGAGACTTTGAGAGACTTTATTCAGAGATGGACTACCCTTCATTATACTGTAGAAAATGTATCAGAGCACCAGGCAGTGTGCGCCTTCAAAGAGGGCGTTCGATACAGAGAACTCAACCTGAAATTCGATCGGACTGGAGATATGTCTCTGGCCCGAATGATGGAGATAGCCACTCGGTATGCCAATGGTGAAGAAGAAGATCGACTCCGCAGTGGCAAGAGCAAACCAGTCGCCCAAGACATCGGAGGTGGAAATTCCAGTCGGAAGCAGAAGCACAAAGCTGAACCTGCAGGTCCTGCTGAGGCTGCAGTTCTGAATCAAGGGAAGTTCAATGGAAAGCCTAAAGGTCCATGGACCCCTAAAAAAGTGAAAGATCAGTCGGGAAACGACGTTCTTGATTTACCGTGTCACATACACACTAAAAAAGATGAAGAGGGTAACTTGATTCTGCCCAAGCATGCCACTCGACAATGCCGACTCCTGATTCAGAGTTTCCGAGAGGGTCAGCCCAGTGAGAAGGAAAAAGAATCTGATAAGGAAGGGTACAAAGAGGAAGATGACGGTCACCCCAATGTAAATGCTACTTTGGTGATTTTTGCTGACATCGAGAGCAAAAGTTGACTGAAAGTTATCAATAGAGAAATGAACATGGTTGCTCCGGCAACTACGACGATTTGAAGTGGTCAAAAACTCCCATAACATTCGACCAGTCCGATCACCCAGCACACTTTGCTACCCCCGGGAGGCAAGCGTTGGTGGTCAACCTAGTCGTTGGGGGCACCCGACTGACCAAGGTTCTGATGGATGGTGACAGTGGTTTGAACATTCTGTACGCTGAGACCCTCAGAGGGATGGGCATCCCGATGTCCAAGCTTAGTGAGAGCAACATGCGATTCCACGGAGTCATCCCAGGAAAGAAAGCGGATTCACTCGGTCAGATCACTCTTGATGTGGTTTTCGGTGATTCAAAGAATTACCGCAAGGAAAAGTTAACGTTTGAGGTGATGGATTTTCATAGTGCCTACCATGCTATTCTGGGTAGGCCTGCGTATGCTCATTTTATGGCTCGACCATGTTACGATTACCTCAAATTGAAGATGCCTGGTCCCAGAGGCATGATCACGGTCACAGGGAATCGGCAAAGAGCAGAAGAGTGCCTGCAGAAGGGCTCAAAGATTGCCGATGAGCAGATGGCAGCAGTAAAGTGGGAAGAATATCAAAAGAATGCGGATCCAAGTGACTTGTTGCGAGCTAAGAAGCCCACTTCAGAGTCTGCGTTTTAGTCGGCCGGAGAGACAAAGCATGTTCATATTCACCCAACTGATCCCAATGCTGCTCCGACTCACATCTCAACAACACTCGACAGCAAATAGGAAGAAGCGCTCATCCAGTTCCTCCATGAGAACTGGAACATCTTCGCATGAAAACCATCTTCGGATGTAGCCCCAAACAAGATCATCCCCTCAATGATGTGAAGAAGATATGAAGAGGCGCAGACAGAAGCTCTGTTGTTCAGGGTTTTAATCTCCATTTCCCCACGATTTCCAGAGTGGAGTGCTCTCTATTCTTGTTGTGCTGCTGCTGATTCGCTTCATGAAAGGGCAGGTCTTTCCTGTTTCGATCACAGGAATTTTACACAAGTTGATATATGAAATAAGAGCCAATCCCAAAAGGAGTAGTAATTTGTTAACTGATCTTCTGGTATGTCTATCTACTTTCCTCTGTATGCATAACAGTAGTATGTTGACTTGTACATGCACTGTTACCTGCTCACTACTATGCACTCCCTCCGGTTTAAAATATAAGGTGTATTAGTTTTTTGAAAAGTTAAAGTTGTGCATGACCATGTTTTTAGAAAAATGTATTAATAATATCAATTTGTATCGTTTGATTCATAATACTTCCTCCATTCCCTTATACAAGGCCACTATGAAAAATACATTTTGCATCTATACATGGCCACTAACAGTAATCGAGATAAAAATTAATGATGTTCCCTCATACTAGCAACTTGTTTAATACTTGCATGTATGTAGTTATAATGATACTGTGCTACTTCCTTCTCATTCCTTCCTTGCATGCATGCGGGCATATTAATGATCCTGATTAACGAAAAAAAAGTTGACTTACAAAGCAGTCATTAAATTTTGTCTTGGTACCTGCAATTTGAGGGAGTAAAAAATATTTTCATATTTTATTTATTTTTTATTGCGGATGTTGATGTTTTATTCTATAATTCTGGTACATATGTTTGACTTCACGGAAATTGATGCATCTTAGAATCTGGAACCGAGGGCGTACATATTAAGCTGTTGATTGCCCCTCATAGTCAACACCTAGGAAATGCTTATTAATATTCTTATTATTTGATAAATGTTTGCTGGTCCATCGTGGAATGGAGTTTCAGCTTTCTCAACAGACCCAAGATGCCTAAACGAAATTGAAGGACAACTTTCCATTTTTTGCGGATTAAGCTCAGTCCAACTTAAATTTGCACTTATGTATGTACTGCTGCTGCTGTTGTAAACATTGGTACACATTGCTAATAATTTAAACTCTCACTAGCTTGGCTACTATTTGTCATTTCTTAATTTATTGATGGAAGTGCAAGTTTTTGCACTATTGATATGTGCAGATACGCCAAGGCCTATCCCTACTCTGTTGAAACCGAAGACATGGAAATATGCCATCTGCACAAATTAGGGAGATATAAATAGAATCAAACGAATACCAACATTCAAGTTATCAAGCTGGGTTTATGATCCGAAAATATGCCCACATTGCTGGAACCCTTCAATTGTTCTTCTCTTTGTGCAAGAATAAGTTGGTGGGATTATAAAATCGGGTGTTTCTTTGCAGAATACCAATATGGAAGTTATCAGGCAGATTTCAGAACCAATAGATATAAGGGCGTGTTCGGATGTCTTCTCGCTCCACGCTTCACAAAAAGCTGGAGCGGAGCTGAGCCGAACGAAAAAGCTCGAAGAAGCTAGCTTCGAGAAGCACAGCCGGAGTCCAATGTAAAAACACGAAGCACCAAAATCACAGCTCCACGAAAACGAGAAGTGAGGAGTTCAGCATAATTACAACGGGATGCCACCGCCAAGTCAAAAAAAAAAAACGATACGCACGGCTCAGCCCCGACGCCTGTTCCCCCCTCTCCCTCGACATCTCTTCTACTTGTGACCTACCCAGCGCCGCCGGTCGCCGCCGCCACGCCCGATTCCACCCCTTGGCTGGCCGGCGAGCCTCTCCGCCGGTAGATCCGCCCATTCCAGCCCCGTTCCCGTCGGATCCCGTCCCCAAGGAGCACTTTCTAGCGCCGCCAGCCAGGAGCAGCAACCTCACCGGCAGGAGACGCCCACCTTGAAGCCATTGATGCCGGTGCTCACCATGTCGTCCTCTGAGCCAGCCTCCTCGCCCTCGCCCCCTCGCCCCAATCCAAGGTGAGCTCGCCTTTGCATCTTCCCTATGGCTGGTGATGGTACTGTACAAGTGCTGGGAGAAGCTGTCAAGCGTGCCGAACGCGTCGGAATCGCCAGGTGAAGTGAGAAGCTAGCTCTAGAAGCTGGATTTGTGAAGTTTTAAGAAGCTAGATAGATTCCGAACACGCCCTAAGACTTCAATTTTTCAATGCAAGATGTTCATCTAAATTCATCTTGATTGATTGTTTTTGTCTTGTACATCCATCGTTATTTATTGACCATCACTTGGTTTGTCAATATAAGCTGTAGGAATATTGTGAAGTGAGGTTAGGAAGACAAAAAGAGCTCTATAAATTTAGGGTTCACTCTGTAGATATGTCAGCTTCATAGAAAAAGTAGCAGCAATAGCAACAGCAACACAGGCATAGAGCACGCGCGCACATGCAAAGCAGCAAGCAGAGACCTAATAGCAGACAGAAGTTTCTCATCGGTCGTCGAGGATGAGGATAATGATCTAGAGCTTCCTCCTGCAGAGCGGGCATGATCCATGCTTGATCAGCCAGTGGAACATGTGCCAGCAATCGAGCAAGCTCTGCACTTTCTCCCTGACATGGAAATCCTGAAAACCACTAAAATGGGAAAAGTTCATAAAGATTTACGTCGCTGAAAAATGAAAATTAACAATTGATGAGCTCATAAGATTGAAAAAAAACAAAGCTATTGATTATGACAGTATCAGCAGAATGTTACATTACAGAGAGGTTTATTCTTTCGAGTTCTTTTAGGGTGATTGGAGAGTTACAACTCGTAATTTCATGTAACTCCACCTCTAGATTTTTCTGTCCGTTAGATCTGCAAAACTCACTTAAATATTATTTTTTATAATAAGGGTATAATAGTCCAATCTGTGTCCCGCGTTGAAGCATCAAACGTGCGCAGGCCCAGCAAGGCCCGAGACAGAGCCACGCAGAGTCCATCCCTCATTCCTCTCACCGTCTTTCGCGGGCGATGCTAACCCTAGAGCCGCCGCCGGCCGCCGCCACTTCGCCTGCCAGCGGCTCCGACCATGACATCCAACTTCTCCCGACATCAGCGCTCCTTCCCCAGAAGGTCTCCTCCTTGGCCCTCGGATTAATCTCCGCTCCCGCCCCCTCCGGGTCCCTCGTGAATCGTGAGACGGCGCGAGAGGGTACATGGTGAAGGCACCGAGGCTGCATCCACTGCCGTGCATGCCGCCCGGTGCAGGATCCTCGGGGACGCGGAGGAGCATGGTGGAGTACAACGGCAAGGAGACGCCCTCAGCATGGAATGACCTTACTGCTCCTGTGCTCCATCTCCAACATAACTCCGGCTGCTATAGCCAGTTTGGTCTTCTGTTCTACATTGATCCGTTTAGGTACTGCGCTTCTGTTTGTAGTAAAGAAATTATATTGTTTGCATCTGCCGTCTCTGTATCATATCAATACTATCTGCTGATCCCAACTAATAATCAAGAGATATGACGACAGGGAGGACGAAGGAGCCGCAGTTGTCAGGGCTGCGGCAGGCGAGCAGGGACGCGACTGGAGATTGATCAGAGACTGCAACATATTGTTAGCTTCATGAGGTTGGGAGCAACTAGATCTGGACCTCCCCGCAACTGACTAGAAAAGTATGCACAATTTATCTTTTATCTGCCCAGTTAATCCTTTAGTTTCTTCCCCTTCATCTAGCTCCTGAGTACTAACTTTCCAAGGCTTCCACTCTAACATAAGGAATTTTCAAGAATATTTAACTAGAAAAGGATCTCATTGTTTCTGGATAGGGCTATTGCACAAATAAGAACATTGTTAACCAAAAAAGACAAGTGCACTAAATTGTTTCCCTCATAGTCCTAACCACATCTTTTATCATACAGGCATTGCATAATTTAGCAAGTATATTCTCCAAGATATGTCCTGATCATCCTAATTTACTGACATTAATTAACCATTGAATTTTGTATGTTTAATCGAGCTGTCTCTAATGCTTTAGGGTTAGGGTCTTGATGATAAATCGCAGGGCCAATTTTGGGAACCCACTAGCTTTGATGTTACACTTTACCATCGACATGATTGAAATTCAACATAAAAGAGTTCATTTTTCATCCGCCACATGATTCACACCAATTATTTATTTGTATGTTATATGCAGGAAGATATATATAGTCGATCGATCCTAATTATCCTCTGTCCTTTGCAGGTGATGACGATGTTCTCTGAACTCTGATCTCTCTCTCGTGTTTTCAGACAACAATGATCAGTAGTAGCAGTAGTCCTTGGCACAATTTTACTTCTCTGTGTGCAGTCTAAAAGCTAGGAAAAAAATGGGGGGCATGAATACCCGCATTGCTCTCATATCATCTCCATGAATGAAAAAGAATACATAGTGCCATCATTGTTCATCCTCTCCCTTTGTTTCGAGTGTTGTCTGAATCAACTTAAACTTAGCTGACAATAAGGCTTCATGTCTCGTTTTTCACCAGCCTCCACCTCTGTGCAGTTTTCTTGACATGGGATTTGGAGGTCTAGAAAAGGAAGCTTATATTACCAACTTTTGTTTATGTTTTTGTGAGCCATGAGTGCACTCACGCTCACCCGAACGCACGCGATGGGTGGTCTAGCACAGAACTGATTTGCTGCTTCATGATGAGCAGGAAATGATTTACTGCTTCGTGATGAGCAGATTGAGTGGACCGATGATCTGCAGGATGTTCAAGGTTCAGGTTACTGTGGTTTGTGATTCGGTCCTGTCCTGAGACTGAGAACGGCTAGCTGCACAAAGGAATCAGGTGTGGAGTTAATGGGTGAAGATCATCAGTAGAAGTTTTACAAAAATACTGTCACACTTCCAACCTGTAGTTTACTAAAGCTAACAGTGTCATATCAGAAAAAACTACAGTTTAATGTAAAAGCACCGTTGGAGACACACATGTTCCAGTTTAGTGTAAATGATATGTTTGTGCTGGCAACACTGTTAAGTGGAAATTTGAAGGGAAAACCAGTATTCACAAAGTGGTTCAGTTCGAGAGAAGGTTCCAACTCGAGATATATTGAAAATTGTAATCTGACGATCTGAAGCATAGGTTAAAAAAATTCTCACATCATTCCATCCTTTGGAGAACAAAGCTTGAAGTGAATGTCACTAGGGATACCTTTCATCCTGACCCGCGCGAAGATGGAAGACAAAAACATAAAGCCTACTAATGAACCATTCAACATCATTCTCGTTCTTAAGTTCTCTCTGTGTGCAGAATGATCATACTCGTTCGGGCTCACTAGTACCAAACTTAGTCGTTTTGGTCCACAAGAAGAGATCTTGGTCCTTCGAACCCATAAGTATCGCTCTTAGTGGTTCGGGCCCACAAGTATCGATCTTATTAGTCCGAGCCTACAAGCACCGATCTTGCTCGTTCAGACTCACTAGTACCGATCTTTCTCATTCGGGCTCACTATTATCGATCTTACTCACTCGGGTCCACAAGTACCGATCTTAGTCGTCGGGGTCCACAAACCGGTATCGGTTCGTGCCACGAACCAGTACTAAAGGGGTGGTGGCAGGCTGGCGTCAGGCCGGGGCCCCACGAGCCCCTTTAGTTCCGGTTTGTGGCACAAACCGGTACTAAAGGGCCAACCTTTAGTACCGGTTCGTGCCACGAACCGGCACTAAAGGGGTCTAACCTATAGTCCCGGTTGGAGACACAAACCGGGACTATAGGGCAATTTTCAAACTTGAAAAAATCATAACTAAATCATCCTAATTCAGAAAAATACATATAATATATCAAAATTTGCAGAACAAAAAGATTGATCCGCTGAAACAACAAGTTTTCCGTTTCGACGATTTTTTAAAATCTCAAAATTCCAAAGGGAAAATAGAATTTTTGGACGTTTTTAGACGTTTTTAGCGTTTAGTGCTAGGGTTTAGATTTCAGAGTTTAGGGTTAGGTTTTATGGTTTTTTTCTTTTCTGCTATATTTATTTTTTTCTATTTATTTCTGAGTTGTAATAAGTCAATAAAAATAAAAAAGATTTTAGTAAAGTTAATCACAATTATTTTTTCTTCTATTTATTTCTGAGTAGTTTTTTCTTTTTTTTCTTTTCTGCTATATTTATTTTTTTCTATTTATTTCTGAGTTGTAATAAGTCATTAAAAATAAAAAAGAAGCGCAATGCTCGTTAATTAGCTTCAAGCCTTTCGGAATAGTGTAAACTGCACTGCACATAGCTCCGTGCAGTCTACCCTAATCCTCAAGGCTTGAAGCTAAGCAATGTGCAGGTGAGCATTGAGCCTCTTCTTCATCGTCTCTGCACTCAGGGCTTATAAACCGCTGCGAGTGCCTCTTGCTTGGCGAGGTGAGACTAAAAAACAGATGTAGAACGAATCAACTAAAAAACAACTGCAGAAAATAAATAAGTAATTAGACGGGTCCATTGGTACCCGTTGGTGGCAACAACCGGGACCAATGCCCCTCTTTAGTCCCGGTTCGTGGCACCAACCGGGACCAATGCCCCTCTTTTGTCCCGGTTTGGGTCACCAACCCGGACCAAAGGTCTTTCTTTCCCGCCCTTTGGGCTGCTGAAAAGAAGTCTTTGGTCC
>NC_041393.1:731737274-731745170 GCF_002162155.2 Triticum dicoccoides | reverse complement strand
CCGCCGTCCCCTGCCGCCCCGGCCCGCACCGCCCCGACGCTGTCGCCGCCCCGCCTCGCCCCAGGCCGCACCTCGCCATCGCCGTCGTCGTCGCCGTCGCCGTGAGCAACTTTTTATGATTTTTGTTAGATTTTGTTAGATTTTTTTGTAGTTCATAGATTTTTTTTGTTAGATGTGTAGTAATTTAGACGTGTAGTTCATAGATTTTTCTTTTAGATTTTTATGATTTTTGTTAGATTTTGTTAGATTTTTTTGTAGTTCATAGATTTTTTTGTTAGATGTGTAGTAATTTAGATGTGTAGTTCATAGATTTTTCAGTTAGATTTTTTATGATTTTTGTTAGATTTTGTTAGATTTTTTTTGTTAGATGTGTAGTAATTTAGATGTGTAGTTCATAGATTTTTCTGTTAGATTTTTTTTCATATTGTGTAATTAATTTGTTCATATTGTGTTAGATTTTTTTGGTGATATTATTGTTGAATATGCATGTTTGTATGTTCATATATATGCAAAGATTGAATATGTCAAATTTTTATAATTTTTTTCTGGTCATAGAATTTTTATGATTTTTTTCTGTTGTAATTTTGTTCATAGAATTTTAATGATTTTTTGTTCATAGTATTTAGAAAAAGGAGAAAAATAAGAAGAGAAAGTGTTTAATATAATTAGTTAGAAAAATACTGGTTTATTTTTAGTAAGTACTACTTTATTTTATTTATAGTAAATGCTTCATATATTGTTGAACTAGCTAGTTGATTTAATAAACTACTTTATTTTACTATATATAGAAGTAGTTTGTTTTTAGTAAGTACTACTTTATTTATTTATGGTAAGTGCTTAGTAGTTGAACTAGCTAGTTGATTTAATTAATAAAACTACTTTATTTTACTATATATAGAAGTAGTTTGTTTTTAGTAAGTACTACTTTATTTATTTATAGTAAGTGCTTAGTAGTTGAACTAGCTAGTTGATTTAATTAATAAAACTACTTTATTTAACTATATATAGAAGTAGTTCCCGCATCGACGTCGGCGATGCCTATCCCGCATCCTCGTCGTCGTCGACTCGGCGGTGGAGGCCTGCTTGATCAAGGCAAGTTCGGGACTAGGCTCCGCCAGGCCGGTATTGGGAGGTGCTACCTTTCCGGGGACGTAGGTTGGTGAGGAGGCAGTCCGTTGTTGACCCGATCCTTGTTTGGTGGCGGTCGCGTGGGTCAGTGACGGTGCCGAGGCTTCCGGACACTGCGGAGGTGGTACGTCACCGTTTCAGCGAGGAGGATGAGCACGTCCGTCGCTACATGGTTGCATTGGAGGGCAGGTTCGACAACACCTGGCAGGTTCTTCAGGGATCTCACTAGAGCTATGATCCTGTGATGGTTCCTTATCTTTGGGTGTCCACCGCCCGCGACGATACCCGTCGGGCGCTACGGTTCTAGTTGTATTAGTGATGCTATATTATTGATAATATTCGACGATGTACGGACACCAAGAGATGATGTACTTTTTCTTATAATTATTGAATGCATGCTAATTTGAATACTACTTTATTTTATGATTTGGTTTTGTTTATTTTATGATTTGGTTTTCCTTATTGAATGCTCATATTGGAGAAGTTCTCCTTCATTCCCGTGTGCTAGACAATTTGATGTAATAATGCACTCGGGAATGAAAAGATGAGCTACGTACCACTGATAGTCAATCCGTGATTAATAATAATGATCTAGTTTAATATTTGAATTATGAACATATATAGGCTGGAAATGTCGTACTCGGACGATGAAAACCGCCCGGGGGAGTGCGACTGGTGCCACCACGACCGAGGTATGTGCGACAGGTTCATTGAGCTGGACAAAGATCGATGCTTCAGCATTAAGCTCGAGGAGACCTTCAATGTTCATACGGTACGCAACGACAACAATAGTTTTTTTCGTAATTAAGCACGACTTAAACTATTTTAACGTGTATTTTTCATCTTTTCCAATTTGACTAGCTTATCTCATGCTATGCAAGACGCTATGTCTTGGAGAGGATGAGTTTTGAAGACCATGAAAGTATGGAAACCAAAAAAATTCTCCTAAGGACCCATCATGGTGTGGATTTTCAAGTAAAGTTGTACAATGCTGAGAGTGTAACCCATTTTGGTTGCAAAAATTGGAAAGCACTTTGCAAGATGTATGGTTTTGATGAGGGTATGCTTGTCACCATGGATCTTGGTGATCCTACAATCGAGCAAGACAGACCTTCGATTTGGGTCCTTGTGGATACACCTGCAATTCTTCCCTCATGTGAGCTTAACATAGTTATTAAGTAATTTATATTGTTTATTTCAAAATAGTTGACATCTTATTTCCATTGACAACTTATTTTCATTCTTCAAAGAATGTGCGGAAGATGGTAGACAAAATCCACTACACCGATGACTCCGAATTAACTTATAGGGAGAAAAATCATCTGATCGCATTTTGTATTGATCTTGAGAATTACAATGTCTACAATCGAACTCCTCAACATTATGGTCAATACGTGCCACTAGTGCACGTGTTGAACTACGGTAACTACCATAGAGATACCCTGGTAAGATTTTTTACTATTACGACATCCGTGCATCTTTTTGCACACTTCTAAAACTAGTACATCATTGCTAACTACGAATTTATTACTATGTTTTTCAACAGATAATCCTGAATGATTGTGCGCTTCATCTGATGTATACGCACGGTAGCCTTCATGTTTTGAACATACAACCAGGTCTTCCTACGAATCTGAACTGTCCATACCGGGTTTCTAAAAGAAGTGGAGACATGACAATCAAAGAATGGAAAAAATGTATGGACAGCCATAAGGAGCTTCTTGGAAGCAAAAGGGAGCAAAGCGCAAAAATTGGAGACATGATGATCTCTATTCTTCATAATGGAGAGTCAGGGTCTATATTATTTTATGTTATTTTACCTTAAGGGTGTTTACACTACTAGGAAAAGGGCTATAGATAGGATTGATACTAATGGCGCACCGGGTAAGCAGTGCACCACTACTATATACTAATGGTGCACCGGTTGCGGATGCGCCATTAGTGTGGAAGACACTAATGGCGCACCGTACACTCGGTGTACCACTAGTACTAATTTTTTTCCATTTTTCCATACATACTAATGGCGCATCATGTCGAAGTGCGCTATTACTAGTTCTAACTAGTAATGGCACACCTGGCAGGCAGTGCGCCATTAGTATATATATATATATATATATATATATATATATATATATATATATATATATTTTTTACTTTTTTGCAAAACTACTAATGACGCACCATGTCACAGTGCGCCATTACAAGTTTAAACTACTAATGGCGCACTTTTCCACAGTGCGCCATTAGTATATATATATATATATTTTTTTACTTTTCTGCAAAACTACTAATGGCGCACCACCTGCAGGTGCGCTATTAGTAACCTGGGTTACTAATGGCGCATTTGCTGGTGGTGCGCCATTAGTAACCTGGGACCCCAACAAGATATTTTGGACAGCCATATACCTACCCACTCACTTTCCCCACTTTATTCCCTCCACCTCCTTCTCCAAGCTTTCGGCTGCCTCCTCCTCCTCACCTCATTTTCACCATAGATTCATCAAAATTAAGTGGTGAAATTACCTTTTTTTGATAGGTAAGTAAGGGGAAAGCTATCTTCATGATGTAGATCTACTTTTTTTCTCCCTAGCTCGCTCCAACAACGTGCACATGCACTTTTTGTGGCCTAGCTAGATCTATGTATGTTTGTGGTGTTGCATGTGTTTGTGGTGTTGCATATATGTTTGCGTTTGCAGGTACCGGTATTTAAAATGCGATAGTTGCCAATATTTTGCCGAAATGTTGATTCATTTCCGTTTCGGCGAGAATTTTGGCACTATGCATTCTTTTTGGTCCTATTTTTAGGGAAGGTCATGCCAAAGTTTTTCTTGGTTCTAAAATATCGTTTTGCTCTACCCCGCAGGCCACCATGGTCCGCACGATGACCGAAGGCATCATGAATAGATTTTTGAGCTCCGCGAAGGCCGAGATGCTTCAAAAGAACGAGACGGAGATAAGATGTCCGTGTCGAAGATGCAAGCTGAAGAGCCTTATTGCGGACCCGGATTCCGAGCAGGTGCGGGACCACCTGCTCTTGCGTGGTTTCATGATTGGCTATCGGTGGCAAGGTGATGAAGATGACTATGAATTCGTCCATGGGGGGCGGGCAAGAAATGAGGAAGGGCAACAAGACAAGTACCACCGCGGCGAGGGCGGGCGAGAAGACGAAGAATCTCCAGGACATGATCACGGCGGTGATGCTGTACACGGTCATCATGTAGAAGATGTCATACATGATGATGAGGAAGATCAAGACGAAGGGCATGATCATGAAGATGAAGATGCCGGAGCAGACGACAATGGAGGCTGGGTGCAGGACCCTCATATTCAAGAGCTGCTTCTCAAGCAGACGGATAACGCAAGAGCTGCCGCCCGAGAGAAAGCCAAGCTGGATCAACTGGAGATAGACGCGGTTACTCCATTGTATGAAGGATGTAGGCCCGAGGATACCCGCCTGAAAGTAACGCTCATGGCTCTGGAGATGAAGGTAAAACACAAAATGGCCGACGCATGCTTCGACAAGAACATGTCATTCTGGCACGAACGTCTTCCCAAGGGGAACAAGTGCCCGACCAGTTTCGAGGAGGCGAAGAAAATCGTGTGTCCTCTGGATTTACCGCACGTGAAATACCATGTGTGCATGAACAATTGCATCATTTATCGGGACGAGCACGCGGAGTCTACCATATGTCCGGTGTGTGGCGTCACTCGATACAAGAAGAGGAAGAAAGCTCCTCGAAAATCGGTGTGGTACTTTCCGATCACTCCTCGTCTGCAGCGGTGTTTCGCGGACCCTAAGGTAGCAAAGCTCCTGCGTTGGCACGCGGATAGGGAGGAGAAGAAGCGGGAAGATGACGGAAATGATCTGGAGATAAATAAAAAAGACAAGATGCTGAGTCACCCTAAGGATGCGAGCCAGTGGCAAGCGTTGAACTTCGAATACCCAAAATTTGGGAAGGATCCAAGGAACATCATGCTGGGCGCGAGCACCGATGGAGTCAATCCGTTTGGCAGCTAGAGAAGCACACATAGCACCTGGCCTATGTTTGTGTGGATGTACAACCTTCCCCCCTGGTTGTGCATGACGAGGAAGTACATTCACATGAGTATGCTAATTGAAGGGCCGAAACAACCAGGGAACGACATCAATCTGTATCTGGGGCTGCTGAAGGAGGAGCTAGACACGCTGTGGAAAACGCCAGCCAATACATGGGACGCCGCAGAGAAAGAATATTTCCCTATGAGAGCCGCACTGCTCACGATGGTGCACGACTATCTCGGTTACGGATATCTCGCGGGGCAGGTAGTCCATGGATTTTCTGGATGCGTAAGGTGCATGGATGACACAACGTATCGCCAGCTAGATAGAGATCCCGGGTCTTCGAAAACCGTGTTCATGGGACATCGAAGGTGGCTTCGCGATGATGACCCATGGAGGAAACGCAAGGATCTGTTCGATGGTGAAACCGAACCCCGAAAACGCCCGTGTACGAGGAGCGGCGAGGAAATAGACGAGCTGTTGAAAAATTGGAAAGACTGCCCACTGCCGGGAAAGAAGCAAAAGGCGCCAGAGCCGGGAAAGAAGCGAAAGGCGCCAGAGCCGCTGCTGAAGGTATGGAAAACGAGGTCTGTTTTCTGGGACTTGCCGTACTGGAAGATCCACCGTGTGCCTCACAGCCTTGATGTCATGCATATCACGAAGAACATGTGCGAGAGTCTGCTTGGTACCCTACTCAACATGCCAGAGAGGACCAAAGATGGGCCGAAAGCAAGGGCAGACTTGAAATCAATGGGCATCAGGCAGGAGCTTCACGCTAATGATGATGATGATGATGAGGCGAAGCAGGACACAGAAAGTGGTCACAAAGGCAAAAAGGCCAAGAAGACTGGAAATGACTACCCTCCCGCGTGCTTCACTCTAAGTCAGGAGGAGATCGAGCAGTTTTTCACCTGCCTCCTAGGAGTAAAACTTCCTTACGGTTACGCGGGGAAGATAAGCAGATACCTAGACCCAGCGAAGCAGACGTTCAGCGGGATGAAGTCTCACGACTGTCACGTGCTGATGACGCAGATACTTCCAGTTGCAATTCGTGGGATCATGGACGCGCACGTCCGTGAAACGCTATTTGGCCTATGCAACTTTTTCGACGTCATCTCTCGGAAGTCCATTGGCGTGAGGCAACTCAGAAGGCTACAGGAAAAGATTGTGGTGATACTATGCGAGCTTGAGATGTACTTCTCGCCCGCATTCTTCGACGTTATGGTGCATCTGCTGGTCCATATCGTGGAGGATATCATCCAACTCGGGCCGACGTTCCTGCACAGCATGATGCCGTTCGAAAGGATGAATGGTGTCATCAAAGGATACGTTCGAAACATGTCACGTCCAGAGGGAAGTATAGCCAGGGGCTTTGTGACCGAAGAGTGCATCTCCTACTGCACGAATTATCTAGGCATCGAGAACCCCGTTGGTCTGCCCGTCAACAGGCACCTCGGCAGGCTCGCTGGATGGGGTCACCGTGAGGGTCGCCGTGAAATGCATGTCGACTTCGAGGGTCGACTAGCCGACTTTGAAAGAGCAAACCTAGTCACGCTACAACACATAGACGTGGTCGATCCTTGGGTGGTAGAGCACAAAACCTTTATTGAGAAGACGTACAATGACCGAGGCCAATAGAGGATGGACGGAGATATAATCAAAGAGCACAACTCATGTTTCATGCGTTGGTTCAAGCAGAAGCTTCTGTCGTACCCTTTACATGAGGATTCTTCCGCGAAAGAACAACTCATATTCGCCTTGTCACAGGGCGCCGAGCACAACCTGATGGCCTATGAGGCGTACGATATCAACGGCTACACATTCTACACCGAGAACAAGGACATGAAGAGCGATGGTTATCAGAACTCCGGGGTAATGATGGAATCCTACACCGGCAACGACAAGGACAGATACTACGGAAGGATCGAGGAGATCTGGGAGCTGAGCTATGCTGGAGAGAAGGTCCCGATGTTCCGTGTCAGATGGGCCAAGAGCGTCCTAAAAGAAGACCGGTATTTCACCACCATGGTTATACCCGAAGCCAAATCCAAGACCGCGGGCGCAAACGTCACCGCGAAAAATGAGCCATGGGTACTGGCTTCCCAAGTGGACCAATGCTTCTTGATTACCGACCCGTCAAAGCCCAGTCGTGTTGTCTTGAGGAGAGGCAAAAGGAAGATCATCGGAATGGATGGAGTAGCCAATGAGCAAGACTTCGACAAGTACGGTGACCCGAAGATCGAACATGACGACGACGATGAAGTAGCAGCACACACCACAAGAAGAAGCAGGACCACCGTACCTAAAGGACGTCCGTTCCACAGAAGAACTCCATTTGCGAAAAAGAAGGGCAAGAAGATTGTGAACAGATAGCTAGCTAAGATCGATTGTATTTAAATCGTAGTCTTCATTTCTCGATTGTATTTCATGGGCACTTTTTGATATCATGAATATTTTTAAATTTCATGGGAACTTTTTCAATTCATGAGGACACTTGATCTCGATCCCCCTCCATCTCGATCTCGATTCCCCCTCCATCTCGATCTCGATCCCCCTCCATCTCGATCCCACCCGCACCCTCCCCCGCTAGCTCCACCGCCGCCGACGACCCACTGCAACCCTCCCCCGCTCCACCGCCGCCAACGAGCACCCGGCCCCCCGCACCCTCCCTCGCTCCACCGCCGCCAACGGGCACCCCCCGCACCCTCCCTCGCTCCACCGCCGCCGCC
>NC_041393.1:731730535-731735942 GCF_002162155.2 Triticum dicoccoides | reverse complement strand
GGTACAGGAGCCCAGCAGCGCCTCCCCCCATCAAGCAGCCGCTCCCACCAGCGGTGCCCCCCTCCCTGGAGCAGGCGCTCCTGCCCAACAACGCTGCCGCCCGGAGCTACGCCGGCGACCAGTTCGTAGGCAGGTAGCCACCACTCCTTCGTCCTTCCTCCCTATTCCCTCATCCCCCCTCCCTCCTTCCTCTTGCATCCTCTGTTCAATTTTTTTTCCTGATTTTTTAGTGGATGAGTACTTGATGTAGATTCGATACTGTGGGAATATAATGATAGTTATTTCTTGCTTGCTGCGTGATTTTAAGTTTTCCGAGGGAACAGTTTAATCAGTGTGCAGGGCTCAGACTTAATATTTTGCTATGATGATTGCAGCCAATATTAGTAAGTAACTATTGCATTGTGAGGTTTCTAGATTAACTAACAAGTTTAAGTTCAGAGCCAAACAGTAGAGGTCAGTAATCATAATTATTTTATTCCAAACTGCAACCAAGCTAAGGTAGTATCTTAGCAAGCATTTGATGCCTTTGATTATTGAAAGGAATCAAACTGTCATTTTTGCCCATTTCTGTGGTTATTGGAGTAGCATCCTCTGCTTTCTCTTACCAGCAAAGCACGACTGTTACTGCATGTTTCTCAAGATATACATGCTGAAGTTTCTGTAACAATCAAGGAGAGCATCTGGAAACAAAATATGATTTAAGATACACAACAAGTAGCAGGTAACATCACAAATTAGGATTTTTCTACTAGCTAGTATGCTGAAGCAGGTTGCAGGGGCCAGATTTCTACTGCCACAAAGTTAAAGTAAATGACATTTTTAGTTCTGATGATGGGTGGCAGGAAGCTGCACTTTGAGATGCAGGGCTGTACATTTGAGAGTAAATTAGGATTATTTTGGACAATGAGCAGAGCTTAGGTAAGGAAATGTTCTTTATTAGTTAAGTATATGTGTTGCTGCTCATGTTGCTGTTGGTGCTTTGGGTGATTCGACAGGCTGAAGCCGGCTTATAGGCAGGAGTACTATCTCATTCTTACTCTGTTTTTCCACCAGCAGAGCACCACCCAAGATGTATGTACATACCCAGCTATCATCAGCAACCTAAACAAAACAGTTGGATGTTCTTGGAGTTTCTTTGTTGAATCTCAAACTGCAACAAACAAATCGGGACAAATTCCTTTTTTTTACAAAAGATCGATCGGTCGAAGTTTTGGTTGCCGCTCTATCTAGTGTGAACAGTTTACGGCATGCTTCAGACTTACTTTGATGGTTGCAATATAACTTTTGATCCATCTTTGGTACTAATATCAAAGAGGTATACAGGTGGTGAGTACAGGAGCTAAGAGTCTCAGGATCAGATCAATTTGCCTATGTTGCTTCCAAGGAGTTGTTCTTTGTCTGGTCCAATTCTGAAAAAATAAAAAGTGAATAGTTTGTTTGTTCCATGTGTGGTCACTCTATTTTTTGAGTACTGACATTAGTTATGTTTGTTAGCAGCAAGATATTTAAATGAAGCTTGTTCTTTTTCAACTGTTCAACTGATGCCATGAAACTGAATATAGTAGTTGAAAACCCTGTTTTTCTTCCTGATCGTGAAAATTTGAAGTCCTGTTTGTGTTATGGTTTTGTTGGTTGACAATTATGTTTAGTTTTTCATTTCATGGGTGCTGTAAAATGTTCCGGCAAATTCGGGTACTCCATATGTCCTATTTTCAGCAAAGGTCATGCTGAAATTTTCCGTGAATTTTAGCATGACTTTGCTAAAAATAGGACATATGGGGTACTTGCGACTAATGCATGGGCCGGGGTATCTTAGTACTTAATTAAGTAGGATCAACTGCCCCTTTATTCTTGCTGCATTAAACCATAGGTGGCAATAGAGCCAAGTGATTAGGCCCAACTTAGAATTCTCCTTAGCATCGATAAACCCTAGATGATAAACCCAACATAGGTGGCAATAGAGCCAAGTGATTAGTGCCAAGTGATTAGGCCCAACCTAGGGTGCCTCGGCATCGATAAACCCTAAATGATGAAAACTTAACTTGGCTGCCCCGGATGCCTCGGTGTCGATGAGAACCTAAATGATGTATGCTTAGGCTTTTAGGGTGCCTCGGCGTCGACAAACCCTAAATCATGAAAGCTTAGGCTTTTAGGGTGCCTCGGTGTCGACAAACCCTAAATGATGAGACCATGATCTTGTTCCTTGACAATAACCAACTTTTTGACCAAACTTTTTTCCTAGTTAGAGCGAAACATGGCCCACAACGATGAGGCCGGTGGTTCGGGCGGGAAGCAATTCTGGGAGCTGTCCCAGGAGATGGAGGAACAACCTCACCGCTATGAGGACGCCGCGGAAGACACCGATCCTGATTACACAACCCCTAGTGGCGTCGGGGATGACACCACTGATGGTGCCGCCGAGGATGCCACCACTGATGATGGCGGCGCACACATAGATGGCAGCCAACCGAAGAAGCAAAGGAAGGACCGGCGCCCGAATGCGCTCCGCACCCTCAAGGAGGAATTCACTCAAGTGGACTCCGACGGGAATCCAACGGAGCCCAAATATATAGTCAAGGGGTACTCGGTTCAGCTCGGGTGCATTCTCCGGAGCACCGTCTCGATCAACACCGAGAACCTTAGGCATAAGGACCGAGGGAATTTGCGCAACCTCCTCTTCACGAAGCTGCACGAAAGATACAAGTTCCCCGCCGAATTTGAAAACACACGCCTCTCAGGGAATAAAGTGAACAGTGCCGCCCTCACGAAGATGAGCACGGCCCTGTCTACTTGGAGAAGCGCGGTGAAGAGAATGATTGATAAAGGTGATAATTATGAGAAGATCAAGGCGAAATATCCTTTGATGACCGAAGATGAGTACAAGGAGTTCAATATCAAGTGCGAGAGCAGTGCAACCTCCGAATCAAGTCAGTGGGGGAAAGAAATGTGGGAGTTGAACTTAGGGGAACACAAACTCGGTCCCGGCGGTTACAGAGTGGCGGAGCCTATATGGGACAAGGAGGATGCGGAGCATGCCGAGCAAGGCCTACCGCCCCGCTTCAAGAAATACAGCGGTAACAAGCAGACCAGGAACTATGTCAGGACCCGGTACAAGGAGGACCCGATAACAAAGGAGCTTACCACGGATCCGAAGACCAGGCCGCTTGAGCTTGTTCTGGTAAGGAATACACCCCCGCGTAATTAGCTCCATATGGTTACACTCTAATTAATCCCCAATATTTCTAAATGGTTCACGTTCCTTTCACAGGACACTAAAAGCAGTAGCGCGGGGTCGTCTCAGAGCTGACACCCCTTTAAATAGGGCGTTGAACGTAATGAAAAACAAGGATAAGCTCACTAAGCCGACGTCAGCTGGTCGTGTGACCGGCAAAGGCTCGTCCACAAAATGAGGGTCATACTATACCACTGGTGTGCGGAAGGAGAAAAAGACCAGCTCGGAAAGCCAGACGCACGAGGTTGAAGAACTCAAGGCACAAGTGGCGCGGATTCCGGAGCTTGTCCAAGAGCAAGTGGAACAACAACTGGGAACGAAGCTCAATGCCATGGTACCTATGTTGATTCATGGGATGACGACGTGGATTGCGGGCGGCCAATAGGGCCTCCCCCGGTTCCCAGCTTCACGGCCAGCAACTCGCACAGCGCGCAGGCGGCGCCATTGGTGTCTCCGGCGGCGGCACCATTGGTGTCTCCGGCGGAGGCGGTATTCATGTCTCCGGCGCCGGCACGGGCATTGGAGCTTAATGCACCCGGGTGTACGCCGACCAGCACCTCGCCAGCAAGCGCCCCCTCCGTCAGTTGCACGCCTGCCGTTGGCAGTGCCTTGACATTAGCCGAGCTCGACGGCATCACGGTAACTAAGCCTCTCGGCCGATGACTTCATCTCCTTGCCTTTGACTGGGCATCCCTGACGCCATGTACATGTTTTTGCAGGGCGCCGCCGACGTTCCTTGCACTCTTCTGCACTTTGTGGGTGGCGAGTTGGTCGATGTCGCCAAGGGCAGAATCGTTCAACCGGGCAACCGCATGTTCCACGGTAATCCGATGGCACCCACAATGTATAGGGTTGAAGTGGTTCGGGTGCTGCCAGGCTGCGACGAGCTGTTACCTCCGATTCGACCTGCTGGGGCCGATGAAGAAGACGAGATGACCCTCAGCGCCTGCGTAAACTGGCCCCTGCTTTGGCCGAAGAGCCAGATTCGTTTGGGGGCGGGGACACCACCCCACAGACAAGACTGCCAGTCGTGCCGGCGCCAAGCCATGGCAAGAACGCCGCAACGCTACCGGACCTGCCGGACATCCCTATGGCACAGGATCCGGACAGCCCTATGGCACAGGATCCGGAGGGCGATGACAACGACAACGGTACATTTACCAAAGTTGATAAGTACTTTGCCGAACATGGGTACACTGACGAGTTCTGCGGGCCTCTTTCTCAAGAACCCAACCAAGACGACCGCGATCTAGCTGGTACGACGGAGAAATCCAATTGCAACAAGCGTCGTCTGGCGTTCAGTTCTCAGGACACGCCTCCAGCTCCCGCCTTCACCGAGCCTCAGATAGCTGAGGTGCGAAATATTATCAGCCCCAACACGCTCAAGAAGGCGGTCTGTGAGCAGAACTCGGTCCCATTACAGGAGATCAAGAAGAAGGGAGGGAAGCAAAAGACTAACAAGGGCGCTGGTGCGAGCCAGCCGGCACCGAGTTCGATTCGTGCTCAGGACGGGCCACCTTCACCTAAGGATATTGTTGGGGAACGTAGTAATTTCAAAAAATTTCCTACGCACACGCAAGATCATGGTGATGGCATAGCAACGAGAAGGGAGAGTGTTGTCCATGTACCCTTGTAGACCGTAAGCGGAAGCGTTAGCACAACGCGGTTGATGTAGTTGTACGTCTTCACGATCCGACCGATCCAAGTACCGAACGTACGGCACCTCCGAGTTCAGCACACGTTCAGCTCGATGACGATCCCCGGGCTCCGATCCAGCAAAGCTTCGGGGATGAGTTCCGTCAGCACAACGGCGTGGTGACGATGATGATGTTCTACCGGCGCAGGGCTTCGCCTAAGCTTCGCGACGATATGACCGAGGTGGAATATGGTGGAGGGGGGCACCGCACACGGCTAAGGAACGATCCGTAGATCAACTTGTGTGTCTATGGGTGCCCCTCGCCCCCGTATATAAAGGAGCCAGGGGGAGGAGGCGGCCGGCCAAGGAGGGCGCGCCAAGGGGGGAGTCCTACTCCCACCGGGAGTAGGACTCCCTTCTTTCCTAGTTGGAATAGGAGAAGGGGGGAAAGAGGAGGAAGAGGGGAAGGAAAGGGGGGCGCCGCCCCCCTTCCCTTGTCCTATTCGGACTAGGAAGGGGAGGGGCGCGCGGCCCCCTCC
>NC_041393.1:731723382-731730151 GCF_002162155.2 Triticum dicoccoides | reverse complement strand
GTGCTCCGGTAAAATGCCGATTTCACCCGGAACGATTCCGATGTCCAAATATAGGCTTCCAATATATCAATCTTTATGTCTCGACCATTTCAAGACTCCTCGTTATGTCCGTGATCACATCCGGGACTCCGAACAAACTTCGGTACATCAAAACTTATAAACTCATAATAAAACTGTCATCGTAACGTTAAGCGTGTGGACCCTACGGGTTCGAGAACTATGTAGACATGACCTAGAACAATTCTCGGTCAATAACCAATAGCGGAACCTGGATGCTCATATTGGTTCCTACATATTCTACGAAGATCTTTATCGGTCAAACCGCATAACAACATACGTTGTTCCCTTTGTCATCGGTATGTTACTTGCCCGAGATTTGATCGTCGGTAGCCAATACCTAGTTCAATCTCGTTACCGGAAAGTTTCTTTACTCGTTCTGTAACACATCATCTTATAACTAACTCATTAGTTACAATGCTTGCAAGGCTTAGGTGATGAGTATTACCGAGAGGGCCCAGAGATACCTCTCCGACAATCGGAGTGACAAAACCTAATCTCGAATTATGCCAACCCAACATGTACCTTCGAAAACACCTGTAGAACACCTTTATAATCACCCAGTTACGTTGTGACGTTTGGTAGCACACAAAGTGTTCTTCCGGTAAACGGGAGTTGCACAATCTTCATAGTTGCAGGAACTTTGTATAAGTCATGAAGAAAGCAATAGCAACATACTAAACGATCAAGTGCTAGGCTAACGGAATGGGTCATGTCAATCACATCATTCTCCTAATGATGTGATCCCATTAATCAAATGACAACACATGTCTATAGTTAGGAAACATAACCATCTTTGATTAATGAGCTAGTCAAGTAGAGGCATACTAGTGACTTTATGTTTGTCTATGTATTCACACGTGTATCATGTTTCCGGTTAATACAATTCTAGCATGAATAATAAACATTTATCATGATATGAGGAAATAAATAATAACTTTATTATTGCCTCTAGGGCATATTTCCTTCAGTCTCCCACTTGCACTAGAGTCAATAATCTAGATTACATAGTAATGATTCTAACACCCATGGAGTCTTGGTGCTGATCATGTTTTTCTCGTGAGAGAGGCTTAGTCAACGGGTCTGCAACATTCAGATCCGTAAGTATCTTGAAAATCTCTATGTCTCCCACTTGGACTTGGTCCCGAATGGAATTGAAGCGTCTCTTGATGTGCTTGGTCCTCTTGTGAAATCTAGATTCCTTTGCCAAGGCAATTGCACCAGTATTGTCACAGAAGATCTTCATTGGTCCCGATGCACTAGGTATGACACCTAGATCGGAAATGAACTCCTTCATCCAGACTCCTTCATTTGCTGCTTCCGAAGCAGCTATGTACTCTGCTTCACATGTAGATCCCGCTACGATGCTTTGTTTAGAACTGCACCAACTTACAGCTCCACCGTTTAATAAAAATACGTATCCGGTTTGCGATTTAGAATCGTCCGGATCAGTGTCAAAGCTTGCATCGACGTAACCGTTTACGACTAGCTCTTTGTCACCTCCATATACGAGAAACATATCCTTAGTCCTTTTCAGGTATTTTAGGATGTTCTTGACCGCTGTCCAGTGATCCACTCCTGGATTACTTTGGTACCTTCCTGCCAAGCTTATTGCTAAGCATACGTCAGGTTTGGTACACAGCATTGCATACATGATAGAGCCTATCGCTGAAGCATAGGGAACATTTTTCATTTTCTCTCTATCTTCTGCTGTGGTCGGGCATTGAGTTTGACTCAATTTCACACCTTGTAGCACAGGCAAGAATCCTTTCTTTGCCTGATCCATTTTGAACTTTTTCAAAATTTTGTCAAGGTATGTGCTTTGTGAAAGTCCTATTAAGCGTCTTGATCTCTCTCTATAGATCTTGATGCCCAATATGTAAGCAGCTTCACCGAGGTCTTTCATTGAAAAACTTTTATTCAAGTATCCTTTTATGCTATCCAGAAATTCTATATCATTTCCAATTAATAATATGTCATCTACATATAAAATTAGAAATGCTACAGAGCTCCCACTCACTTTCTTGTAAATACAGGCTTCTCCAAAAGTCTGTATAAAACCATATGCTTTGATCACACTATCAAAGCGTTTATTCCAACTCTGAGATGCTTGCACCAGTCCATAAATGGAACGCTGGAGCTTGCACACTTTGTCAGCACCTTTTGGATCAACAAAACCTTCCGGCTGCATCATATACAACTCTTCTTCTAGAAATCCATTCAAGAATGCAGTCTTGACATCCATTTGCCAAATTTCATAATCATGAAATGCAGCAATAGCTAACATGATTCGGACGGACTTAAGCATCGCTACGGGTGAGAAAGTCTCATCGTAGTGAACCCCTTGAACTTGTCGAAAACCTTTTGCAACAAGTCGAGCTTTATAGACAGTTATATTACCATCAGCGTCAGTCTTCTTCTTAAAGATCCATTATTCTCAATGGCTTGCCGATCATTGGGCAAGTCAACCAAAGTCCATACTTTGTTTTCATACATGGATCCCATCTCAGATTTCATGGCTTCTAGCCATTTTGCGGAATCCGGGCTCATCATCGCTTCCTCATAGTTCGTAGGTTCATCATGGTCAAGTAACATGACTTCCAGAATAGGATTACCGTACCACTCTGGTGCGAATCTTACTCTGGTAGACCTACGAGGTTCAGTAGAAACTTGATCTGAAGTTTCATGATCATTATCATTAGCTTCCTCACTAATTGGTGTAGTTGTCACAGGAACTGGTTCTCGTGATAAACTACTTTCCAATAAGGGAGTAGATACAGTTATCTCATCAAGTTCTACTTTCCTCCCACTCACTTCTTTCGAGAGAAACTCCTTCTCTAGAAAGGATCCATTCTTAGCAACGAATGTCTTGCCTTCGGATCTGTGATAGAAGGTGTACACAATAGTCTCTTTTGGGTATCCTATGAAGACACATTTCTCCGATTTAGGTTCGAGCTTATCTGGTTGAAGTTTCTTCACATAAGCATCGCAGCCCCAAACTTTAAGAAACGACAACTTTGGTTTCTTGCCAAACCACAGTTCATAAGGCATCGTTTCAACGGATTTTGATGGTGCCCTATTTAACGTGAATGCGGCCGTCTCTAAAGCATAACCCCAAAACGATAGCGGTAAATCAGTAAGAGACATCATAGATCGCACCATATCAAGTAAAGTACGATTACGACGTTCGGACACACCATTTCATTGTGGTGTTCCAGGTGGCGTGAGTTGCGAAACTATTCCACATTGTTTCAAGTGTAGGCCAAACTCATAACTCAAATACTCTCCTCCACGATCAGATCATAGAAACTTTATTTTCTTGTTACGATGATTTTCTACTTCACTCTGAAATTCTTTGAACCTTTCAAATGTTTCACACTTGTGTTTCATCAAGTAGATATACCCATATCTGCTCAAATCATCTGTGAAGGTGAGAAAATAACGATACCCGCCGCGAGCCTCAACATTCATTGGGCCACAAACATCAGTATGTATGATTTCCAACAAATCAGTTGCTCGCTCCATAGTTCCGGAGAACGGCGTTTTAGTCATCTTGCCCATAAGGCACGGTTCGCAAGTACCAAGTGATTCATAATCAAGTGATTCCAAAAGTCCATCAGTATGGAGTTTCTTCATGCGCTTTACACCGATATGACCCAAACGGCAGTGCCACAAATAAGTTGCACTATCATTATTAACTCTGCATCTTTTGGTTTCAACACTATGAATATGTGTATCACTACTATCGAGATTTAATAAAAATAGACCACTCTTCAAGGGTGCATGACCATAAAAGATATTACTCATATAAATAGAACAACCATTATTCTCTGATTTAAATGAATAACCGTCTCGCATCAAACAAGATCCAGATATAATGTTCATGCTCAACGCTAGCACCAAATAACAATTATTCAGGTCTAAAACTAATCCCGAAGGTAGATGTAGAGGTAGCGTGCCGACCGCGATCACATCGACATTGGAACCATTTCCCACGCGCATCGTCACCTCGTCCTTGGCCAGTGCTCACTTATTCCGTAGTCCCTGTTTCGAGTTGCAAATATTAGCAACAGAACCAGTATCAAATACCCAGGTGCTACTACGAGCTCTAGTTAGGTACACATCAATAACATGTATATCACATATACCTTTGTTCACTTTGCCATCCTTCTTATCCGCCAAATACTTGGGGCAGTTCCGCTTCCAGTGACCAGTCTGCTTGTAGTAGAAACACTCGGTTTCAGGCTTAGGTCCAGACTTGGGTTTCTTCTCTTGAGAAGCAACTTGCTTGCTGTTCTTCTTGAAGTTCCCCTTCTTCTTCCCTTTGCCCTTTTTCTTGAAACTAGTGGTCTTGTTGACCATCAACACTTGATGCTCCTTCTTGATTTCTACCTCCGCAGCTTTTAGCATTGCGAAGAGCTCGGGAATAGTCTTGTTCATCCCTTGCATATTATAGTTCATCACAAAGCTCTTGTAGCTTGGTGGCAGTGATTGGAGAATTCTGTCAATGACGCTATCATCCGGAAGATTAACTCCCAGTTGAATCAAGTGATTATTATACCCAGACATTTTGAGTATATGTTCACTGACAGAACTATTCTCCTCCATCTTGCAGCTGTAGAACTTATTGGAGACTTCATATCTCTCAATCCGGGCATTTGCTTGAAATATTAACTTCAACTCCTGGAACATCTCATATGCTCCATGACGTTCAAAACGTCGTTGAAGACCCGGTTCTAAGCCGTAAAGCATGGCACACTGAACTATAGAGTAGTCATCAGCTTTGCTCTGCCAGACGTTCTTAACATCGTCAGTTGCATCAGCGGCAGGCCTGGCACCTAGCGGTGCTTCCAGGACGTAACTTTTCTGTGCAGCAATGAGGATAATCCTCACGTTACGAACCCAGTCCGTGTAATTGCTACCATCATCTTTCAACTTTGCTTTCTCAAGGAACGCATTAAAATTCAACGGAACAACAGCATGAGCCATCTATCTACAAACAAACATAGACAAGCAAAATACTATCAGGTACTAAGTTCATGATAAATTTAAGTTCAATTAATCATATTAGTTAAGAACTCCCACTTGGACAGACATCTCTCTAGTCATCTAAGTGATCACGTGATCCAAATCAACTAAACCATAACCGATCATCACGTGAGATGGAGTAGTTTTCAATGGTGAACATCACTATGTTGATCATATCTACTATATGATTCACGCTCGACCTTTCAGTCTCCGTGTTCCGAGGCCATATCTGCATATGCTAGGCTCGTCAAGTTTAACCTGAGTATTCTGCGTGTGCAAAACTGGCTTGCACCCGTTGTAGATGGACGTAGAGCTTATCACACCCGATCATCACGTGGTGTCTGGGCACGACGAACTTTGGCAACGGTGCATACTCAGGGAGAACACTTCTTGATAATTTTAGTGAGAGATCATCTTAAAATGCTACCGTCAATCAAAGCAAGATAAGATGCATAAAGGATAAACATCACATGCAATCAATATAAGTGATATGATATGGCCATCATCATCTTGTGCTTGTGATCTCCATCTTCGAAGCACCGTCATGATCACCATCATCACCGGCGCGACACCTTGATCTCCATCGTAGCATCGTTGTCGTCTCGCCAACTATTGCTTCTATGACTATCACTACCGCTTAGTGATAAAGTAAAGCAATTACAGGGCGTTTGCATTTCATACAATAAAGCGACAACCATATGGCTCCTGCCAGTTGCCGATAACTTCGGTTACAAAACATGATCATCTCATACAATAAAATATAGCATCACGTCTTGACCATATCACATCACAACATGCCCCGCAAAAACAAGTTAGACGTCCTCTACTTTGTTGTTGCAAATTTTACATGGCTGCTACGGGCTTTGAGCAAGAACCGTTCTTACCTACGCATAAAAACCACAACGATAGTTTGTCAAGTTGGTGCTGTTTTAACCTTCGCAAGGATCGGGCGTAGCCACACTCGATTCAGCTAAAGTGAGAGAGACAGACACCCGCCAGCCACCTTTAAGCACGAGTGCTCGTAATGGTGAAACCAGTCTCGCGTAAGCGTACGCGTAATGTCGGTCCGGGCCGCTTCATCTCACAATACCGCCGAACCAAAGTATGACATGCTGGTAAGCAGTATGACTTATATCGCCCACAACTCACTTGTGTTCTACTCGTGCATATAACATCAACGCATAAAACCTAGGCTCGGATGCCACTGTTGGGGAACGTAGTAATTTCAAAAAATTTCCTACGCACACGCAAGATCATGGTGATGGCATAGCAAGAGAAGGGAGAGTGTTGTCCACGTACCCTCGTAGACCGTAAGCGGAAGCGTTAGCACAACGCGGTTGATGTAGTCGTACGTCTTCACGATCCGACCGATCCAAGTACCGAACGTACGGTACCTCCGAGTTCAGCACACGTTCAGCTTGATGACGATCCCCGGGCTCCGATCCAGCAAAGCTTCGGGGATGAGTTCCGTCAGCACGACGGCGTGATGACGATGATGATGTTCTACCGGCGCAGGGCTTTGCCTAAGCTTCGCGACGATATGACCGAGGTGGAATATGGTGGAGGGGGGCACCGCACACGGCTAAGGAACGATCCATAGATCAACTTGTCTGTCTATGGGTGCCCCCCGCCCCCGTATATAAAGGAGCCAGGGGGGAGGAGGTGGCCGGCCAAGGAGGGCGCG
>NC_041393.1:731719536-731722978 GCF_002162155.2 Triticum dicoccoides | reverse complement strand
GGTCAATAACCAATAGCGGAACCTGGATGCTCATATTGGTTCCTACATATTCTACGAAGATCTTTATCGGTCAAACCGCATAACAACATACGTTGTTCCCTTTGTCATCGGTATGTTACTTGCCCGAGATTTGATCGTCGGTATCCAATACCTAGTTCAATCTCGTTACCGGCAAGTCTCTTTACTCGTTCTGTAACACATCATCTTATAACTAACTCATTAGTTACAATGCTTGCAAGGCTTAGGTGATGAGTATTACCGAGAGGGCCCAGAGATACCTCTCCGACAATCGGAGTGACAAAACCTAATCTCGAATTATGCCAACCCAACATGTACCTTCGGAAACACCTGTAGAGCACCTTTATAATCACCCAGTTACGTTGTGACGTTTGGTAGCACACAAAGTGTTCTTCCGGTAAACGGGAGTTGCACAATCTTCATAGTTGCAGGAACTTTGTATAAGTCATGAAGAAAGCAATAGCAACATACTAAACGATCAAGTGCTAGGCTAACGGAATGGGTCATGTCAATCACATCATTCTCCTAATGATGTGATCCCATTAATCAAATGACAACACATGTCTATAGTTAGGAAACATAACCATCTTTGATTAATGAGCTAGTCAAGTAGAGGCATACTAGTGACTTTATGTTTGTCTATGTATTCACACGTGTATCATGTTTCCGGTTAATACAATTCTAGCATGAATAATAAACATTTATCATGATATGAGGAAATAAATAATAACTTTATTATTGCCTCTAGGGCATATTTCCTTCAGATATCTCGAGGAGGGTGCATGTGGCGGGTAGGGCGATGCTACCGCCAAATATGCTGAATGCTGCAACCGGTGCTATGCGGAGTCTGCACGACAGTGTTCTTTCTTTGGAGAAGCGGCGTCTCAGAGAGAATGATGTGGCATACCCGGTTTTCGTGGCCAAGGTGCCAGAGGGCAAGGGCTTTGTGGATGGCGACATCGGGGGTACGATCGTCCTGCGATTTGATGACATCTTTGCTATGTTTAACCTTCATCCGCTGCACTACACCTTCGTTCGGCTGTTTTCGCTGAGTATGGATATGCGGATCATTAGAGACAAGACCCCGGACATCGTGATAGTCGACCCCTTCTACATGTGTGCCAAGCACTTGAGCAGCGCTGGGGACCGCCAAGTTGCGAGTTCACACCTCGAAGGCGTCATTCTGGCAAACCCAGATAAGGATAACTTCCTTGTGGCTTACTTTCCCGAGTAAGTAATCCCTTAACCGCCCCGTAACATATGATTTCTTAGATTTCGATCGTTCTTTTTTTTTCTAACATTCCGTGTTGTGTGCAGTGACACACATTGCACACTCATCCTCTTAAGCCCGGAATATTCCATGGCCACATATTTCGACCCGAACCATAACTCCAAGATAGACTACACAAATGTCAAGAAAGTTCTTGATGATGTTCTCCCCGGCTACGTCAAATCTGGAGGCACCTTCACCAGGGCAGTTTGTAAGTACGGCAAGCACACCTTCTCACACAATACGAATTTCTGCTGCGTCAAGCAGCCGCCTGGCGGTCAGAAGGATGCCTACTACGCCCTCCATCACATGCGGGCGATCGTAAGGGACCATCATCAACTTCTGCTACCAGATAGTCTCAAAGATTGGGCCGCGAGGTTGTCGGCAACCCAGGACGCGGACCTCAGACAAGAATTCTTTTGCATCCAGTCGGAGTTTGCGGACATCATCCATCAAGATGTCCTTCATACCTCGGGACAATTCTACCTCAGATATCAACCGTCCAACAATGAGATAGATGGAACGCTACAAATGCAGGGTGACAACGACCGCGATTTCATGACCATCATGACAGACGACGGCTTCATCCACGCTCCTGTCCGATGAGTCGAGTCGAAAGTAGTGATGTGTAGTTCTGAAACATTGATTGGCTCATGTTGTAATTAAACTTTAATGAACTTGTATGTCTCTTTGGTTTGGACAGTCATTCAACTTAGATGTAATCGATGCTATTTATTAGTAGGATCATGAATCGTGCTATTAATGTCTTGCTTTTCTCTTCCGATCCTTTTGTTGCATACTTACATATTGCTTATGTATTGTCTGTTGTTTGGCTTGTGCATAGAGATGTCGTCGTATGTCGTGTACAAGGGTAAGGTTCCCGGAGTCTACGGCGACTGGGAGGAGTGTCGGAGACAGGTTCACCGTTTCAGCGGTAACAGTTACAAAGGGTACACCACTAGGGCGGAGGCCGAATCTAGATACACCCGCTATCTAGCGGGAGAGAGGAGGGAGCGTTGGAGGAACCGGATGAAGAACAGTTTGATCGCGATGATGCTCATCGTGATGACCACAGCTCTCTTTTATGTGATGGTAGTTTAGATGATCGATATCGACTTGTAATGTGAAGACAAACTCGATACTCGCGGTCTTGAGACTTGTAATGTTTTATCTTTGTTCGGTCTTTTGAATTCGGAGACTAATATGATGAATTGTATTCGGAGACTAATCTTCTATTGTATTCGATGAATCTGTTGTTGCTGTGTGCTGCTGTCTATATTCTGTCCAATAATATATTTTGTAACCTGTGCAAAAATCAGAAAAGCAAAAAAAATATTCATACTAATGGCGCATCAAGGCAGAGTGCGCCATTAGTATGCCAAATGATACTAATGGCGCATCAAGGCAGAGTGCGCCATTAGTATGACAAAGCACATGGTTACATATGGCCCCCCGGGAGGCATACTAATGGCGCATGGTGTTACATACTAATGGCGCACCAGTGATGCGCCATTAGTAAAAAATTCTAGTGGCGTGCTACTAATGGCGCACCGGTAGTGCGCCATTAGTAGGCAAAACCGGTGCGCCATTAGTAGGCCTTTTCCTAGTAGTGTTAGGTCCTACCTGATACTGATGATCATGTGCTAAGAACAATTATATGTAGGGTTGGGTTCGATGACTATGAGGATGATGATAGTATGACTTATTATTAATAACGAGTAGAAGTTGTATGATGCATATGATGCATGATTAGTAGGACTTGTTATTATATATGATGATGTATGATGCAAGCATGCATGAGTTATTATATCAGCGGGTGAAATGAACATAGCAGCAGTGGTAAATCAAGGACGAAGATATAAGAGAGCACACTTCTCTCTATTAGCTAGCTAATAACAACCTAAAAATAACCCCCAAAACCCCTAAAGCAGCCATTTTTTTAAAAAAAAACATCTCCTTTTGGTCCCGGTTGGTACCACCAATCGGGACCAAAGGCCCCCCTGCCTGGGCTCGGCGCACCGGCCACGTGGAGGCCCATCTATCCCGGTTCGTGTTTAAACCGGGACTAAAGGTGGGAGGTATTAGTAACGATCCATTAGTCCCGGTTCATGAACCGGGACTAAAGGCCCTTACGAACCGGGACAAATGCCCCTT
>NC_041393.1:731712984-731719240 GCF_002162155.2 Triticum dicoccoides | reverse complement strand
GTCTGCCTCGTTTTCCGTGGTCTTAGGGTCATGGAGGCATGGTGAATCCCGGCCCTTGCCGGCGGGAGGGCTATGCTTTTTCATAATCTTTTGAGTTTTGTTAGGACGTGTGTCCTGCTCAGAGAGCTGAGGCGGCAGCGGCTCTCTGGAAATGGAATAAGGTTATTCCCACCTTGTCCCCATCCCGGTTTTGATCGGAAGTTATTCTCGCAAAAAAAAATGGTTTTGATATATTTTGAAGATGCTTTTTCGGTGCCACTTTTATACATTCGCTTTCAGATTTTTCATATGTTTTTCAGGCGAATCGGATTTTAATCTATGTGTCGCTTTCTGATGTTTTTTTACAGCAAAATATGCTATCCACGTAAGTTCATACTACACCACACCACACCACAATCAGCCGCCCTGCTAAATGGGCTTTCGGTTGTCCGGTGGACCTGGGCCTTGTGGGCTTGCACATTCGTTTCCACTGAATTGTTGCCTCCTTTGAAGAAGGGAGAAAATTGGCTATTTGCCACTTTCAATACGGGGCTTCGCACAAATGCCACTCTCAAGATTGACTTCGTAAAAATGCCACCCAGCTCATGTGTACTTCGCCAGCCGGAATCCTCTTCCCTTCGCCCTACTTCCGAGCGTGCACCCGAAATCATGATCCCCCGCCTCCGTCGTACATCCTCGAAGCGATTCCGCCCTTCTCCATCCCGCTATCGCACAAGATTAGATTTTCGGTGACAGTGGGGGAGGGGTGGAGGACTGAGCAACCACGTCGGGAGGTTTCGAGGTTGGTTGTGGAGCGTGAGGAGATGAGGCAGAGGAAAGGGAAGGGAGGGAGGTAGCCTCTTCAAGTCCAGCTCACATCGGAGGAGGAAGATGGCGGCAATGGCGGCGCCCCCGCTGCCGTCGATGTTTGGCGCCACCGTCCCCGTTCCTCTCCGCTTCTCCAGCAACCGTCCGGAGAGGGGGCACGCCGGAAACTGCAAGTGGTGGTGCACCCACGGGCGGAACGGGGAGCGGCAGGAGCTGCCGGCGGCTCAGATTCAGGCAAGAACTAAGAACACTTAACCTAAGAGCTGGTATGGGTCCTCTGGGAACCTTCTTCTCGGAGAAGTACATATTACCACTACAACATTGATGAACATTTTTGGTTACTCAGGGCTTAAGTAGGTATGTTTAATTAGGGACCTAAACTCACGGGTTCAGATCCGGGTTGAAGTTGGTGGGGAATTTGATAGAACTAGATGATACCCCGCACGTTGTTGTGGAATACATGTGCAAATCTCTTAATAATTGTAGATGTAAAAGTAAGAAATATATTGAGTTATAGAGTACAAGAGCTAAGAGGATAATATCTCGCAAAGTACCTAGTGCTTTGCGGCAATGAATCCCATCTACAAGTTTGACAGTTTGAAGTAAAAATGTAGTAAACCTTTACCATTTTTTTACTGCAGTCGAAAGGCCCATACCATAGTGGGTAGATTAGAGGATCTTGGTCCCACATTAGCCCAAGTTGCTAGCTTAGCACTCTTTTTTATGAACAAAAATAATTCAGAAATGGTACAGATGCCATCCATACCATTACAGTAGGTAGATTAGAGGATTTTTGACACACATTAGCTAGCCTAAGTTGTTGGCTTAACACTCCTTGTATGAACACACATAATTCAGAAATGTTATGGATATCATCCATGCGGATGTTCTTGTAATCTGTAAGAGAACTCAAAGTTATGTAGAATTCTGTAACTGATATGTACTAAGCAATAATTAACATACCCGCAAAAAAAGCAATAATTGACTAACAAAAATGCAAAAGGGACGTTAATTTAGAATAAAAATTATCCATTGTTATAATTTTAATCGGTGTAGAATAAAAGCTAATGTCTGCTTCTTTTATTTTCTTCTTTGGAACAGGGTCACCTTCTCCTCTTGATAGGAATCTTGAGAAATAAAATGAACCGCTCTAAATCACATAAGGTGGCAAATCGCCACGAATTGAGCACGATACCTGTTCATATTATTCCATTCCAAGCCATTGTACACTACAACACTCAATCGTTAAATGATATTGGAACAATAGAAACACAGAAATAGGATGTTGAAACTTGCTACAATGCAATTGCGTGTGCATGAACTGGCACATATGGAAATAATATGGCACCCTGTAGCCATTAGCATAGTGACCACTGGAAACTGCAAACTGAACATGGTACTTCCAGCCATCAGATAAGAATAATTCAATCAGATAGTTTCTGCATAGATGCTACTGAAAAAACAACCGATCTAGCATGCATGGTTTACTGCCGCAAGATGAAAAAATTATGAAAAAACACAACGAATTAGATGGCAAAAGGCTAAACCAAGAAGACAAATAGATCCAAAAAGAAATAAGATTCGTGTGAATGACATGGAAGAAGAATCCTGTGGAACGACGATGGATTGAAGCCCTTCCCGTTGCCGGTATGTTCCAGCCTTGAAGCAAGAAGACTCATGGGATAAGGAAATCGCTTGTTCATTGTTCACTCAACAAATAATTGGAAATAAAAAAACAGGAGGAAGCAGAGACCATTTGGCGACATGGAGATTGTGGCACAGGAGAATCAATAGGCGCCCTATTGCTCCCTTGCCTCCCCAGAGATGGTGGCGTTCTATAGGAGAATAAATAGGTAGCCATCATACCGAGCTCATCAGTGGTAGATTCATAGTGTTGGCAGGAGATGAATGGGCAACGTGGGGTGCTAAAGGCCAAGTAAAGAGGATCATCCGCGAGCGTGACATGGCTGCCGGGAAGCCCTGCCGCGATGCCGCCACCTTCCGCCTCTCGAAGCCCGACGACGACGACCATGACGATGGAGGAGGAGACGCCGGTAAGCCTGGCATGGCCTATATATGAGGTCACCATCAAGTATAGAGTAGTCTAAGTTTTTTTTTTGTTAAGATTTTTAGCTCATCGGATGAAATATCGTTAGGTTTTATGTAAAAAGCATCCTAGTTTAAATGAACTTCGTTCGGTTTATATGAAATCCATTGTGTTTGCATGATTTTTGTCCGGTTAGTTCGAAAAGTTGTTGAAACATATGCAGGCAGCGTTAGATAGCCGTCTCCCGCATCTGTGTCGACGGATTGGTCCCCCCTTGTTCATGGGCGGATGTAGGAGAAAAATTTACGGGTTGCCGTTGAAGATGCGCTAATTGATGTTTTCTTACATATGTTTTAAAGTTAGGAAGCAACAACTATCCTTTTTATTTCGAAATTGAAATAGTCCCTTTTGATCCAAATTAATTGACCCAACCTCTATACAGGACAGAATGATATAGAGGTAGCGTCAATTAATTCGAATCGAGAAAGTAGTTTTTCCAAAAAAGTTAAAATAGTTTATGTGGTGTGTTAAAGAAGGACTCATATAGGCCAACGATAGGATGTGCGACAGGTAGAGCAACCGGCCAAAGGACATGAATTTGGTTGGGACGAATCTGTATGAAGCAAAAATGCTAGTGACTCATTTGATTCAAAAGAAATTCATAGGATCTTTAGAGGGTTAAAACCCTTAGGAATTTTTCCTACATTGGTCGTTTGATTCATATATATGACTGAATTCTATGGGAATTTTTCCTATGAAATCATGCGTACTACATTTCATTGAAAATCTAGCATCCACTAGAATCTTTTTTTACTTTCTTTGTTTTTTATGGCATCAAACACTTTGCGCTAATCATGTGAGATTCAAGTGAACATGCTACCTCAATCCTTTATTTTTCCTATTCCCGCGTATTGAGAATCCTACAAAATAAAGAGGGCCTAGACTTATGGGAAATCCCCTAGGGATGGATGTTACGGGGTTGAAGTTGAATGGTCCATGAACTGGATGCGGAAGAAAATGTGGCGTCGCCCTTTCTTCCGAAGATATTCTACCGTGTCATACGGTTTTTCTCCGGAAAAGGCCAAGGCCAAACAATCAAGTCACTCTGGGTGGTCAGAGGCCGTAGCTCAACCACGCGTTCGAGTGTTCCACATTGCAGGAGTTGACTGGTCGAGACGAGCGGATTAAAAGTATCCCGGTTCGCCATAGCCATCAGCCGTTGCCATGCCGACCGTGACGGCGTCCTCCCCAGCGCCCGCACTCGCGCTCCTCCTCCTCGCGGCAAGCATAGCAGCATCCCAAGCGGGTGTAATAACCTGCGGCGACTTCCGTGCAGCTTCTCCCTCCCCAGCACCGGCACCACTGACGTCATCCACCACCAACAACAACAGCGCGTTCCACGCAAATGTCCTCACCCTCCTGAACGCCCTGCCTGAGGCGGTGGCGCCCACGGGATTCGCTTCCCTCTCTTTGGGCGCTGGCCATGACCGCGCCTTTGACCGCGGCCTTTGCGGCGGAGGTACCAACCAGTCCACGTGCCTCGCGTGCCTGCAAGTAGCCGTCCGCGACTTCGGCGGCAGGTGCGCCTCCAGCCAGAGCGCAGCAGCGTTGTACAGAAAGTGCTACATCAGCTACGCCGACACCAACGACACCAAGGGGTGGTGGTACCAGAAGCACTTCCTCGAGGTGCTGTACGACATCCTGAGATGGTCCGACCCGAGCATCTTGGAGCCGGCTTACGAAGCGCTGACGAGCCGCTTAGTGGCCGGGGCGGCCAGCTCGGCACGGATGTTCGCCACCAGTGAGGCCAGTGGCGGAGCTAGAAGCGGCTTACGGCTGGGGCTGTGCTATGTTAAGTGACAAACTTCTATGATTTTCTACACTTTATATGAAGGAATTACAAAGGATGTTGTTACTAGGCCTGGGGCTATAGCCCTAGCTGTCCCAGGTCTATTTCCGCCACTGAGTGAGGCGGAGTACTACAACGGCGCCGACCCAAACGGGACGTTGTACAGACTCGTGCAGTGCACGAGGGACCTCAGCGCTACGGAGTGCAAGATGTGCCTGCGGGCGCTGGTGCCGGCGCTGTCAATGTGCTGCCTCGGATATCAAGGAGGGGTGTCGTGGAACTTCAACTGCCTCCTGCAGGTTGAGATATACCCCTTCTACGACACGCCTCCTTTGGCCGCCCCGCCGCCGTGGTCGGTCCCCTCGCTGCCGTCCGCTGGAGAAAGGCACGGTGAGTCCATATTTGGCAAGAATGGCATGCAGAAGTGCCATCGCCACGGTTCCAAGCCGCACTTAGTTTCCCTGCATGTACAAGTGTGCACCACAATTTGTCTACTTTGTGTCTCTCTTCTACTCCAGTTTCTAGTAGTAGCAGTTTATTTCGTAGTAGTGGCGCTAATTTTCGGTTGTTCTCTCTAGCTCCAGCTAAAACTTGTAATGGCTGCCGCTGTAGCTCTGCTGGATTTGTTGCTTGGTTAGTCACATTTCTTTTGTTGCTTTTTTCTTTGTAAGTGAATTGGTGCTTATAGCTCGTGGTTTGGTTTCTCTTGATGGAAATCGGAAGGGGGAGCCCTTCTTTTCTTCCAAAAAAAAATTTGTCTTTGTGTATAACATGGTTTGCACTTTACCGAAAAAGGCTTTCGCCCCGCTTTGTATAACATGGTTTGCACTTTCACTGATATATCGATGAAATTCATTGAATTTCAGTAATTTTAGTAGATACTGGAATATTTACATTTTGGCCAACATATTTCAGCAATTTCAGTAGCACACTGGAATCAAATATTTCTCAAAAATAATTGTGAAAATTTCAAAAGAATAAATTAAACATGGGCAAATGGTTGCCTCATTTCATTGATTAAGAGGAAGGTTTTCGATTACGATACTCGCCCGAGGGCACAAGAACAGGATGCTGCCATGTGGCGATATCTGCCGATGGCAACCTCGGCATACATGCCCGGACGCCTTCAAACGGATGCTAACGTCTCTTTTTATTGACCGACGGCCAATGAAAACTCTCGGCTTTAGCATTTATGCCGACTGCTTTTCTAGGCCGAAGGCTAGCCGGCTAGCTGTCGAGGAAATCGAAGACGACGGCCCTATGCCAAGCGTAGCCATCGACATAGGGGTATGATGAGGGTTTTTGGCCTCCCCAACATAAAATGATTCGTGTAGTGTCGGAGCCTTAGTGCTCTCGCAACTTTGTCGATGTTGAGGATCCCCAATCCTCCGAGAGCAGTTGGTCGGCAGACTAGCTCCCATTTAACTTCGCACTCCCCCCTGAAACCTTGTCCGTTGCTGCCCAAAGGAAGGATCGTTGAATTTGTTGTTCCCTTCGGTATTAGAGGAGTGAGCTGGTAAATTTTGATCCAAGTGTAGCAGCCGGTGGAGGTA
>NC_041393.1:731688068-731712596 GCF_002162155.2 Triticum dicoccoides | reverse complement strand
ACATCTTGCTTATGATTTTGTTTAATTAGAAATTGGAAGTGAACCCCTTGCAGTCTGCGAACAGTAGGGGCAGCCGCAGGTACCGCAAAGAGAAGCCCGTGATCGTAGCCGGGAACCCTTCCATTACGTGCAGAATACTAATTAATGCCATCACAACAGATGGGCACGACAATGCTCTTTTGCGCATTTGTTTGAAGCCCATGATGTTGCCGAAGCTAGCAAGGAGGCTTGCGAGAGTGTCCATCCTGTTTGAGAGGGAGACAAATTCAAATATTTAATTGAATTCAAGTGAATATTTCACCTTTTTTGCCCGGAATGCAGACCAAAATCACTGAAATTCATTTCGGTTGGTGCTCAAATTTTTGTGAAACTGAAAATGAAAACCTTGGTGTACAATAAGTTAATAACAGATGGTGATGGACTGATGGTGATAACTGGCTACAAAACATGCAGGAAGGAGGAGGTCAGAACATGTCGTCCTTGCGGTCGCCCTTTCCATTGGAACAATACTCGTCCCAGTTGTCGTGCTTGTTTGTGTTCACCTGCAAAGGATAAAGAACAAGGCGGACAACAAACCGCATGGTATGTAATTTGCTGCAGCCAGTTAAGAAGCACCATTACAGACAAAATACGGACAATTTCTTATGACCATTCTAGACTTCATATAGGCGTATCCTCTTTCCAGGAGGAAACTATTATTTACTTGTGGAATCACATATTGCTTGTTGCAGATAATGCAAGGGAGGGGATGAACTATATTAGCCTGCAAGTGTTACGAGCTGCAACATCCAACTTTTCTATCAAAAATAAGCTGGGGGAGGGAGGATTCGGAGAGGTCTTTAAAGTACGTATTGCTTTGCTTTGCAATGTATAATACCAGATATGATTAATTATTTGACCGGGAGCAACTTGCGTCTACATGTATAGGGCGAATTGCAGGATGGAAAAGAAATAGCCGTCAAGAGGTTGTCAAAGAACTCAGCTCAAGGGTTTGATGAGCTGAAAAATGAGTTAGTCTTAGGCTCTTAGCTAACAGGCTTAAGCACAAGAACCTGGTGCAGCTTCTCGGTGTCTGCGTCCAAGAGAAATTGTTGGTGTACGAATATATGCCTAATGGGAGTCTAGATAAAACCCTTTTTGGTAATTCACCTACCACATTACACATGCTAATTATACACTACACACACGACAAATTTGTATATCCCTGATTGTGTTTAGCAGAATCGGAGAAAGCACACCAGCTGGACTGGGCGAGAAGAAGCACGATCATCCGTGGGATTGCTCGAGGTCTATCATATCTACATGAGGAGTCCCCTCTGAAAATCATACACCGAGACCTGAAGCCAAGCAACGTCTTACTGGACCGGGATATGAGCCCCAAGATCTCCGACTTTGGTCTGTCTAGGGCTTTCAGTGGAGATCAGTCGATCGACATAACAAAACGGCCTGTTGGTACGCTGTAAGTAGTCTTTCTTGATTTGGGTGCGGAACGAAACTAAATGAAGGCAGTTTCTGTGCAAAATAACTACTCCCTCCGTTCCGAATTACTCGTCGAAGAAATGAATGTATCTAGATGTACTTTAGTTGTAGATACATCCATTTTTGTGACAAGTAATTCCGAACGGAGGGAGTAACTAATTGTTAACGCTGTAAATAATTGTTGCAGTGGCTACCTGTCTCCGGAGTATGCCTACTGTGGACATGTCTCTACCAAGTCGGATATGTACAGCTTTGGGGTCATTATTCTAGAGATTGTGACTGGGCGGAGGAACAACAGGTCACTCGGAAATACAGTCTCGTGGTCTCTGCTCAGCTACGTAAGGCACATACACGTATTGTACACAAGTGAGCATGTCCTCTTAATTTGGAGACAACTTCTCAACTAGCTGCAATGTATCTTTTGCAGGTATGGGAGAAGTGGAATGCGGGTTCGATAGAAGAGGTGGTCGATCCTTCCTTGGGCGGACTTTATCCCGAAAGCGAGGCGCTTCGCTGCTGTGCGTCCAGGAGAACCCGGGAGCCAGGCCGGATGCGTCGGAGGTGGTCCTCATGCTCAATGGCCACTCTGCGTCGATGCGGTCTCCCTCGAGGCCGGCATTCTGCTTCGCACAAACTGGCCCTGCTTCAGAGATAGGAAACCAGCCGCTCAACCACCACCAGGATGGTGCCGAGAATAGACAGACATATGCTCTTATTTCAGGAAATGGTGTGACAATTTCAGACCTCCAGCCTAGGTAGGATGAGTTACGTAGGTAGCTGAAATTTGCAACAGAGGTTTCTGCCGCCATTGCAATTGTATGTAACCAATACGGGTTTGTTTTTTTTGCGAGAAACAATACATATTTTGTTACAGCCACTAGACAAACTACACTACACATATTGTAACATCCAAAAATCAGGGCTTAAAAAATACATTTATATTTGTTAATTTGTCTCACAGCAGGCACGAGTCGTGCACTTTTAATTACTGTGGGAACTTGACGAGCTGGGGCGTACCAAAAATGCTAGACATACAGATTGGGTTTACAAGAAGTTGCGCACCAACCCTTCTCCCTTCACTAATCTCTCCCCCCTGATTTTTAGGGGGGGGGGGGGGGCGCCTCATCTAATCACCAATTAAAACAACCCACCTCAGCCTTGCCTGTAAAAGTCGTGTAAAATATCTGTAGTTGTAGCAAAGCTCCGGGCGTACATGGTGTAGACGTCCCCCCCTGAAGAAACACGCGAAGAAGCCTGGACACTGGAGTGCAGGTGCGAGTGGCCACGTCCAACGTGGCATGTCAAGCCGAGTCCGTAGCGCGGTGCCCTACAACAGTGAACGCAACATGCACGATGCCCAGAGTAAAATGAATAGAACCATCACAATCGTGTCACCTTTAGCAAAAAACCATCGTCTTACAAAATGTCACATTTTGCACCGCAGCAAAAATCTGACACTGGCAAAAACAGAACTTTTTTTTTATCAAGTTTTGATTTGGCCAACTGCGTGCGTGTAACGGCCTGTCCGACCGGCGCGGTTGTAACGTTTCTGTAAAGGGAAACAGCTCCTTCGGCCAGCTCACTCCCTCACTCTCCTCTCGCTCTACCTCTCCTCTCTCCATCTCTGAGCCGCCACCACCGACGCGCTCACCCTCGCCGCCGGGTCGCAATGTCTTTCTGGAAAGACGGGGAGAAGAGCAGCTCGGAGGAGTTGAGCTACACCGGCATGGACATGGATTTGTGGGTATGTTTTTTCCACTAATTTGGGTTAGGGTTGGGGTTTGGATTTTTGGATTTTCCATTTCAGATCCTCCCTTTTGTTGCTCTCCTCAGGAGTGATGCTACTTGTCAATGCAGGAAAACTCTGAGACCACCGTTGATGCTTCCTTCTGTGGCTGATCCGGTCATGAAATGCAAGATTCACCAGTTTAGGGCCAAGAAATTCGTTGCATTCGATGGAATAGACACCGATAGGAGATTTTATATATGGCTGTGGTAAGCAGATAATTTGTCATGGCCTTCCTGTTTTAGCTTAAATCTCTTCCGGTAATTTGTTATAGGAGATTTTCCTGATGTATATATTTTTCTTTTCATTTTTCCCCATATTTCACATTCTTACTATTTTACAGGGTTGCTGTTTAAGTCCTAGAACGAAATTTTGAATTCTGTTTCAAACTTTCGGTTGCCTGGTGTGCTGCATCGCTTTAACTGGCCTTTTGGGGTTCTGGTGGACATGGGCTTAGTGGGCCTAATAAGCATTCGCAGAGTACTCCCTTAAAAAAAGAGCATTCGCAGAGCACATGCACTGTCTCGTCGTTCCCCTGAAGAAGAAAAATTAGTCTCCTCATCTTCTACCATGGAATCTCATTTTTATCTCGAAGAGATTTACGCTAAAACGACTCCTAACGAGGTTCAAACTTATCTTAACTTATACAGACTCGAAACTGCTATGCTTCATGTGAGTATAAGGACTCGCACTTAGTTCTACCAACTTAATTGACATCTAAATTTGAAGTTTAAAAACCAACACTTCCTTTAATTTTTGTATCAAGCTTTTCAATTGCACTGACCCTATAGTCATTATGCCAATAGAATAAAACTTTGTCATCCATAGTCCAGTGCACCTAAACCTTCCAACATAAGGGCAGTGAAAGGAGGCATTTTGCATTAATGAAAAATTGGGAGTGGGCCTTCATTATCTAAAAACATTAGGTGCCTGACTAATTAATTTTACCACATAAATCATTATCCCAAGAGCAAAAGCATTCCCATGGTGATGCACACTTACCATAGAGTTCTACAGAGTTAATACGCAAGACAAAGAAAACATAGGGGAAAAAACCATCAGGTAGGGTCATAGGAGATATGTTTTGAATTTTAGAAGATGTTCTCCTAGACAATGTTAATGAGTAGAAAATAACAGACAGGCCCAGCCCTGAGGGGAGGCAGGGGGACGGCCGCCCCGGGCCCCCAAAGTGGAGGGGCCCCCCGCGAGCTCTGCATTAGGCCTCAATTAGCTGCATAAAAAATGCTATTGGGCCTGCCCTGATTAGTTGCAACTAATAGCTGTAGCGTCTGATACATCGCCGTAATGCACGCATGGACCTGCGGGATCCCGAAACTGTTAGGGAACTAGATGTCTCTCTCGATTACAAGCCCGAATTACAGTAGCTAGCCCTGGTTACAAGCACGAACTGGGATACAGGAAGAGGGAAGCGAGAGGAAGAAGAAGAGAGCCGCCGCCGCCGGGTTCGTGATCCTTCGCGGATGCCTCGTCCGTCCCTTGGCCCTCGTACTTGTAGTCGCTGTTGTAACAGGCCGGCTGGGCCCAGCCCCTCACTAACAGCCCAACATAGCAAGGGGGCTGACATCCCCTCCCCCTTAACAGCCGGCTTGCCCTCAAGCCGGTAGCGGGTATCTGGGGACGGGAGAGCGTGCATGATGCATGCATCGCGTGTTGCTTCTTCGCCGACTCAAGGACCCTGCATGATCCAGTTGCCGACATCCCTCCCTCCGTGAGACTCGGCTTGACCCCAAGCCGACATTGCTGAGGATCGCCTGGATCCCATGGTGCTCGATGTTCCTGGGCTTGGTTGGAGCCGCGACGGTAGCCGAAGTCAAGGTAGACTGCAATGATGGGGAGGTAGTACTTGCGGCCGATGAAAATCCCGTCGAAGAACGTGGTGATGGCGTAGTCGTGGCTAACACCGCCGCGGTCGAAGCTGAGGTAGCACTTGTGGTGGGTGGAGCTTTGCGCAAAGATGGCAGCGACGGTGATGACACTCGTCCCTTCTTGAAAATGCCTTTGAGTCGATTGGAGTCCAAGCAGTCGATACAGTGAAATGCCGCTCATGTGGATGAGGAAACGGACAACTAAGATGATGATACACATCCCTCCTGCAAAGACCTCCCGGCGAGCGAATTCCAGTGACAAACGCAATGCGAGCCCTCCAGGATCCCAAGAACCGCCCCGCTGGTGGAGCGGAGAAGCTGAATAGAGCTGAAACAGGAAGCAGATGTTGTTGTAGGCATCAAGCTGCATGTTGAAAATGTCCAGCAGACACACCAGGAATAGCACAAGCTCATTCGACACATGCTGTACTGGAAGTTCTCTAGTTAGACTATTGCTGGAAGTAGTATGGCAGATAGCATTGCAGTCTGCTACTCCGGATCGACCATCCGGTCCATATGCTTGCCAAACAACCTTGCTGTTTTTACTGCTCCCATACTTCTCTAACCATTTGCCAAATAAGTCTGAGGTAGTGCACACACACTTGCACTGAGTGTTACCAATCTGGACGCTTGCATAAGTGGGAATCACCCAGGGCTGCACTGAAGCATCTACAGATATAGCAGGAGTACCTAGACTTGCCATTTGTCCAAAATACGCACCAAGTGGTCTCTGATTGAAAGAGAGTAGCAAACCTCGGTCGTGATAAGTTCTCTGCTCACACTTGTGAACAACAACAGCATAAGTTTCATCCAATTTCCTATATGCTCGAGCATCTTGGAAAAGTGCCCATACTGATGGATTTTTGTCCTCTGACGCTCTCTTTTCTGTAGGTAGCCTGATCAATAGTATCCAATCTGGTGTACGTTTGAAGAAGCAGCACTGAAAATTGGTCAGTATGGCAAGCTGAAGTTTGGTTCTTGAACCACCATCTAATTGTTCAGGTTTGCATTCTCTAGCAAAACGCCCACTCCCCTTCAATTGCTCTTGACTAAAAAATTGCCAGTGCATTGGCACGCTCATTACACTTGGATAGAGCTGACCACACATGCAGTGCTCGAACCCCACATGTACTGTTCGGCAATTGCATGAAAAAGATGCCCATTTTATCTTCAGCTGGGTGGTGTCTTGATTGAAGTCGAACAGTGGCCATGGTTTTGGTCGTAGCTTGGTTCCATGATAACTCTGCAGCTCAGTTGAAACAAAGAACCTACGGGTACAAGAAGTTTGTCGAGCTTGAGCATGAAACTCATAGTATGACTGCAAAGAAGATATAACCGGCACCCGTTTTGCATCAGTGAATTTCACAGTGTCATTTTGTTGCATTAGCTGCTGACTCGAAGTAGAAGAGATCTTGGCACCAGAGGGATCCAACAAATAACCTTCTCTAAAAGAAATGTTCTCTGCTGCGCACTTTCCAGACACCACCAGGATTCTCTCATGATATTTAGATCACTAGAACCAGGAGCACTAAATTTAAATTCCCCTTTTGGTAGTTCAAACAAGACCTGTACTGCTCTGTAGTTGCCTGAACATGTATTTAAGGTTCCACTGCGAAGTATTTCCTTCACCACTGTCTTGCTTAAACTCTTCGGACTAGTTGATGGCCACATGAACAACCTTGGATCATCAGGTATATGGTGCCAAATTTCATCAGCTTGCAAATTGAAAGTCTCTTCTATGGAGATCATCTCACAAGAAACTGAATATGGCTCATGCGGATAGCCCGCATCCGAATCTGACTTGAACGACGGCCACGGTCTAGGCCTGAACAGGAGTCCCATGTGTTTGACCCTCACTCGTGTAGGTGACAGCCATGGTTGCCATTGTAGTTCATCCGCTTGCAATTCTTCTATGGGCAACACATATGCGATGATGTCCTTGGTGCCATTGCCCAACATAGATGTCTGGTCGGGGAAGGTGTTGACAATGGCCGTGGGCGATGAAGGAGTAACGGCTGGGTGGAGCACTGACTTGAAATGGTTGGTGTCACGAGGGAAGCATTTCACCGAACACCCGGTCAGCGTCGATGCAGCAAGGTCGTTGGGGACGAGCAAGGTCGTTGGGGACGATGAGGGCGACGTGGTGGTCCACCTTGTTCGTCACTCGGGTGGAGGTGTTGACAGAGAGGGCATTGAGCTCCTGCAAGCCGGCCTTGGGGTCGATGTCGGTGGTGGTCTTCACGGGAGAAACGACCTCGGCACTAGAGGGAGTGTTGGTGCCGATGGAGGCCGTTGCCTGCACCGGAGCGAGCTGCTCGACTGCTTGGTGGATGGGGTCGACCGTTGGCTCGAGGTGCACGGCGGTGGCAACGCCATGGACCTCGCCGACGCTGTTGGTGGTGTCGACCTGGGTCAAGCACTCCGTCGAACACGTGATGGGCACCATCGCGATGCACAGCGGGGCTGCATCATGGGCGACCGGGGGGATCTCCTGGGCCTTGGTGGTGGAGCTGGGGACGTCGGGGGCAGGTGCCGACGAGGCATGCGTCGTGGTTGAGGCCACCGGATCGACAAGCGGGCTGGCCATGGGAGGGTCACCCACCCGTGCAAGCCCCAACACTGAGCTCACCTCCTCCGCTTGAGCGCATAATCGCTTGAGATACCACAACAGCTGCTCATTGGCAGACATTGCATCCCACTCTGCGTTTTGATTTTCGGCCGAAAAAAACGTATTTCGGCCGAATTTCGGCCGTCTCGCTAGGGGCCGATATATGAGCCTATCGGCCGAATAATTTGGCCCAGTTTGATTTTTTTGGCCCGGCCCAGCTTCGAGAGCCTTCCGGTTAGGCTTGCGCTGAGACAAAACCACGAACACAACAGCCTAACCCTAGAATCACTCGTTTTCTGTCCCTCCTCCTGTGTGCGGTGCCGCCGCTGCGCGAGCGCTTCCACCCAATCTCCCCGCCCTCCTCCACAGCTCCGGCCAAGGCGCTCACTTCTCCGGCCCTCCTCCATATTCCTCACCTCCACACCATCCACTTCCTGTCCTTTGCTTCTCCAAGACTGCAGCATGGTGCTCGGTGGCTGCGGCATCGGAGATGATGGTGCGCGAGCCGACCAGTTCAACGGAGGCAGTAGCACGCGGCAGCAGCAGCAGCATGGAGGGCAGCCACTTGATCGGGAAGGTACAGATGTTCTTGATGCAGTTTCAGTACGTGTATGTAGTTTCAGTCTTCAGCAATTTGTCTTGTCCAAGTACGTGTATGCAGTTTCAGTTCTTCAGTAATTTCAGATCGATGTTACTTTGTTTCTTGGTTATAATCTGTGTCTACTTGTGCTGCTTTAGATTTAGGAGAGGTCCTTGGTAAATGGCTTGGCAAATGCATACATCATACGCTGGGAAAAAGTGAGTCTTGATGAGTTGAACGTATAGCATTGAGATTATTAATCTGAAATATACGCATCTGGTAGTCACCAAGGAGTCTCACAATGTTTTGGTTTGGTATATAATCTGAAACATACATGCATCTCGTAGTCACTAAGGATGCTCACGATCTGGTAATATCTATTTTAGTCCAACAAAAAAGTGGGTTCCAAATGTTATTCTGAACATCCTAAAATATATAATCGCTCCATAGATCTGGGTTGTGTGCTTGTTTTTGAGCTGTTGAGATGATGCTTGTGTGCAATATTAAAGTTTTTTTATCACGTCCAACCACTGGCTTGTATGTTTGCAGAAGCATCTCATGTTTGAATTGATCATTTATTTAGATCTACATTGGGTCCAATAAAAAATCAGTTGTGTTACTTGTGTATTATTTAGATGTTGACCGATGGTTAATTTCAATGTTCAGCGGTACCATTAAGTGGTGGTTCTAGAACTAAGCTTTGCAGTATCTTTCTCAATAATAGATTATAGTTTTTGACTTGTCTTTTTGGCAAACTAGAGCATCAGGTTGTATATAAATTACTTATTCCTTAGTATCTAGACTAGAGCATTAAGCTGTACTGTTTTTGCTTATAATTCATATGAGGACACCAAAGTAAGCATGTGATTTTCATACTCTTCATAACTGACCGTTGTTCTTTTGGCATGTGATTTTCAGGTCCTGGAACTGCAAATAGGAGTGGCAGTTGCAATCACGATGCAAATGCAAGTGGTTCCCAAAGATCTTGCAAAGGTATTACTATGCTATGCTTGTTCACACGATGCAAATGGAACCATATGATCTTGATTTGCTAGGTTCATTTAAAGTGATGTTATTTGTTACTTTGCAATGCAGAAATTAAAGACAATAACTTATATGATCCTTGGAACCATGCATGGCCGTATTATGGTGGTTTTGATTGTGTGTACTGCAGCCTAAAGCACAAAGGTGGGGGTGCAACCTAAAGAAAAAGAGACACAAATTCAAGTGGAAAAGGACGCACCACCAAGAGATGGCAATTTGGAGACCCGTAGATCTGTACGGCTTGTCAAGAAGATGACCAAGGAGCAAGGACGTCAACAGCCCATACCCTGTTGCTTAGAATCTGCTGATAAGTCTCTTCTTTTTAGTGTTTTATGATTCATGATAATTGCTTAGAAAATTTGAGTTACTTGGAGCTGCTAGTTACTTAGATGTGTTAGCTTTCTATCCATGCCTAGCCTCGTTATCATGTTAAGCCATGTATTCATATTATCCTGAATTGTTACCACTTGACTATTGTTGCACTAGACACTTCCCTGTTAGTCCATTTTATTTCATTATGCACAAAGTGGAAGAAGAAAATTCTGGTGTTGAACTACATCCATCCTGATCCTTTCTTTGTTTTCTCTAAACCAGAAATGCCACATGAAGAACTAAGGATATCAAGAAGCTTTTGGATGTATGCAAGCTTGGAGCTGCTGTTTTGTAGGTATATTAACCACTGTATTTATCTTGTAATATGTTTGAGCTTATGCATGATTTTTGATTCACATTTTTCACCGTGGATTTTCCTTCTGTATGCCAATTGACAAATGGCTAGTCCAAGCCAACAATGGGCTGTTTGTGTCTATGTCGCTTTCTTTGTATCCTTAAGAGTTTTGTTGTGCTGGAGTACAAACTATGAACTAGAATTCATCATTCTAGTATATGGAGGAATTTAACCTTTGCTCCTGAAGCTTTTTGGTGAATAAAAAACTATATTGCTGTAGTAGATTTGTTATTTGATTCATGAGCATGCATAACATTTGACTGTTGTTCTACTAGCCACTTCTTGTCCTGTTAGTCCATTTTATTTTTTATGCACAAAGTGGCAGAAGATAATTCCGATGCAGAACTACCTCCATCCTGACCCTTCCTCTGTTTTCTCTAAACCAGAAATGGCATTTGAAGAATAACCAAGGATATCAAGAAGCTTTTGGATGTAGGCAAGCTTGGAGCTGCTGTTTCAATGTCATGCTTTGATGGTTGTCTTTTGAGCTGTTGTTTCTATGTGTAATCCTTTAAGTCTGTTGGCTGTGCCGGACTATTTAAACTCTAAACTATGCTGTGATGCTTGAACTTATGTTGGACTGTTAAGGGTTATGATGGAGGCCACTTTATAACTAATGTGTGCCTGTTAAGTTGGACAGATGCAGTTTTATTAATCCCTAGAGCTTATTTGCTGAAGTTTATATGATCAATCCTGATGGTCGTTGTGCTGCTATATTTATGCTCTGTTTTATTTCAAATCTTGTTTGAATTTTGGCCGAATTTCGGACAAATTTTGGCCAAATTTTCAAATTTTGATTTTGAAATTTCGTCCGAGATTTTGCCGAAAAATTCAAAATTCCCGAAATTCGGCCATTTCGGCCAAGGACGAAAAAAAACACAAACCGAAAATCAAAACGCAGATCCCACTCTGGTGGTTTGACAGCCGGCATGGCGTCGTCGCCGGTGGAATTGAGAGAAAAATTGGGGGAAATTGAGTGGGAAGGATGGTGCCTGGCTCTGTATACCAGATGTTAGGGAACTAGATGTCTCTCTCGATTACAAGCCCGAATTACAGTAGCTAGCCGTGGTTACAAGCACGAACTGGGATACAGGAAGAGGGAAGCGAGAGGAAGAAGAAGAGAGCCGCCGCCGCCGGGTTCGTGATCCTTCGCGGATGCCTCGTCCTTCCCTTGGCCCTCGTACTTGTAGTCGTTGTTGTAACGGGCCTGCTGGGCCCGGATCCGGCTTGCCTGCTCCCTTCTCATGCTTCCATTCGTGCTCCCACTTCATCCTACGGCTGTCCTTTTCTCCTTTTCTTTTCTAATCTAATCATCTCCCCCCCTGATTTTCAGGGGGTGGGGCCGGGCCTTATTTTCTTCCAATCAAATCAAGCCACGTACGCGGGAGCATGGATGGGAGCACGGGGAGGGAGCAGGCAAGTCTCGTCCGCTGGGCCCAGCCCCTCACTAACAGCCCAACATAGAAAGGCGATTTATAGACAACTAATAGCTGTAGCGTCTGATACATCGCCGTAATCCACGCATGGACCTGCGGGATCCCGAAACTGGAGCGAGGCTCCACGCACGAAGCACACGCCGCTTTTTCTCCTCGCGACCAGATCAAGATCATGGCAGATGAATCAGGAGATTGCTCTAGTACGATGGCTCGATCGCAACAGACACGGCTGGCCGCCAGAGTTGAGCAGCGGGTTGGTGTTGCATTTGTCTGTGAAGGTGAGTGTTGCCGGCCGATCGTTGTCTTCTGCAGTTCGTATTGTTAACCTTCTGGTTCTGTAGTTTAATGCAGAGTTGATATTCGTGTTCATGTGGTCTAAATCCCAAAGAACGTGGTTCTGGTTTTTGATCATGGCTGTTACTTTCAGACGAACCGAACAATGACGGCAACAACGGGCTAAATAAGTCTTATTTACTCATTTGCACAATTAGGTATGATAACTGACTTTGTACTTTTGCTATACTGTCGCCTTAATTTTTGATGATATGAAGGGATTTAATGTTTGAACCAACTAAGGAATGTTTTTCACATCACTCACCTGGATTTTCTTATCTCTCTTAATTTGTGAGATAATCATACTCGGAGTAACAACCTTACAATTAACATTAGTTAGGGCGCGCTTGGATTCGATGTAATTTAGTGCGAAGGTGTATAACTTCCATGTGTATTTTACTGACCGCTAAGCAAATTCCGAACGGATATGAAACGACGGACCGAGGCTTGCATCTTTTACAAGTGTATTTCAAACGAAAACGATGATCCAAACAGAGCCTTATTCTAGAAACTAAACTATACTTTTCAACTCTGCATTTCTATGCAAATTTCTGTTCAGACTATTTATGGACATGCCTTCATCTATCTACCTAATCTTCTGACACCTGAACCTATAATTTACTCCAATACTTATAGTAAAGCTTGACACTAAATACGACTTTTTGTATTTCCAAGGAAACCTTGTGATAGTGTTAAGGGCCCCGTGTTTTAGTTTCGCCCCGGGCCCCTGAACTCTCAGGACCGGCCCTGATAACAGATGGTGGTAGCTATGCATGCATGGTGGCAGCTACACACCATTTGGCATAAGTGGAACATGACTAGGCATTATTTAATATCATTCCTTTTTATGCCATTCTATTTTTCCAGAATATTGGATCCATTAAAAAAATCAAGTTTACCGTCAAGGTGTGGAAATAATTCTGGTCAAGGTTGATGAATATTTCTCATGAGAAGAGGAAACTTGTTTAAAAAAACTATAATTCATGTGGAAATATTCTCTCGAGGAATTCCGAAATTCTCATGGATTGTAGGCTCAGATTCTTATAAAGAAAATGTGATCCTATTGTGAATTTGTTTTTTGTTTCCCCAATTTCTACATTTTATTGTTCATCTCGCTGTGGGCTGCACCGCTTTTACTGGGCCTAGTGGGCATGTGCACTGGATAAGCCTACATCACCCTGCCTCCTCCATCATCTACAATGATCGGCACGCCCAAGAGTCACGCAAGCAAAGTGTACACACAAGAGCTATGTTCGAGCAATTTGGTGAGATCCTGCATAAAGCAGGTGGAGCATGGCTTGAATGTGAATATGGCTTTGAACACATGCCACATTCTGAAGGTAGATGTTTTCACTATCTGCATGGCATGCTAGATTTTGGCAAGCTTACTAACCTATGTTTTACTTGTAGGCCATGGATAATGTCGGGATGACAGAAACACCAGAGAGGTAGACAAAGGATGCAAGAGATATTTTGCCTGATCACTTGAAACACTACCAGCCAGATCAGATCAATAACACATCTTAACTTTCCAGCATAACCGAATGTACGTCAAGGCGTTGTAGCCGGTTCGACTTGGAGACGCATAGGGATGAAAACGGAGCGGAAACAAACAGAACTGGGTGCTGCCACATTGTTTTCATATTTTTTTTCCGGAAGTGAAAACGAATACAGAAACCCCAGAAACAAATACGAAAGCGAATACTACCGGAAATGAAACCAGAGCGAAAATGGCACGGACACAGAGACGGAAGCATGTGTTCACCGGAACCAAAGACCCATTGAATCGTAGGGAAAAACACAATAAAACCAACAAAGTACCATTGAACTTTGGCAACAAAAACTTGGAAGGCAACACAAAGCTTGAAAGGCAACAAAATATTAAGATATGTTGTGGATATATAATAAGATATCCATTTGTGCATAAACATTCAACTTTGGCAACACAAAAACTTGGAAGGCATAAAACAACCAAACATTGCATCTCAAATCACAATAGTGCTCATACGGTCATACCGGTGATATACTGTAGTAGACTAGAACACCATTCATACATCACTGGCTACATAGTTGACAACTTGAATAGTGGTACAAGTACTGTATTACACACTTCAACTCAGCAAGAAAAGTGTCCACGATGCATTAGTAGTACTGTAGAAGTTGAGCCATATGGGTCATTCTTCCCATTATGTGGAGGGCCTAATTATGTGTTTGTTGGGCTACAAAATAGCCATATGTTCATATTCAAAACGGAAGGTTTCATATTAACGGAAACGGAAAATTCCAGTTCCGCGCCTTTTCCGCCAGAAAACATTTTTCCATCTCCATTTTCGTTTGCGCATGAAACATTTCATTTTGATTTCCGTTTTCCCTCTCCGTTTCCATTTTTCGGTCGAAAAAGCGGAAAGTTTCCGCTCCATTTTCATCCCTAGAGACGCAAGTGTGCAGGCGTATGAAACTTTGATGGGCCTTTTCGAGCATGATATGTCGGTGATGGCGCTGTTCGGTAAGTTTCGTGACGGACTAGGCCTTGAGGACCGGGCTGACAACAACAAGGTGGCACAAGCGGGCAGTGAGCATCCTGTGAAAAGTGCAGGTGCAGATGATAGGATGTCAGGAAGCATGAACCCTCTAGCTGGCTTTAACGGCCCCAAGCAAGAAGAGGGACAAGGCATCCTATGAGGGGATGAGGCAAAGAACTAGGTTTTGCAACACTAGACCCGCTTCGGTACAACCCCCCTCACAAACCGTATAAAGGCAATATGAACCTTTTACACACCGTATTCATTTTTGTATGTACGATGGGTCACCACCTGAACGTATACGCCGTACGAAGACCTCTTGTACGAGGCAAAGCGTCTGGGCCGGCCCATTAAGTCACGTCCATCAGTTTTAAATGTAGGGAAATAACGCAAAAAGGAAAACACACCAGGAATCAAACACAGATCCTCACGGCAATCCCTGTGTGACGCTCGTGTGCGTCAAGACAGCGTGGCTTCGCCGAAGCTTAGCCCGGCAACATCCCCGTTTGGGCCGGCCCAGACTTGTTTCACTGCTACCTCGCTGTTTCTTCTGTTTTCTGTTTTCTGTTTTCTGTTTCTTTTTCTTTTTATCTTTCTTTTGTTTTTTTGTTTTTTCTATTTATATTTCTTTTCCTATACTTTTCAATTCTTTATTTATATTGTTTCATTTTTATTATAATATACAAAGTTCATTGTATGTTACAAAATGTTCATTGGTATATTAAGGAAATGTTCGTAGTTTTTTACAAAAGTTCATCATCAATTACAAAACTGTTCAGCATTTATTAGAAATTGTTCAATGAATATATAATCACTGTGTTTTTGAAATTTTTTAAGTGTATATTACACAAATGTTCAATGTGTATTCAAAAACTTTTCAACGTATATTATATAATGTTCAATGCGTATTCAAAAATTGTTCAACATATATTACATAATGTTCAACGCATATTCAAAATTTGTTCAGAGGATATATTCGTATGTTTTAAAAATTATTCATGTATATTAAAAAGAGTTCATTGTATGCTAAGAAAATGTTCAACGTATATTTACAAAATGTTCAATGTGTATTTTTCGAATTTTTTCAAAATAAGTTCGATACTTAAAAGGTCGCGCCTCCACTCTATCACAAGAATTCGTTAGTACGAGTGGTTAGTAGCACCATAGCACGTGAGGAAGGTCGGGAGTTCGATCTCTACCTCGCACATTTGTTTTTTGGCCATTTTTCTACGCGGCTGGAGCTCGTTACCTCCAAATGGGCCGGCCCAGTCGCCCCTGCCTTCAGCGAAGACTCGGCCATTTGCCGCTCGCGGGCGGCAAATAGGAGCTCCCGATCCTCACCCTCATTGGAAGCGCTGCCTACCACCCGTCCTCGCGGCTGCTTCTGATTTCCTACAGCGCGTATTCTATAAGAACAAATAACACGCTTATATATAAAAATAAAAAAATAACTAGAAAAATCGCCCGTGCGTTGCAACGGGAGATACACTACTGAAACACTGGCATTGCAGCGAAAACAGGCAAAGAAGAATTCTTTGTACACGACATAAATTAACACACAACTCGCCATCAATTTCAAAAGATATATATAAGTAGGCATACTTAGATTTTTACTCAATCCCACACAATATTTCCTTCACCCTTGTTATGAGCATGCTAAGTTATAGACAACATGAAATGTGAGATCCTTTGAAACTCCAAGAATACATGACTGATTACTACAGAATAATAAATGAACCGAGTAAAGGAAACCCATCTTTTGGTAAAAGTTGTATGTGAACTGCATAACTCATTGCATGTACACTTTCATAAGTCAATGATTTTGTTAATCAACAGAAAAATTACACATCTTGAACAATAGAATGCAAGTACCTGATTCAACAGAATAAGGATTTAGATGTACTCCCTCCGTTCCTAAATATAAATCTTTGTAGAGATTACATTATGAACCACATACGGATATATATAGATGCATTTAAAGTGTAGATTCACTCATTTTGCTCCGTATGTGGTCCATAGTGGAATCTCTCTAAAGACTTATATTTAGGAACGGAGGGAGTAGAACCTATAGATGGAAGAGCAGGATACTCCGGTTGGCTGAATGTAGTTAAAATAAAACAGTTTGAAATAGTCCTGGGCGTTTTTGTCATTCTTCATTTGATCCGTACTCATCTAACAGCTTCCGCATGGAGATATATTTATGGACACACCAAGGAAGCATGGTGTTCTTACTTGAATTTTGGATGCTCCACACACTTGTAAATAACCAGCTAACCTGCACCATGAACGAAACCAAAAAGTACGCCTGACACAAAGTAGCTAGCATATTGGTTTAGTTATAGGAGTAAGAAATTCGGCCTGCACTTTAAATACAAAAATGGTATCTAAAATATCAATCTTAAGCATTACTCTCATGAGCTATAAATCTGAACATATTAAAGAAAAGGCATGCACAAAACTTTGACTTCTCATGTTACTTCATGTTCAGATGATAGTGGGCACTCAAAATAGCAAGTGATATAAGAACTTCAAGGACATAGCAAAATGGAGACAGAGCAGAAACGTGAAATACACTCAATACAATTTTCCTAACAATGCACCAAAAGTCGTACGTCCCTTCGATACTTGAACTATTATCTTACTTGCTGAAAACCATCAATCTTCTTGTCCAATAGCGTTTGGTAATGTCCCAAAGGTCTTGACTGAACAGGAAACATTTTGGAACAACTATTAATATATTCTCAGCCAAAGTTTTGACAATACCATATGAAAAGAGTGCAGGTACATACGCTTAAGCAGAACTATTTAGTCACATTTGGTATCTTATTTATCACTAAATATAGCAGGGCATAACTATTTTCTTAATCTTCACCAGGTACCACAAAATTCAGAGTAGTTCGGCGAGAGATAAATAGATTTATCACATCTACCTTTTTTGTACAAAGTTTAGTTGGCAATCTTTGCGTGTTCATGAAATTCTTTTCACAGAAAGTTAAATCCTAGAGATGGAAGAATCTGGCTAAGATTCGAAGAGTGGTTATGTCTCCCAAAATTAAAGGTTTATGCATACCTCCTACTCTCAGTTTGATAACAGATGCATATATCAGTTGAGTGCGAAGGTCCTACAAAGACATACATTTCACTGGATAATCATCATATCCAACGTCCCTCCAGATAATAATTGTGTTGTCCTGTTTTAGGAAGGCTATGGTAGCAGACAACATTCAGCAATGTTAGCACTGCACCTGGGAACCATGCTTCCTCAATTGATATGTCTGATGCATCTAGAATTGATTTTGGTTCTCGTAGGAACTTCATCGAGAGCTCCTCTGGCACCAATTTCCAGTAGAACTATGCAATGATCACCTAGGAGGCTAAGGCTACATTAACAGTTATGAAGATACACAATTTTGAACTGATAGTCTACTTTTCCACTTGTAGTGTGAAGTAAATTCCAAATTTACAAAGGAAAAACCAACCTCCTGATTCTCAACAGCAAATTTATGGAACAGTCCAAAGCTTGAAATTGGATCCTTATATAACATTCCTAAAAGCTGGAGTCCATTATCTTCCATCATTCTCCAAGATTTGGTTGCCTCCAATCAGTCCTGCAACACAGCCCTGCAACAATCGTGACAACCGTGTCATCATGAAGTAAAGTATATATACACCAATCGTCCTATGATATATAGTGTTAAATTATTCAAATCGACAACCCAGATGATTGATTTATATAAACTAATGTACTTAGCAATGCAATATTTTCAATATCTGAAACCTAGCTACCCAATTATAAATACAATATTTATCTTTCAGACCAAATCAAGGATAAGTGTAGTTACTGATATTCTTTTTTTTCATGTCATCATTGTCGTTATGGATACAATCTTCAAAATCAGCAAAAATATATATTACACATTCCTGCTCTCAAACGAGCGGTAGCACAAATAAATCTCTCAATCGTCTCGCTCTCTCACACAATGTCTGAAAAAACACCAAGCAAACAGATGCACAACAGCGGCAGGCAGCCATGCACACACACGAGAAGCAGTAGAAAGGACAGAGGGGTTATTATTAAATTAGGAATTTGTCTTACCTCCATTAGCACATTCATATATACATAGGAATTGCTATTCAAAATTTGCAACTTTTATGCGTGTCTTTTTCATCCGGGAACCATAGTTTTCCTGCCGGCTTCTAATCCCCATCTTAAGGAGGAGATGACTATTGGCAACGGAAAAAAGAAGCTGAAGTAATTATGCATCAGCAAAAAAAGACAGCAGTGTCATGTACCTATCAACAGTGGAATGAATAAACAGATAGAAAGACAAATGGGAATAGAAAAGCATTGCAGACCTCGATGGCGAGGGAGTTGCTGAGGAAGTAGGCAACGGATAAGAACAGCCGCGTCTTGGTCAGCGCCTCGTGCAGGTCCGCACCTTCCACATGCTCATCCAAGCCCCGTCGTTCCTCTCCGGAGGCGGCTCCTCTGACGGCAGCCTGAAGCGGAGGATTTCACGCTCGGAGCGCGGTGACGGCGGATGGAAAAGGGGGCCTTGAGAGCAGAAGTTTTGGTGACCGCTGGCTTCCGAGTCTCCGCGGAGGAGGGGGGCGAGGCGGGCCTCGATGCGCTCCACACCGGCAGCGGCCACATCCTCGTCCCGCAGGTAGACGAGGCAGGCGAGGCGGCCGCGATGCGACCACGCCCTGGCATCGACGATGCTGCAGCTGATGTCGGCCAGCACGGCGAACACCTCGGAGATGAGCCTCATGCGGTCGGCGCCCGTCAGCTCAAGCACGGTGGCCTTGGCCGCCGGCGGCGACGCCGTTTGTTCGCACGGAGAGGCGAGACGGGGTTGCGGAGGACGGCGGCGCGGCGTGGCTGGGGCCTCGGGTAGCGCGCGGGGAGGTGCGACGGTTGCTGCTTGTGGTCGCCCGCGACGGCGGGTGGCGAGTGGCCGCCGGAGCGGTGCAAGGAGGCGCGAGGCGCGCGCACAGGAGCTCGAACGCGAACGCGCCTCTCCGCGCCGTCCATCCTCCCGGCGAGCGCACTCCATCCGCCCGCGCGAGGCACGGCGGCCGCCGGCGCACGACGGGATGGGCGTAGCCGCCGACGCAGAGTGGATAAGAGGAAGGAAAGGACTGCGGACTGAATTGAAATGCCTATAGGGTTTGTTTGTAAAAGTGAAACGTTTTCTCCGGGTGCCACTAAAACAGGGCTGCGGGTTGATTTCCTGTAAATCGAGGAGCTTTTTTGCAAAACAACCGTGACAGACGACCAGAAGCCATGCCTGGTTTATTTAGTATAATAAGGTAAAAAGAGGTAAAGAGGTAAAGATAAAGATAAAGATAAAGATAAAGATAAAGATCTGATAAAAAACGAAACTTTTCTTCAAAAAAATGTGAACAACTTGGAAATGTCTAATATTTCTGGGAAATCAAATAATCTATAAAACTCCAAACTTTTCTGAAAAAATTGAACAACTTTGAAAATTTTGTAGAATTTTCGGGATTCCTTACATTTCTTTAAAATGTGTACTGTTTATAAAAATACAAATAAATTTTAAAAAAGAAAAATATATATAAACAAGACAAGGTTTCAAAAACGCGATTTTTAAAAAGCACACAAACATTTTTTAAAACTTCGAACAAAATTTGGAAAAATAAAATATTTTCTGGATGTGTGAGCTTTTTTGGATGCGGGAACCTTTTTCCAAATACATATTTTTTTTAATTTGTGATTTATTTTGACAATAGGACTATTTTTTAACTTCTGATCTCCTTAAAGCAAGACAATTTTTTATATTCCTGAACATTTTTTGAAATGAAAAAAAAAATATGAAAATACGAACATTTTTTGAAATTTGAACAGAATTTTAATAACATGTATATTTTTTGAAAACATGAATTTTTGTGTAAAATTGCAAACTGATTTAGAAATTCCCAACAGGCGCCGGGAGCGATACCGTCGCCTAGTTGGTCCGAGGTCTAAACATTTTTTTCCTTCTATTTTTTTATTCTTCTCTTTTTCCCTTAATTCATTTTTCTCCCTTTTGTAATTTATAATTCTTTTTGTAATCTAGTCAAAAAGTTGAAATAATGTTTGAAATACCAAAATAACAGTTTTAAGCAAATGTTTTAAATTATGGTTCTAAGTTCTTTTTTGATAAATAATTTTTTCCATGAGCTTATATAAGCAATTCAAGGCACCATGCCAAGTTGTTTGAATTTTCAATAATTTTTACATTTTCTAGAGTTTTCTCAGCGAAAAATGGCCGATAAATGGCTGGACATGACGCAACTTGCATATTGTGTTAGAAATCGTTCAAACCTGGCATGGATGCCTATCATTGGCATGCTCGCCTGCTAGAAAAACTTGAGATCATTTCATGCATGTACAAAAATAGACCATGTTCGACGGAGGTGTTTGCGTATGCTAGAAGAGTCTGTTTGAGAGCGAGTTTTTCCCGGCATCCATCAAATGATCCCAAAATTTCCTTGAGCTTATATGACCAATTCAAGGTACCATGCCAAGTTGTTTGAGTTTTCGATAATTCTTGCATTTTCTGGAGTTTTCTCGGTGAAAAATGGGAGATAAATAGCCGAACGTGACACAACTTGCATTCGGTGTCGAAATAGTTCAAATCTGGCATGAATATATCTATCATAGGCATGCCCGCCAACTAGCAAAACTTGGGGTCATTTTAAGAATGTCCAAAACTAGACCATGTTTAGCGGAGGGTGTACGGGAAGCCAGACTGCTTTGTCTGAGTGCACATTATTTCTCGACATCCTTCAAATGGCTTCAAAAGATAATACATGTCCTTGTATGACCAATTTGAGGCAACATGCGAATTTTTTTGGTTTTCGACATTTTTTGTATTTTTTGGTGTTTTCTCGGTGAAAAATTGCCGGACGTGACGCATCTTGCGTACTGTGTCCGAAATCCTTTAAACCTGGCAGGGATGCATACCATGGGCATTCCCATATTTTGGAAAGAAAAATGGGATCATTTCATTTATGTTCAAAAATAGACCATGTTCAACATAGGGTGTCCGAGTAGGCCAGAAGGTCCGTATGAGAGCATGTTTTTTTTCCAGCATCGTCAAATGAATCCAATTTTTTTTCCTTGAGCTTATATGACCAATTCAAGGCACTGTGCCAAGTTGTTTGAGTTTTTGACAATTCTTGAACTTTCTGGAGTTTTCTTGGAGAATAATGGCTGATTAATGGCCGGACGTGATGCAACTTTCATACGGTGTCGGAAATCATTCAAACCTGCATGGATGCCTGCCATGGACATGCCCATCTGCTGGCAAAAGTTGGGGTCATTTCATTTATGTCCAAAATTAGACCATGTTCCACGTTGGTTGTCTGGGTAGGCCAGAAGGGTCCGTATCCGTAGTCTGGAAAAACCATCAGTTGAGAGGAGTGTGCCACACTAGGGCAGACTGGTCCATTCGTCAGAATGTAATTTTCCCTAATTAGAATGCTTTTGTTATTTGCAATTTTTCGTCATTATCAATCAACATAAATATTTTATATGTCCTCACCATTTTCTTGAAATTTCTCAACATTTTTGAATGCTTCTGTTATTTATAATTTCCATCATTATCAATCAACTTGAACTTTTTTTTGTAACCCAAACATTTCTTAAATTTGTGAATAGTTCATGAATTTGAAAAAAATAGGAAAAAATAAAAGGGATTTTTTAAATAAAACATTATATAACAGAACAAAACCCAGTTTAAAAAAACGCAAACACAACTGTTCAGAAAATTCACAAACTTACATTTGCCACATAAGCCAAAAAGAAAAGTGTTCAAGTTGTATTAAAAAAATTGTTCAAAATGTTAGTTCTTAAGTTTGCACGCTCCTCATATCTGTTTGAAATTGTTCAAAATGTTGTTCCTAAAATGTTCAACATTTTGAACTAACATATCTCTTTAAAACTTTCAAATTGTTCATGCAATTAGAAAATATTGTTCCATTTTTTTAAAAAATGTTTATAATTTTTTAGAAAATGATGTTTTCAAAATGTGTTCACAAAATTGTTGGATTATTAAAAATTTGAAAATTTATTCAGAATTATTTTATTTTTAAAAATTTATTCAGAATTTCCAACAAATGTTCGAAAAAATTGGAAATGTGTCCGGATTCTACATTGGTGTTACCTATGTCCGGGATTTCTAGGGTAGAGGATGTCCACTTTTGTAAGGCCGGACGCTATTCCATACGCCTGAATTAATAGCCAGTTTGTTAATCGATGAAAATTAATTTCAAGCTGTTAAGAGAAAGTTGCGATCTGATTGGGCCATGGCCCATGCACCATGCAGCCAATATATGCGTTTTTGGGCGGCAATGCATGCGGGGCGTACCTGATGCACCCTTGTTTCGGCAATACTGTGGGTAGGCACAATAGATCCGGACAACGTGATTCTTAAGTTTGTACGTTCCAATTTTTTCACAGACACTAATCATCTCAGCTGGTGAGCCACTCACCCTCACGTGCAAGAGGTCCATTGTTCGATTCCTACTATGTGCATGTACTTTTTGAATTTTTACCTCCCGTGAACGGCCACACTCTCTAGTCTCTACAGCGGTCACTAATGGGCCGGCCCAGTAGGTGTACAACGTATACACTTTGGTGGATGGTCGATGTATTTAAAAAAATCAACCGCTCAAAAAAAATATTAAAAAAAAGACCATCCTACCCTTTCTTACGAAGGGGTATGGATAAAAATTCTCCGTTGATGTGTTTAGGTAGGGATGGCACCCGCAGTGTATGGATACAGGTGGAGCCACCCCATACCCTTACCCGTCCACCCTTAACTTACCTATCACCCATACCCGTCAAGGGTGAAACTTTTTCCCATACCCGTCAAGGGTGGAACTTTTTTCCATACCCGTCACCCGACAGGGTATATGAGTATCCGTGGGTAAAAATAACCGCGTTTACAACACATCATTTGAGTAGAAAAAAGTTGCAAAAGCAACATATAATCATAAATTATTTATAGAAACACATTTTAAACAACAATGTACAACTTATTGTAACAACAACATATTCTTGTAAACAAAATTACTTGCCTATAAAGCGACACATGAAAATGTTTAACAACACATAATCATAAATAACAACACATAGGCATACACTATAAGTTCACAGAATCATGATAAATTATAGAGATAATTTGACTACACATTTGAGCTTTTACCTAGCGCGATTAGGAGGGAAAATTAATACATTAGGATATTAAAGGAAATCCACTTGTCAACGTTTTAGATGGGTACATGGGTACGCGAGCATGGGTTATATGATCCCATACCCATACCCTCTCTACCCGCGATGGGTATGATATTTTCCCATTTAAGTACCCATGGGTATATTTTTGTCCCATACCCTTACCCTAATAGGGTTTTTACCCGCAGGGTACGCGGGTAATGAATATCCATTGCCACAGTTTAGGGGGGGTTATACCGAAGCGGAAGTGTTCCAAGATACGATGTCGCAAATTTCTCCTGATTATCTTGAAGTTTGTGCCCACCCCTTAAATCTTCTTTGTAGAGAAGAGAAGAGCCCACCTCAGCCGGTCTCTCCAGAGAAGCCGCCCGCTGAGGCACTGACCCAGCCGGTCTCTCCAAAACCACACCGTAGATCATCCAACTCCAGCCTTGATTTGATCTGCACTAAACTATGGAATACCACTTCGGGCTGCCTTTTTTCCGATCCAATCGAGGCAATGGACAAATGGATGATGCACCGTATGCTGTGTGTACAACTCCACTCTGCTTTGGAGCTCCTCCTTGTACAACCCACACTCTGCTGCTCACTTATATTTGCCCCCAAAAGCAAAAAAGGCATTCTGTTTCTATATACCCTCTCTTTCTTCTTACCTGTGAACAATATACTGTGCTGCCAAACTGCTAGTTTACGACTTTCTCAAGGAAAACTTGAGCTCGAACAAATAACTCAAAACTCGGCCGGCACCGCATTAACTGAATGAATAAATAAATGAACAAAGGAATGCCTGAAAACTCGTACACTCTGCCCATCAGGTTTACATGGTTACAAGAAAGCCAACAACAAGAAAAAATACTGAATGAATAAATAAAAGATGTAAAAT
>NC_041393.1:731446043-731467315 GCF_002162155.2 Triticum dicoccoides | reverse complement strand
GCTTCAAAAGACTTGACAATGAAAATGTTCAGCAAACCTTCGATCGCCTCACTGACATCTCAAATGAGCTTCAAGCGCTTGGCGCCACTGACATCACCGACCATGAGGTGGTGAAGAAATTGCTGAGATCGCTAGATTCTTCATTTGATACTCTGGCACTGATGATTCAAGAGCGTGCTGACTACAAGTCACTTGATCCCGCCGATATCCTCGAGAGGCTAAATACTCATGAGTTGCAGCTTGCTGAGAAGAGAGATCTCTACGGTTCGAGCTATGGCAGATCACGTGCTTTGAAGGCCAAGGCAGTCTCTGAGTCTGAAGATGAAGACTCTGCTAGCAGTCTTGGTGATCCTGAAGAACTGAGCCAGGAACTTGCACTGCTCGTGAAGAAATTTCAGAAGTTCTCTAGACGTGGTCGCTTTGGAAAACCCTCAAGGAGCAATGATTCCTCATCCAGTGACTACAAGAAGAGGTTGTGTCACAAATGCAAAAAACCTGGTCACCACATCCAAGATTGTCCTCAGTGGGATAAGGAATCAAAGAAGAAGAAATACAAGTATTGCAGTTCTGATAACGCAAAGAAGAAGAAGAAATCCTCAAAGTCTTCATCATCAAAATCCTCGAGGTCTTCATCTCACAAGAAGAGCAGCTCCAAGAAGGCTCGGGCATTCATTGGCAATGAAATGGACTCTGAGGCTGAATCTGAGGAACATGAGGACGAGGAGGCATCTGAGGAGTCTAAGTCTTGTGTGGCGAGCCTAGCTCTCTGATACGTCTCCAACGTATCTATAATTTTTGATCGCTCCATGCTACTTTATCTACTGTTTTAGGTAATATTGGGCTTTATTATCCACTTTGATATTACTTTTGGGACTAACCTATTAACCGGACGCCCAGCCCAGATTTGCTGTTTTATGCCTATTTCAGTGTTTCGAGGAAAAGGAATATCAGACGGAGTCAAAACGAAACGAAATCAACTGGAGAAGTTATTTTTGGAAGGAAAGCAACCTGATAGACTTGGAGTGCACGGCAGGGGAGTCCCGGGCTGCCCATGAGGGTGGGGGGCGCGCCCACCCCCCTGGGCGCGCCCCCCTGCCTCGTGAGCACCCCGGAGGTCCACCGACGTACCCCTTGCACCCATATATACCAACGTACCCTAAAACTTCCAGAACAGAAGATAGATCGGGAGTTTCGCCGCCACAATCCTCTGTAGCCACCAAAAAACTCTCGGGAGCCCGTTCCGGCACCTGCCAGAGGGGGATCCCATCACCGGTGGCCATCTTCATCATCCCGGCGCTATCCATGATGAGGAGGGAGTAGTTCACCCTCGGGACTAAGGGTATGTACCTGTAGCTATGTGTTTGATCTCTCTCTCTCTCTCATGTTCTCTCTCGTGTTCCCTCTATGGCACGATCTTGATGTATCCCGAGCTTTGCTATTGTAGTTGGATCTTATGATCTTTCTCCCCCTCTACTCTCTTGTGATGAATTGAGTTTCCCCTTTGAAGTTATCTTATCGGATTGAGTCTTTTATGAGAACACTTGATGTATGTCTTGCCGTGATTATCTGTGGTGACAATGGGATATCATGTGCCACTTGATGTATATTTTGGTGATCAAGTTGCGGGTTTTGTGACATTGGGAACCTATGCATAGGGGTTGGCACACGTTCTTGACTCTCCGGTAGAAACTTTGGGGCACTCTTTGAAGTACTTTTATGTTGGTTGGATGAATCTGAGATTGTGTGATGCATATCGTATAATCATGCCCATGGATACTTGAGGTGACAATGGAGTATCTAGGTGACATTAGGGTTTTGGTTGATTTGTATCTTAAGGTGTTATTCTAGTACGAACTCTTTTATAGATCGATCCGAAAGAATAACTTTGAGGTGGTTTCGTACCCTACCATAATCTCTACGTTTGTTCTCCGCTATTAGTGGCTTTGGAGTGACTCTTTGTTGCATGTTGAGGGCTTGTTATATTATCTATCCATGTTATTATTGTTGAGAGAACTTGCACTAGTGAAAGTATGAACCCTAGGCCTTGTTTCCTATCATTGCAATACCATTTACGCTCACTTTTACCATTAGTTACCTTGCTGTTTTTATTATTTCAGATTACAAAAACCAATATCTACTATCTATTTTGCACTTGTATCACCATCTCTTCACCGAACTAGTGCACCTATACAATTTACCATTGTATTGGGTGTGTTGGGGACACAAGAGACTCTTTGTTATTTGGTTGCAGGGTTGCTTGAGATAGACCATCTTCATCGTACGCCTCCTACGGATTGATAAACCTTAGGTCATCCACTTGAGGGAAATTTGCTACTGTCCTACTAACCTGTGCACTTGCAGGCCCAACAACGTCTACAAGAAGAAGGTTGTGTAGTAGACATCAAGCAGTTTCTGGTGCCGTTGCCGGGGAGGCTAGGTAAAAGGGCACTCACTCACACCCCGTCAACTAAGCTCTTTTCTAGCGCCGTTGCCGGGGAGGTTAGCGCTTGAAGGTATATCTTTAGATCTTGCAATCGAATCTTTTTGTTTCTTGTTTTAGCACTAGTTAATCTATAAAAGAAAATTACAAAAAAATGGAGTTAAGTTTGTCTCATACGCTTCACCTTTTTAATATTTTTCGTGAGTATGATGGGAAGGAAAATTGTGCTCAAGTACTAGAAGAAGAATTACATAGAATGCTTGGCATAAAATAGGTGAATGATGAGCATGATTGTGATGTTGTTAGTATAAATTCCTTGAATATCCATGATGCTAATGATATGCAAAGCCACAAGCTTGGGGAAGCTATGTTTGATGAAGATGATATTTTTTGTCCCCCAAGCTTTGATGAGCAAATTTACTATGATGGAAGCATGCCTCCTATCTATGATGATTATTGTGATGACACGTATGCTTTAAATAATAATGATAACCATGAAACTTGTCATCTTGATCTTAATTTTCAATCATATGATAGTTATTTTGTTGAGTTTTCTCCCACTACTATTTATGAGAAGAATTTTGCTTATGTGTAGAGTAATAAAATTTCTATGCTTGTAGATCATGAAAAGAATGCTTTAGGTGCTGGTTATATTGTTGAATTCATTCATTATGATACTGAAAATTATTATGAGGGAGGAACATATGCTTGTAGGAGTTGCAATAATGTCAAGTTTCCTCTCCATGTGCTTAAACTCTTGAAGCTATGCTTGTGTTACCTTACTATGCTAGTTGATTATTGTTCCCATAAGTTGTTTGCTCTCCAAATCCCTATGCATAGGAAGTGGGTTAGGCTTAAATGTGCTATTCATATGCTTCATGATGCTCCCGTTATGTTTCAATTCTTATCTTTTATGTGAGCATCATTGTCATCATCATGCCTAGCTAGAAAGGCATTAAAGAAAAGCTCTAGTTGGGAGACAACCCAATACTTACCCTTACTGTTTTTGTGTGTTCACATGATTATGCTACTGTAGTAATCATGTTTTATAGCTTTTGTTTTAATAAAGTGCCAAGTAAGACCTTTAGGATAGCTTACGGTGATAGTTGTGTTGATCCTGCTGAAAATCAGAAACTTTTGCATCCAGTAAATTAGTTTTGTTTATTCACAGAAACGTGCTTATGATCGGATTCTTTTTGCTATGGATTGGTACAAAACTTGCTTAGTACTTCCTAATTTGGTAGAATTTTTGGAGTTCCATAAGTATACGTTTGATACAGATTACTTCAGACTGTTCTGTTTTTGACAGATTCTGTGTTCTATGTGTTGTTTGCTTATTTTGATGAATCTATGGCTAGTATTAAGTGGTATGAACCATAGATAAGTTGGAGTACAGTAGATATTACACCAATACGAATTTAGAATGAGTTCATTACAGTACCTAAGTGGTAGTTTTATTTTCTTATACTAACGGAGCTTACGAGTTTTCTGTTGAGTTTTGTGTTGTGGAGTTTTCAAGTTTTGGGTAAAGATTCGATGGACTATGGAATAAGGAGTGGCAAGAGCCTAAGCTTGGGGATGGCCAAGGCACCCCAAGGTAATATTCAAGGACAACCAAGAGCCTAAGCTTGGGGATGCCCCGGAAGGCATCCCCTCTTTCGTCTTCGTTCATCGGTAACTTTACTTGGAGCTATATTTTTATTCACCGCATGATATGTGTTTTGCTTGGAGTGTCATTTTATTTTGTTAGTATTTGCTTGCTGTTATTTAGAATAATGTTTTGCATCTTTAGTTTCAATAAAGAAGCCAAGGATAGCCTTTGCCATGCTTATTTTGCTAGTATACATGTTGCTATTTGAAAACAGAAAGTTTACCGCTGTTGCAAAAATTCCCTAGAAAAGTAAGAGAGTGGTATAATGTTGAATATTTTTGCATAATGAGCTCTGATAAATTTATTACAGTGGGAATTTTAGTTCATAATTTTTGGAGTTAGGGAAGTATGATGACTCTTGCATTCTTTACAGACTATACTGTTTTGACAGATTGCTGTTATGTTTGCATTGTTTGCATATGTTTGCTTGCTTAATGATTCTATTTGAGGATAGTGTATTAAATATGCATAGGCATTTAGTATTCAATGTTGAATAATAATTTTAGTGATTTGTTACAGTAGAAAATGATAAGGGTTTGCATTGCTTTATACTAACCTATCTCACGAGTTCTTGTTGAGTTTGTTGTGAATGAAGCTTTTGATAAAAAAAAGAGAAACCATGATATGAGAGGAATTAAGGAGACACGAAAGTTCAAGCTTGGGGATGCCCAAGGCACCCCAAGATAATATTTCAAGAAGTCTCAAGCATCTAAGCTTGGGGATGCCCCGGTAGGCATCCCACCTTTCTTCTTCAACAACTCTCGGTTAGTATCGGTTGAGCCTAAGTTTTTGCTTCTTCACATGAGTTGTGCTATCCTTGCAATGTAGTTTTATTTATCTTTGCTTGCTGTTTGAATAAAGTATCAAGATCTGAAATTATTAAATGAGAGAGAGTCTGCGCATAGTTGCATAATTATTTAGCTACTCATTGACCTTCACTTATATCTTTCGGAGTAGTTTGTCATTTGCTCTAGTGCATCACTTATACCTTTTAGAGCATGGTGGTAGTTTTATTTTGAAGAAATAGATGAACTCTCATGCTTCACTTAGATTATTTTGAGAGTCGTTAATAGCATGGTAATTTGCTTAATGTTAATATACTTGGTATTCAAGATATGTGAAACTTTCTTTTGAGTGAATTGAATACTAAGATAAGTTTGATGCTTGATAGTTGTTTTGAGATATGGAGGTGATAATATCAAAGTCGTGCTAGTTGAGTAATTATGAATTTGAGAAATGCTTGTGTTCAAGTTTGCAAGTCCCATAGCATGCACGTATGGTTAAAGTTGTGTAACAAATTTGAAACATGAAGTGTACCTGGCTTGTGCATCCTTATGAGTGGCGGTCGGGGACGAGCGATGGTCTTTTCCTACCAATCTATCCCTCTAGGAGCATGCGCGTAGTACTTGGTTTTTGATGACTTCTAAATTTTTGCAATAAGTATATGAGTTCTTTTGACTAATGTTGAGTCCATGGATTATACGCACTCTCACCTTTCCGCCTTTGTTAGCCTCTTCGGTACCGTGCATTGCCCTTTCTCACCTTGAGAGTTGGTGCAAACTCCGCCGGTGCATCCAAACCCCGTGATATAATACGCTCTATCACACATAAACCTCCTTTTATCTTCCTCAAAATAGCCACCATACCTACCTATCATGGCATTTCGATAGCCATTCCGAGATATATTGCCATGCAACTTCCATCATCATCATCATGACATACATTACTTTTGTCATATTGCCATCGCATGATCATGTAGTTGACATCGTATTTGTGGCAAAGCCACCATGCATTATTTTTCCTACGTGTCACTCTTGATTCATTGCACCATCCCGGTACACCGCCGGAGGCATTCATATAGAGTCATATCTTGTTCTAAGTTTCGAGTTGTAATCCTCATGTTGTAATCAATAGAAGTGTGATGATCATTATTAGAGCATTGCCAAAAAAAGAAAGGCCCAAAAAAAGAAAAAGAAAAAGAAAGGCCCAAAAAAAGGGGCAATGCTACTATCTCTTTTTCCACACTTGTGCTTCAAAGTAGCACCTTGTTCTTCATGTAGTGAGTCTCATATATTGTGCTTCAAAGTAGCACCTTGTTCCTCATGTAGTGAGTCTCATAAAGTTGTCCTTTTCATACAAGTGGGAATTTTTCATTATAGAACTTGGCTTGTATATTCATACGATGGGCTTCCTCAAATGCCCTAGGTCTTCATGAGCAAGCGAGTTGGATGCACACCCACTAGTTTTCTTTTGTTGAGCATTCATAGCTCTAGTGCATCTGTTGCATGGCAATCCCTACTCCTCATGTTGACATCAATTGATGGGCATCTCCATAGCCCGTTGATTAGCCTCGTCAAGGTGAGACTTTCTCCTTTTTTGTCTTCTCCACACAATCCCCATCATCATATTCTATTCCACCCATAGTGCTATATCCATGGCTCACGCTCATGTATTTCTCAACAATTTTGGATGCTTCTGTTATTTATAATTTCCATCATTATCAATCAACTTGAACTTTTTTTGTAACCCAAACATTTCTTAAATTTGTGAATAGTTCATGAATTTGAAAAAAAAAACAGGAAAAAATAAAAGGGATTTTTCAAACAAAACATTATATAACAGAACAAAACCCAGTTTAAAAAACGCAAACACAACTGTTTAGAAAATTCACAAACTTACATTTGCTACATAAGCCAAAAAGAAAAGTGTTCAAGTTGTATTAAAAAAATTGTTCAAAATGTTAGTTCTTAAGCTTGCACGCTCCTCATATCTCTTTGAAATTGTTCAAAATGTTGTTCCTAAAATGTTCAACATTTTGAACTAACATATCTCTTTAAAATTTTCAAATTGTTCATGCAATTAGAAAATATTGTTCATTTTTTTTTAAAATGTTTATAATTTTTTAGAAGATGATGTTTTCAAAGTGTTTTCAAGTTGTTCACAAAATTGTTGGATTTTCAAACATTATTTGATTTTTAAAAAATTATTCAGAATTTCCAACAAATGTTCGAAAAAATTGGCAATGTGTCCGGATTCTACGTTGGTGTTACCTATGTCTGAGAATTCTAGGGTAGAGGATGTCCACTTTTGTAAGGCCGGTTGCTATTCCATACGCCTGAATTAATAGCCAGTTTTGTTAATCGATGAAAATTAATTTCAAGCTATTGAGAGAAAGTTGCGGTCTGACAGGGCCATGGCCCATGCGCCATGCAGCCAATATATGCGTGTTTGGGCAGCAATGCATGCGGGGCGTTGATGGACGCGAGGAGGTTTGACAATTACTCCCTCCATTCCTAAATGTAAGTCTTTTTAGAGACTTCACTAGGTGGACTACATACGGAGCAAAATGAATGTATTCACATTTAAAATGCATCTATATACATCTTTATGTAGTTCGTAATGGAATCTCTACAAAGACTTATATTTAGGAACGGAGGGAGTAATTTACAGTAGTTAAAACCATTCAATCCTGGTCACCAATTGGACAGATTCAAAACAAAAAATCAGCCCTGATGCGCCCTTGTTTTGGCAATACTGTGGGTAGGCACAATAAATCCGGATAACGTGATTCTTAAGTTTGTACGTTCCAAATTCTTCATAGATACTAATCAACTCAGGCGGTGAGCCACTCACCCGCGCGTGCAAGAGGTCCATGGTTCGATTCGTATACACTTTGGTGGATGGTCGATGTATTTAGAAAAATCAACCGCTCAAAAAAAATTAAGAAAAGACCATCCTACCTTTTTTTATGAAGGGGTATGGATAAATCTCCTCCGTTGATGTGTTTATGGGGGTTATACCGAAGCGGAAGTGTTCCAAGATACGATGTCGCAAATTTCTCCTGATTATCTTGAAGTTTGTGCCCACCCCTTAAATCTTCTTTGTAGAGAAGAGAAGAGCCCACCTCAGCCGGTCTCTCCAGAGAAGCCGCCCGCTGAGGCACTGACCCAGCCGGTCTCTCCAAAACCACACCGTAGATCATCCAACTCCAGCCTTGATTTGATCTGCACTAAACTATGGAATACCACTTCGGGCTGCCTTTTTTCCGATCCAATCGAGGCAATGGACAAATGGATGATGCACCGTATGCTGTGTGTACAACTCCACTCTGCTTTGGAGCTCCTCCTTGTACAACCCACACTCTGCTGCTCACTTATATTTGCCCCCAAAAGCAAAAAAGGCATTCTGTTTCTATATACCCTCTCTTTCTTCTTACCTGTGAACAATATACTGTGCTGCCAAACTGCTAGTTTACGACTTTCTCAAGGAAAACTTGAGCTCGAACAAATAACTCAAAACTCGGCCGGCACCGCATTAACTGAATGAATAAATAAATGAACAAAGGAATGCCTGAAAACTCGTACACTCTGCCCATCAGGTTTACATGGTTACAAGAAAGCCAACAACAAGAAAAAATACTGAATGAATAAATAAAAGATGTAAAATAGCCAAGGGACAAGCAAGCTCTGGAAAAAGATGATCGAGTGGCTAATTGCTGCCTGCCCGGCCTTGCTGCTACCTGATGCGAACGGAAGGATGGTTCGGGTGCGCCTGCAAGGCGTCCCTGAACGCAGTCTCGGCACGACGCTTCACTTCAATATTATGATTGTGGCCGCCGAATATCACCTCGATTTGCTGGAGAGCTAACAGGTGCTCCATGCCGACTGGGGTAGCGCCGTCCCAGTGCTCCTCGTATAATTTTAGCTCCAGCCTTTGTAGCTTGGGCATTGTCCTGACCTCAAAGCGCAGGTGTGCCATAACATCGCCTACTGCAGAGTGTAACTCATGATATTGGTCTGTAAAGCTTGAGTACAAGTACTCCAGAGCTCGAAATAATCCTGTGCTGATTATGACAACTCCATTTGCAGCGAAATGTAACAAAATGAATTTGAGTTCCACTAGGAAGCGCAGCTCTCCAAGAAGGCGAATGTCATCAGTCGATGTCTTCCTAACATATAGCTCCAGGTGACGGAGATAACGGAGATCACCAATCCACCTTGGAATTCTGACGGTCACGATATTGTCCAGTCGAAGTGTCTCTATGTGGAGGGGAGGATTGGATAATGATAACGGCCAGTCATTATTAACCCACCCTCGAAACTTGAGATGTCTCAGGTTACTAAGCTTTTCAATGGAGGAGACCAAAGCACCATCAATTTCAACTGACCTTCCTATGAAGATATCAAGCTCCCGCAAATTGGTTAGCTCGCCCAGGCCCTTGATATCCTCCAACGAGCAACGTGTCAACATAAACCCATTCAGAGTTCGCAATAATTTCAAGTTCCCGATCCCACTAGGCAGCGTATGCAATGCAGCAGCCAGATGGGACAAACGGGGCAACTGAACTACATCTGACGGAATTGAACCGTCAGTCAGTTCCAGTGTCTCCAAATGCACTAGTCCTTTCAATTCAGACGGAAGCTTTATGCCTTTTGCTTTAACCTTCAAATACCGCAGATGAAACAATCCGCTGATATCACTGAGATCGACTGTGTGTATCTTCCAGTTTTCAATGAACAGCACCCGGAGATATCTAGATAACAAATACTTGGACTCTCCGAATGACACAATCGATCTAACCTTCGACAGACTAGTAGCAGTGGTCCTTGATACTGTATCATTAGAACTAGAGCTCAGAAACAATCGGCGAACCTTGAGCTTGCATTTATGCAATCTTGCCATGTCTTCAGAATTGTATACCACACTCATGAAATTTTCTTTTTCACATTTGCTGATAATAACATCACGAATCATGTCATGCACTCTGCAAGAAACCACATCGCCAGCGACTGTCCGTTCAGGCTGAATGAAGCTTCTATTGATAAGCTCATTGAAATAACTCCTTCCAACATCCTCCAAATCTAGCCCAGGTAAACTACTCACAAGCCTTTCAGCTATCCATTGTCGAACAAGATCATCCCTCATGATCTCGTGGTCCTCTGGATGCATACCAAGATGTAAGGAGCATACCCGAAGATGAGCAGGAAGATGCATGTAGCTAAGGTTTAATATATGCCTCATTCCTTTCATGGTGAGGTCTGTGGCAGATTGAACTCCCAAGTAACTCCTTATGCTCTCCCAATCCTGCCTTAATATTCCTGGACGACTAGCTAATATGCCGGCTATTGTAGTAACAGCGAGTGGCAGTCCACCACACCTCTTCAGAATTTCAGTTGAAACTTCTTCATATTGGGATGGATTGACATCCTCATGCCCAAACACTCTACTAAAGAATAACCTTTTTGAGTCTTGGTCATTGAGAGGCTTCATTTTGTAAACGCATTGCTGGCGATTGTGACATGCCAGGCGAGCCACATCTTCCACTCGTGTAGTTACTATTATTCTACTCCCATTGCCACTATCTGGAAAAGCACCACTAATGATATCCCATGTTGGTCGATCCCACAAGTCATCGACTACAACAAAGTACCTGTCATGGTTTGAATAGGTTAGTATGTTACATATATTACAATATAATATATACTTCTAGAATAGATTGTAGATGGAACAATTAAATGTTTTCAAAGAAGATGAACAAAAATAATAAAACAAACTTGATTAAAGCAAATTTGCTGCTTCTTAGGTTAAATGAAGAGATTCAGATAGCATTCAACCCTAAGTAATACTAACATTACGTCCACGTGTTAAAAATCAATTACAATGGATTTAATTTAGATCTGAATTGCTATGTTACAAAATCGTTACTCCCTTTGCCAAGATATATAGAAGGCATACCATGCAAGTTTAAGTTTTGACGTCAGCATCTTATGACATATTTTGTTTCCTATTTACAAAATCACAATCATAAGAATGTTCTTTTTAATACATATCAGTAGTATCAAATGTGTGCTACAGAACCCCCACATTATTGGATTAAATAATTGGTGGTGAACCAACAGGAAAAGAAGAAGAAAAATCCACCCAAATTGTCTGAATCCCTACATTTTAAGTAGCTTTAAAAAGCAAACACGAAATCCATATATGCTATTGTATTTCTATGTACTATATTTCCAACGGAATACCTTGATCTTTTTTCAACTCAGTTAAAAAGGCTACCACGGTGGCCTATACTCTCTCTCCATTTTCTTTCAGGGGCGATGGGACAAACAAAGGTCGAGCTATCCTCTAACGGTGTCTCTGGTCTCCCCCCACTATCCTCTAACGGTGTCTCTGGTCTCCCCCCACTGGCATTGCAAATATACGTCCCTCGGAGTGCCTGCCTGCCTCCATTTTGACCGCAAATGTCGTGCCAGTGCTCCAGGGGCAAGGATTATTTTCCAGGTGAATGTGGAGGCTTATGGAGGACTATGGAAGTGATAGTGATGGATAGAAGATAAAAAATGATGTACTGCCAAACAGGTTATAAGACAGAAACAAAAAGGTTATGTACACTAAAATGGGCAAGGGCTTGGGTCCAAACAGGTATCCATATAAACAGATTATAATGAGGCCGGGTGTCTCTAACAAGCAAAATGGACTATAGCACCCATTTCTCTAAAGTAGTATGTTGCAATCTCCACCATCAATTCTTGGAGGTGTATGAAAACAAAAGTCACTTATCTTTGTCCTGCAAATTGGTATCAATTATCCTTCTTATGAGCTCAAAAATTTTATGGCCAAAAACTGAAAAGTCTCTATAACAACTACTTAAAAAATGTTAAATCATGCCACAACCTCCTCTCTAAGGCGTCGGTCACAAGATGAGCATCAATTCAATCACACAATTAAATCATCCACTAGCTATAAGGTGCAATTAAACGAGTGACTATTTGAATTAAATAAGTACCTTTTGTCTATGAGATGCTCTCGAAGCTCGCTGATGATGTCTTGCACCTCGTGAGTGCCACTAGTCTTGTTTCCCCCGAGCTTCAATTTTAGCCCAGTCAAGAGCCCTGCCATGTCGGGTCTTTGGGAGACCGACACAAATGCCTTGCAGTTGAATTGTTGGCCGATGTTATCGTACACCTGTTTGGCAAGTGTAGTTTTGCCAAGACCGCCGAATCCCACAATAGATACCACCTTGAGTTCTTGCTCACCATCCGCCAGCCACCCGACGAGCTCTTCCCTTGGGCCATCAATACCCACGAGGCTGGCCGCCTCTTTGTAGAGTGCCGACACCCGAGGATCAACAGCCACAAGGTCAGATGTAGAGTTGCTGCTATCATCAAGCTTGTACCTTTTGCGTCGATGATTCGCTTCGATGGCACGATCCTTGAGCTCCTGGATCTGGCTTGTAAACTGATGACGCGCCCACAGGGTCTTGACAAGTTCAGTGGTCCTCGCGATAAAACCAGCGTTGTCATTGGTACTTCCAACATCGAGAAGGAAGTCGTCAATGCAATCTTCCATGTCGTAGGCCATGTCCCTGACACGGTCCCGCCAGTTCTTGGTCAAGGGATCTAGTTCATCCCTCAGCCCCAGCTCCTCCAGGAAAGCTTTCATGGTGCTGAGCTCATCCTCGAGGAACCGCACATGATCCTCCACCCCTATGAGCTTCTGGCACTCGTCGCCCAGTAGGTTGGCGACTTTGCCGAGGAGGTTGTTGACGATTTCAGACATCTGGATCTTAGTCTCTCGTTTCTCTCTTGGCTGACTAGCTACCCTTGTGTGCTGCGAGTAAGCGCGCGGCGGCGATTCCACGGGAGTTGGCGCACAGTGAGCGACAGATCTGTGGCCGGAGGTGGATTGGGCGGTGGTGCGGCAGGACGGGAGGTAGGGGTTTGAGAATGTGGCGGAGCAAAGGAGAGGAGAGATTATATGAATCTCTGATGGGGATTCGATTTGGGGCCTCCGACTCCGAGAGGGGAATATAAAAGAGTGGAGAATGGAGATTGAAGTCAAGGTCAAGCTGCGTTTCCGCGTCTGGGACTGGGAAATGACAAGGAAACTCACATGGATTTGCTTAGTTGTTAGGTTATGGACACGTAACACGTTTGGTTAAGCAGCCGAGCTGGCCCATCCTTTGTGTGCTGCTATGAAGTTAACCTTCTTTTTCACCATCCTTTTTAAGAACTTTTTTGTCATTTCCAAGCGTGGTGAAATTGAAAGTTATTGTGATTTATAATCATTCACAAACAGGAAAGAGGTATTTAAAGCAACTCTAGCAGATACCGTAAGAGAGGCATACTATAAAAATAACTGCCGTTTTAAGGTTTTGGGAAAAAACTGACTAGATCAGATACCGTAAACGAAGGCGTACTCTAATTTTTTTTTGCCGTATACTCTAAAATGAGCCTCCGGAACCTCAAATATGAAGTACATGGGGCAAAATATACAGAATACCGCATAGCTAAAAATTTCTTGCGCGAGTGAAATTTCAGCCAGCGCCGTTCCCACCACTTCGGCCAGCGTCGCCTCCCGATTCCGGCCGTCCCCACCGACGCCACCCCTGCCCTTCCTCGTCTCATTCCCGAGGTTGCCGGAGCTCGAATCGAGCTCTCGGGCGGCCGCGCAAGCTCCGCCATGGATGCGGTTGGATCCACCGTGGTCGTTGGTCACCGCGTGCTGCCGCGCGTGGCCGCTGGTCACCGCGTGCCGTCGTGGCAACGCGTGGCCGGGCGCTCCCGCCATGCCTCGTGCCACTGTACTCCTGCCGAGCACCGCGAGCCACGCCTCGGCAAGTGGCCGCTGTTACCGGGCATGGAGCGATCGGGGACCCAATTGCAATTTAGTTTTTGCATTGAGGGTGCTTTTTGCTATTTTTCCGAGACCATATTGTAAAGTGAACTACTGACAACTGGGCTGCACATCTGACCTCAAAAGATTTTTACGGGATCTATTCAGGCAAAACATATGCCATACTGTAAAAACATTTTGCATTATGTTGTAAACCGATTTTGCGGTACGAGCTCTTGAGGTATCTGCTAGAGTTCCTCTTACGGTATCTCACCCTTAGCTTAAAATCCTTTTAACTCTTTAAAAACTAATTTATTAGGGAGTTAACTCCATCTAGTGATTCACTCAAAAAGTTTAACTCCTCAAATTTTGCGGAGTCTCCTCAAACACCCCACCCCCTCTCAATTTGAGTAGTCTCCCTATTTTTCCGAAACCTTTTCTCTCCCTCACAAACATGGGCCAAGAGCATCCATGGCCAAACCATCGATGTCGCCCCACTTGACACCCAGTCCCTCCACATACATACCCCCCCCACCCAACCACACACACACAAAATATCGATGCACCCCTTCTCTTCCAACCCCAGCCACCGATGCCGTACATGCTCTTTCTGTGCCCTGCGTTGTACACCATCGAAGCATTTCTTTCTTCCCCATCCCATTCTCTCGCTGGATTACGTCCCCTGGATCCCTCGTACTGGCTTGGCAGCAGCTGGTTGGGGTGCACCTCTTCATGTCGTCATCCCGTGTAGTTTACCCGTCGCACCTCTTCATGTTGTCACCACTACATTTTGATATAAGTCTTTTGTGACGTACACAAAATATTCACATTAATGGAGATGCATGGTAGATGAGCTAAGACTTTGTCATCTTGCGTGGTGCGCCTAAAATGTAATCTGTTCAAAATCAGATTCACAAAGCGAGTTATGTTGTACAATAATAACATGTCTATGATTGAATTAAATGAATTTTTATTTAGAATAACATGTCTATTATGTGGAATACCCGGAAGGAAAGGAACCGGCGTATCTTCAACAGCATGAGACTAACTTACGTTGAGGTGGCACTTCTCACCTTTGAGGAGATTACGTAGCGAGATTTGACCTTCCGCCCCAAAGTTATTCATAACCACGAGCAACGAGCAGTTCGCATGTGATTCTAGTTTTTCGTTGGGGTTCTGGCATGTACTACCCCTTTAAACATGCCATCTTGTACATATTTCCCCCTTCTTAATGAAAAGTCAGCGTTCCTGCCGGTTTTAAAAAAAATATCATATGCCGGATCCTAGCGACTGTGAGTCGGAGGGTTCCTAAAAAAATCAAGGTTGGCGGTGGAGCGGTAAGGAGAGAAGGCGGATGGGATGGGAAGGAATCCACATGGGAGTAGAACGCCATGGCTCTGGGCAGTCGTCGTCGTCCTCGTTCGTCTCTGCTTCTACAGCAACCAACGGGATCAACCAAGGACGGAATGGGGCTCGAGTAAGACCTACAATGCTCGCATTTGCTTCATTGCACAGCCAAATTTCAGTACACATTCTAGTGCAAGCACATCACCCGCTTTAATTTACCGGGCCAATTTTCAGTACAGCTATCCATTCTAGCGGAGCCAGCTGTTAGCTGTGCCGAATAACTCAATTGCGTTTACTACCTCATCGTCCTCCTTGCACATGGGGTTTCTTTCTTCTTGAGATGAGATGACATGGGAGAGTGTGTGTGTTGGTTTATAGAGAAACAGTGAGGAGACATTCATCGTTCCTGTTTGGATACTCTAACTTAGGTAGAAGTTAGAGTTAGTTTCTAACTCATGACTAACCCTGAACTAACTCTAGCCAAAAAGGTGTTAGGATGACAGGGTTAGATTGACAATAAATGCAGCAGGAGAACTAGCTCTAATTAGCACGTTTTGGGTGGGATAGTTTTTTTGGGATGTGTTAGATGCAATTAGCTCAAACTAACCCTCATGTTTGGATACTTTAGGGATATTTGAGCTCAAACTAACTCTAACCCATAGATCCAAACAGGACCAATCATTTACTGGCGCAACTGCATCCTACTCGTCCCCCTTTCTCCATTTTATCAGGCAGGGGAAAAAGAAGAAGAACGCACTGCCTCCTCATCGTATAAGCACCGGAATCATCTTCGAGAGTCAGTAATACTAGAATTACTTGTTTCCATTATCGGTTCTTCACTTCATACTCCTAAACAATATAATGTTCTTAGGGATTTTCTCATTGGATAAATTCTTTGTAATTCCGTAGATACACACTTTTTTATGCTCGAAGTTCTCGCCATTGGAGACTTATTTTGCTGGGACATCACTTTCTCCGTTCTAGTACACGCAGCTGTTGGACATAGACTGAAACCAAACTCACTCACGAACACAGCCAAGCAATTAAGGCAATGTAAACACCTAATACCAACTCATAGGACGAGTGGGACAGCACAAGGACAAGAGTACTCAACACTAGTCATGATTACTTGCCCCCATCCCGACAATTCTCATGAATTCTTGTAGGGTCGATTGTTAGTACAATACATAACTGTCTTCAATTACCCGGCCGTCTGTCTTTGGTGTGCCATCGATTGTTAGGCATTCACTTTCACTGCATCCTCATTGTGTAAGCATATGTGTGGACAGAATCACCCTCCATTGTTTTCTTCCATTTCTCCTTGTTGACGTATAATGTGCTACATAATCTCTTCCATCAAATTGATCTTTTGGTTGCATCGGCTAGAACATGCACTTCTACATGGTATCAGAGCCAATAGGTCTTGAGTTCAAGACCCGGCTGGCTGCAATTAAATTGCAGCCCACTTTCGGTCCACGTTTAGGCCTGAGGGAGCCACACGTAAGGGAGAGTGTTGACGTATAATGTGTTGCATAGTCTCTTTCATCAGATAGGTCTTTTGGTTGCATTGGCTAGAGCATAAACTTCTACACTCCTCAAGCAGGCAAGCAAAGCACATTATTTCCCCAGACCATTATTGTCTTCCTCAACCTGTGCTCCTCAGTGTTCTTGCGTTCCAATGGCGAAGCTGGTGGTCGTGTTAGACACTACAGGAAAAATCACGTTTTGTTGTGTGCGGGGCTATAAGCCGAGTTCTATTTTTCAGGAACTCGGCTTACATTCCTCTAAGCCAAGTACAGCGAAAAGCACACCTGGCAACCAATGAGCCGTCGGCTTATAATATCCTGTAAGCCGAGATGTCTTGAAATATGCTCGGCTTACACGGGGCACTCATCATATATACAAAAAAGCTCTCAGCTTATAGTGCATTCTTGGTGAAGATATTTGCCACGTGTCAACAACGGAGGTGGCTGACGGCGCCATCACAGAGCAGTCTATAAGCGAGTGTCCCGCAGGAGGGCTCTCGGCTCAAATTTCCTATAATTATTTGTTTTCCCCACACGAAATATAAGCCGTGTATTTCCTATAATTATTATTTTTGCTCACACAAAAATATATGTTAGAAATATAAGCCGTGTGTCCCGAAGGAGGGCTCTCGGCTTATATTTCCCATAATTATTATTTTTGCTCACACAAAATATAAGTCAGAAATATAAGTCGTGTGTCCCGCACGAGGGCTCTCGTCCTATATTTCCTATATTTTTTTAGTTTTTTCTCACACAAAATATAAGCCGTGTGTCTTGACAAGGTTCTCGGCATACACACCATATAACCCGAGTTCTTCCTACGTTTACCCGGCTTACGTTTTGCAAGCCTATTTTTAATGTAAAAATGGTTTTAAAGTGATTTTCATTGCATTCATGTTTAGTACTTGAATATTATTTTTTTCTCCTCTTTCTCACCCATTCTCTCTAGGCTAGTTTTCATGGCCCTTAATTATTTTCGATGCCCTCAATTTCCCTATATCTCTATTTACCGTCACTTTGCCACTATAATATTTTGGTGGCCTTGTACTCTTCAGACCCCTAGTGTACCCATATTAGGATCACATGCAAAAGGATAAGTTGTTGCGACTCTTCAGACCCCTCCCGAGTCCGGTCGAAGACGTAGATGGCGCGGGCCATACAGATCGGCGCATCTCCGAGAACCGCGCGAGGAGGGTCGGAAGAGCACACTCGTGTGATACTTAAATACCGAGTTAAATACACCACGGGTGTCTCAACTTGTTCAACGCGATCAATCTGGTGCCCAAACTTGCAAAATGCACGAAACATGAGTTATAACTTGTCATGCTGTGCAAATACGGTGCCTCTATACGTATCTGGGCGTACGCACAGCCCGCATGGTATGCTAGCGTGTCGTTGGCCCGCACGTCAGTGACGGGAAGTTGGCGAGGCACTAGGTGATCCCACGCGGTGGTTTTTTCCTTGCGGAAAATACCTCGCATTTTTTTAATTACACAAAAAGGCCCTTGCTTTAAAATAATGCTGAAAATCATATGTTATTTGTGGGAGTATAATATAAGAAAGAAAAAGGGCGATCTTACAATGATTCGAACACAGAACCTCAAAGGCACAGTAAGCCCACGCTAGCCATTAAACCAAGCACAGCTTTCTTTCCATGGAGAAACAAATTTATTTATACTAAGCTTACCAGGTGAAATAATAAAGGAAAAGTTGAGTTGCGGGAATTCGAAACAAGGAGGTCAGGTGTGACCAGGTGTTTTCGTCCGTTTATTTATTTATTTTGAATTTAAACCAGAAGTGTATGTCAAATAGGTTGTGTATGCCAATTCAAGCATCGAGTGTCTGTTGTGTCCTCTACTCATCACGTCGCCCGATAGACTCCCACATGACTATAAAAAAATTAACTGGTATTCTCGTTTGGAGGAGAGAAAAAAAAATCCTCATTAGGCTCAGGGGTCGATCGAACCAGCGCCTTCTGGGAGGAGAGGCTGCGAAGTGACCACTGGAGCAATTTGTTGTTTGCGTGCTTTTTGTTGCTAAAATATTTTAAATTCAAAAATCATTTGAACAATATCAAATGAAAAAAAAATCTTTTTTTTAGATTTCACGGCTACCAGTTTTACCGCCCCCATCCGGTAAAAAAAGAGCTCCTGGGTTCAAATCCCTGTGACTCGATTTTTTTTTCGTAATTCCATTTCTTATTTTGGCCGTTAATCTTACTATAAAGAGGGTTGTATCTCCGTAATGCACACACAAATGTGCTTGGCGTAGTGGCTAACATGTTGTACGCTGTGCACCTGAAAGCATGTACAACCACGCAAATTCCGTCCCTCAAACACTTGCGGACGCGCCTGGGTGCGTCCGTAGATAGTGACCGAAGAACACATTAAAAATCCTTTCCACTACCGGGTACCTCAATTATGAATCCTCAAATCCATACAATTACATGCATGCAAAACCTAATCTTAAGCGGAGCTCGTCCGTCTTCGCCGTGCCCATGTCCGGCGGCTGGCTGCGCCCCTCGGAGTGTTCGTGCGGTTGCCGACGAGGTAGAGTAGGACAAGCGACACCCACCGGCTCACAGGACTCGAGCCGCCGCCGTCTTTCATGCCCTACTCTTCCTCATTGGAGCCCGTCGCCTGCACGTCGCCGGTCGATGTGAGGTTGATGATGGATCCGTCGTGGTCGGAGCCGGCCCTGTCCACCACGACGCGGTGGCAGCGCTAGGGGTTGCGGGGCACCGTACGCGGCGCCGGAGAGTGCGACTCCGCCTTGCCAACGTCCGCCGCGAGGGCTACCGTGGCCTCCCGCACCCGCTGCCTCGCACGGCGGGCACGCCACGCCTTACTTGCATCGGACGAGAACCAATCATTCACCTTCGCCTCTGCGCACCAACGAAACGGTTGCGCATCCGCCAAGGCGTTCGGACACCAGACGGACCACACTGCCTCCAGCGACTCAGCGGCGACATGCCTCGCGACGCAACGGATTCCTGTCGGATGGATTCCGACCGCTACCGTCGGACAGCCTCCTCCCGGGAGCGGCATAGCGCAAGGTGGACGGCCATCTGCTCCTCGGGGCCACGTGGGACGAGCTTCGGGTCAATGGATCGGGAGGTGTAGGGCTCGGATCCGCTGCCCGCCATGCCGGAGATGGCGGGCCGGAGATCACCGGATGGGAGCCTCTGGGCGGAGGGGACTGGACTGGAATGCGGCTAGCGTTTTGTCCGGAGTGCGGATAGGATCCAATTTATATGGGGTCGGGTGCGCCATGGTAGACCGGATCCGACATGTCGGGCGTGTCTGGGCGTCCCCATATCCGCCCCAGATATGGGCTGGATATGGGGAGTGTCGGTTAGTCCGGGCGTTTGGGCCTGATATGAGCGTCCGGTTGGGTGGCATTTTTTCATCCGGACAGTGACAGGGCAGCCCACCCAGGCGTTTGGGTGGATATGGGGGGTCCGGTTATAGATGCTCTCAGGACCAGAGTTCGAATCCTACCGGCTCGCCCTTTTGTTTCTTTTTGCAATTTCATCCTACGAACATTTGGGATCATATCTGACAGGTGGGGCCAACCGACCTGCACATCATTATTTGAAAACAGTTCTGCATAATTAAATAAAACTAGAAAACATGCCCGTGCGTTGCAACGGGAGGAAAAAAATCATGTGTTGCAGGGCTCAAGTCTCGTGTTGGAGACACTGTCGTGGTTTAGCCCACAGGTGTGTGGCATAGTCAAGTGGTCGTAGAGCTGAAGTCCTTCGTGAGGTTTTTGAAGAATAAAGAAAGTAGAAACTTATCCATAAATAAAATAATTTGGAAGGCCAAATCGCAAACAATACTAAATGAAAAGGTGCTACCTGCCCATGTCTTTCTCGTGTACTTCGTCCGCAGAGTGACTGCTACTAACGCTACATATGGACAACGATGTGTCGTTGACGCGTCGCGCGTCGACTGCGTTTTGTTTTCTCGGCCGCTTATTTGGGATTGGTGTCATATGGTCTAGCGCGTTTTTTTAGTGTTTGTCTAGATGCAAAGCCGGCACAAAAATGTGCCCGGTTTGGGTCCGACGGACATGAGCCGAACACTTTTTGGGTTTGCTCTTGGTCGTGGATCATCTTCATTTTGCTTTCAAACGAACACAGAAGGACCAAATAGAGTCACCCGTTGGCCTTATTGCATGGTATTATTGTTTTTTTGAGTCGTACGGGAAAACCTCCCCACCGCTTGTGATTATTATCTCAAAAAAGCCGAGGGGACGCCAGAAACACAAGATTTTACCGAGGCAGCTTCGCAGGCAGACTGCGACACGTCCAGGGCGGCTGAGCAGCAAGGACCATCTCGACCGTTCCGGCGCAGGCCGATGACCAACAGCAACCCAAACGTAGGAGCGATAGGCACACCCAGAAAATAGGTGGTCACCGTTATATAATAAACGTCTCCGTTTTAGCGTTGATGATTTATTATACATTTTTATGAAGCAAGATCAGCAATGGTTGGAGATAATTTATATCCTAAATCCTAAAAAGTGGGCGCTGGCTCGTTTGTCTTACAGAGCACACGCTCTCGCGCGCCGTCGGATCGCCATCCCGCGGTTGCGCGTCGCTCGCTCCGACCCGACGCTGCCTCGTCGTGTGCGCCAGGTGGCACCTGGTCGTGGCGTCGTGCAAAGAGACCTGTTGGGTGGAGAAGCG
>NC_041393.1:731331673-731445754 GCF_002162155.2 Triticum dicoccoides | reverse complement strand
CCGTCCCCCCATTTCGAAACCGCCCCCGAGCGCAGGAAGCGCAACGAGTTCCTCCCAAATCCACCAAATCCGGAGCAGCCGGTGGCGGTGCGGCGATTCGGCGGCCGTCTTCCGGCGTAGTGAGGAAGGGACATCGTGCACGGCGTGTAGGGAGTGGTTAATCGGCCAGGCGCGCGTCGGTGCAGCGACTGGGGCCATACGTCTACACCCGCAGCATACAACAGCAGTCGGAGGCGGAAGGCGCTGCAACGCTGGAGACGCGGGCGAGGAGGATCGACGCGCGCGTCGGTGCGGCGACCGGGACCGTACGTCTACACCCACAGCATACAGCAGCAGTCGGAGGCGGAAGGCGCTGCAGCGCCGGAGACGTGGGCGAGGAGGGTCGACGCGCGCGTCTTCGCCGTATGGTTCGCGCGGATGAGCAGAATCACCTTGCTGCTTGGCGGAGGGTAGAATCGCAGGTCAGTTCATCTCGATCCCATTTTGTGTAGGCTTGTCAAATCTCGTGAGTTTTGGGCGAAATCACTGAGTACCTTTGCCATTGTAAGAGATTAGGAAGAGATTATGCATAGGTTAACTGATTTGAAACGGATTAAGCACTCGTTAGATTTGGTTTTGGTTTTGGTGAGATAGGATTTGGGGTGCATACAAGGCTTGGTGATGCTCAGTAGGATGTCGTGGCGTGTGGAGGGAGAGGGAGGGAGATGTTCTCATGCATAGTTTGTTGATCTACTGACTTGCGCAATAACTGCTCATAGGATGCTCATATAGTTGCCTAGCACTTTTTTTCATGCAACAAATGCACCTATGCTATAGGTTCCTGTTGTTGAAATGTTTGTGTATCAGGTTTATATGCTGTGGTTCAACGCTCGTGTTTATTTTGACTGAGTTGTAGATATGTATGTCAGTTTGCTTAAGTTTTTTGACTGAGTTGTCAGGCTTTTTTGCTGGAGTTTTGTTAGTCAGTTGCCTGAATTGCCCTCAACTGTTACCTAGTGTGCCTGCCTTGCTCAAGTTTTGTTAGTCAGTTGCCCTGACATGCCCTCAACTATTTTTTTGCCTAGTGTCTTTGTGCAATGTCTGGCTTTTGCTCAAGCTTTCTTAGCCATTTGCCTGAAATGCCAACATGTGTTGCCTAGCAGCCACCATATGTTCGTACTGCATTTGTGTAATCTCAAACTTGCTCAAGCTTTCTTAGCCGTTTGCCTGAAATGCCAACATGTGTTGCCTGGTGATTGATGTGCAACAGTTGTTTGTTGCTCCTTGTAGTCATGTTTTACTTAGGTTTTTTGTATGTACTTTTGTATTAATGTTGTAACATAGTGAAAATCAGATAGTTTACAACCCTACAACCCTTTCCAGGGTCCAAATTTTTGTAAATTGTTGTTTGCTTAGTTTAGTAAGAATTTTAGTCAAATGAATTTGTTGCATGATATACACTTTTTTCAGAACAACATGTGATTTTTTTTGTGTGTGCGTGAGGTAGGAAGTAATTCAGTAGAGGGAGCTTAATAGGGTGGCCCTATAATTGGCCCTATTTTGTAGGACAGTTTTAAGCATTTCACGAGAATTCATTCTGTGTTTTTTTGTTCTAGGTGCCTTGATTTGTTTCAGATTCTATAGGAAATGTAGAGGGAGGGTAATAGGGCCAATTATAGGATAGTTTTGTAAAAAATGAGGAAAATCAAATAGTTTACAACGCTTTTCATTGCCCACTTTTTTTAAATTGTTGTTTGCTTAGTTTAGCAAGAATTTAGTCAAACGAATTTTGTTGGATGACATAGAGTTCTTTTCAGAATTATTTTTATGATGAATCTCACTGTTTGTCCTTTAAATATGCAGCAGAAATTAGATGGCTGGGACAAGTCATAAGTCAAAACAGGATGGACCTGCTGGATCAAGTCATGACGACCTTGCATCTCATGGGAATGAAGAGCATCAAACACAGGTATGCACATGCTCAGGAAGTTTTTATGTTCTTTCTGTACATAACAGATTTTGTTTTCCATCTTTTATTTATTTATGTGGTTTCTATCTTCCAGCCACGGAGCAGTGCACCAATAACTGGGTACAAGCGTATGAGAACTAAAGCAGTTGCTGCAAGGGGGAAGCGCCCTGATGATATCATTAGTAACGAGAATAGTAACGAGAGCCAAGCTGCAGATGCTGGGAATAAAAATGTCGAATGTGCAGATGTCGACCAACCTCCAAAAGCAAAACGCCAGAAGACGGGAGGAACTAAGGTATTTTGCATAGTTGCCTCAGTTTCACTGAGCAGTTGCCCAACAATGATGCCTAAGTTGGCTATGTTGTGATGAACCTATTCCCTTCCCTTTTGCTAATTCCCTTTTTCTGTTTTTTCCTTATGTGCAATAGGGTCGTAGGAACAGGGCATCCCCTGCAAGGCTCTTCAAGTTGAACAAGGACTTGGTTCCTGACCAAAAGGGTGTCATCATCGGAAAAGAATTTGGTGGCATTCTGGACCTTGCAGCGAGTAGCATGCTCGGAGATTTTAGCCGATGGATAATGAAGCATTACGACCCGAAAATTTCACAGATAGTCATTCCAGAAAGGGGGAAGATTCCTGTAGATGCCGCAAGTGTCCGTAGGATATGGGGTTTGCCCAACAGGGGCAGAAAGGTGTGCTTTCAGAATCGGCCTGAAATCACAAAGGCAATGTACAGTATTTACAACATCACATCGAAGAACTCCCCAACCCTCATAGAATGGTGCAAGATGATCGTAGACATGGGAGGATCTCATGATGATGACTTTGCCCGCGCTTGGCTAGCTCTTGTTTTTTCGTGCTTCCTTGCCCCTTCAACTAGTTTGAGCATTTCCCCAAAGAGTTTCCCGGCGGTCATGGATGTCAATGGAATAACGAAAACCAATATATGCCAGTTTGTTGTTGATCAATTAAAGCTTGGGTTCACTTCGGGGCGTGCCAACAAGAAGGTTGTTTGTTGTTGTGTTTTCCACCTTGTTGTAACTGCTTCAAGCTGTTTTGTTTTTTTAAACATCCATTGTTTACTTATCTTTTTTTTCTTTTTGCAATCATTATCTAACTTAAACTTTCTGTTCTTTTTCCTTGTCTCTACGCAGCTGTTGTACCTAGACTCTCTGGATGTTGATGAGCCAATCCCGAACTTGGTACTAAGGGTTTCAGTTTGGAATTCAGATTTAATCTCCAGAGTTATCAAGAAGGACAGGAAGGCTCCAGGAGAATATGGCCAATTGCGGGTAACTCAATTTTTTTGTTTTAGGATATATATTTATTGTCATATTGTTTTTAGGGAACACTACCATTTTTCGAGTAGGCAATTCACTTTGAAAGAGCATGCAAAGTAACGTATCTTTTTGGGCAAGTGCCATACATATATTTCAAGTAGGTCCAAGTAGTTATCAGACTTATTCGAACCTTTTTCGTTTGCCATGCACACAGTTGGATTATGTTCACAGGAAGGATTTGTTGGGTTGTTGTATTTTAATAGTAGCTGATGTAGTACATCTTTTAGCTCTTTTTTTGTCTGTGCAATTTACATGTTGAAAAGTAGAAAATTTATACAATAACACAAGCATCTTATGTTCTGAAAACTAGCAACTTGCATACTAGTTCTTCATTTTTGTTGATTACAGTATCCACTAATAGTAGGCAACAGGGGGAAGTGTCATAATGGTCGTAGGAATTTAAAGACTATTAGTAGTACTATTTTTCTTCATTTCTCAGTTCTTTTTTGGTATGGGAGTGCCAGAATTGTTGTCACTCATAGTTTTTTTTAATCTTCTTTGGCTATAAACCGCCAGCTCAAGACGGAGTTTTCTCGGTGTGCGGATGATAGCTTGTTTGGCAGTATGGACCACATCACCAAATTTGTTGCCGCAAGATTGCCCGAGTCATATGACAAATCAATAAGTTATTTCCCTCTCACTGTTGTTCCCCTTTTTAGCGCCATTTGTACATTCAACCATTTTTTTCAGAATCTTCAATAGAAGATATGTACTTATCATGTTCTCTATCATCCACTTTTATGTTTTACAGAAGCAAAAGAAGCTCACAGGGTTGGTGCACAAAATGTGTTCCGTAATTTCTCATGCAGTGGGAAGCTCGTGACTGGGGTTGGGAAGATAGATGATGATGAATGGGGGACAAAGGAGGCAGATCCAACTACTGCGGAGACAAGCAGGCGACAGTCTAACAGAAGGAGCAACCGAGTACTAGCCGGAAGAGACAACTTACCAAGTGAGGAGGAGTCGTTTAATTCAGACAGCGACGACAGCGAGGCAACCGACAGTGAAAGTGAGGGAGATGGCAGAGATAAAGGTAGTGATGAAAGCGACAGCGATGGCAGTTCAGACAGCGATGATGGTCATGATGGATCAAGGGGAGTTCAGGGGAAATCAAGTAGCCAGGGAGCACGACAAACTGTTGATCACCATGGGGGGGTAAGGGCTGACATGGGGAGGGAAGACGGAACTGAGGGGAAAGAGGACAATGATGATGAAGAAGAAAAAGAGGATGACGAAAAAGAAGATGATGAAGGAAAGGAGGACGATGACGATGAAGAAGGCGATGGGGATGACAAAGACAAGGAAGATGATGGGCAGGGGAAGCAGGATGAAGATGATGAAGATGACAGCGGAGGTGGCAACGGTGGTTCAGGCAGCAATGGTGGCTCCGATCGGGACGAGGATCCCGCAGCTGAAAACCCAAGCAGCGATGATGATGAACAATGCACGCTGCAATTTCTGATTGAAAAGAAGAGGGACAGAAAGGCAAAAGGATTGGATGAGGCAGATAGGATCTCTATGAGAGACCTTGTGATGATAGAATTCAAAACTGATGTTTCCCCGGAACCTCGCTTCCCTATTTTTGAAGTGAAAGAAATGTGGGATATTGATGACATATCCATGGCAACCGAAGCGAAGAGGATGTTCGAAGAGTTGTTGATGGGGGAAGACTTGGATTTGGGCTTCACATTCAACCCCAAGGAAATATGCCCAAAGGCGATTCGGTAGAAAATAATGAGAGAATTTGGCACTCTAAATAAAGCTACAGAATAGAAGATTGCTTGTCGAAACCAACTACCACCACTCCCTCCATCAAAGAAGATGAAGAAAACTGTCAGTTTCGTATTGGAGCCATCTGTGATGAACGAAACAGCAATGCATCCGCAAGCATATCGTGCCGAAAATCCCGGTTACAGCCAAGGGGGAAAGTCAAGGCAGTCAGCCATGAAAAAATCTGGTCCTTCTCAGCAGCAACAACAGGCAAATTCTGAAACAAAAGAGGCAATTCATGGGAATGCCAAAACACAGGTGGTAAAGAGTACACCATTAAGCTCAGCAGCACCCCCGTGCAGCAAAGTTGGAGATGAGGCAGTACCTACAGGAGTAGATCCAAAGCAGTCGGGTAATTTTCATTCCCAATGTCAAGCAAGTGAATCACATATTCTGGCAACTCAGTCTAAGGAGGAAGCAAGACCAGTTGTTTTTCAGGCAAGTTCTGCAGAGGAAACACTGGACCCCACAAAAGTAAGGCCAGTACAACTCAAGAAGGGACCCACAGTGCTAGTAAGCACAGGAAAACACAGCGGAACACAACCACTAGGTGACTTAAATGGTCAAGTGCCTTTTCCGTCTCGGGGAAATGTGATGCAGTCAGCCAATGGTATCTAGAGGGCCAAGGTGCAAGACTTCAAGGCATCACCTGAGGCTCGAGCATTAAATCATGCAGGACACAAAAAGGAGAAAGAGAACATCCCTCCGGTGTCATGTACGGAGATCAATAGGATACAAGACCTGCCCGAAGGGAAAAAGTCCAAAACAAAAGTTGCTAAGAACCCTAGGGAAATTGCCTGTCTGCTCAACTGTACTTGCCCAACCTGAGGCCACAAGTGTTCCAGAAGCAGTAGAAGCAACTGGCCAGGGGAACACTTACCATTTCTCTAATGTGGAGGAGCGGTACCACGAATTCATGCGTGTTAGTGGGAAGGCAACCAATGCACTAGAAATCAATGTTCTAGCTGTGAGTGAGTTGTTTGCAAGGTGTGTTGATCCAAACAGCAAGAATGCCCAATCCAACTCCACAAATCACAGCTCAGCAAATAAAGATAAACAACATTTTGAGCAAAAGGACACCGAAAGATCAAATGATTTTTTCAGAGAGTACTGCCCAGCACCAAGTTTCGATCTAGGCATAGATGATTTGCCCACAAGATCTGTAGACAACACAGCACATCAACATGTTGGGTCAAGCACATTTGCAGAGCATGAGTTCAAGGAACTCCCAGTACGTAACCAGCCAATCATCGATATAACCGATGATGATTATCTGTTGGACGTTGAAGGCATAGATGAACCGTGTGTGCAAGCAGAAGGAAATGCGTACCAAACACCTGAAAAAAGTTCTAACCAAGGAGAAGTGGGGTTAGGCAGCAAGATTTACAGCAGTAGTAGCTCAGGAGAGATGCATCCACATCAATTCGAGAGAAGGATTATCAAGCCACCTCCTTGCAAGAGGTCACCATTCATTGACTATAATGAGAAGAAAGTCTACATGTCCAAACCCGAAGCAAATAGATTGTATGCATTAGTTATTTTGCATGGAAGAATTAATGAAGAAGAATCACCAGATGTGGATACCAGGTATGACAGTATATTACTGCATTTCTTTTTGTCAGCTTTTGCACAATGCACTTTCCCCCAGACAAGGTCTATCATGTTATCCAGGCAATTCAAACTGTGTTTACAAGCAATCCATTTATGGAATCAGGCAACTTGGCTTAGTGTGAAATTCTTTTTTTTGAAATAGTCTCTCCTTGATATGACCATGTCCCCCATGTGTTTTTCCTAAGTTGAAATGGTGGTAGGCAAATTATGGAAGGATTTTGTGAGCTAAATGCCTCTCTTTTTTTTCATGCAGCGCAAGGGTAATTGAATATGGCAAGTACTTTGTCACAGTCAGGGAGCTCGCAAACTCAATGAAGAAGGAAGGTTTTGTCTTGAGCCATGTAATGGAAGTAGGTATAGAGACTATAATGATTAACTTGCCACTAGACTCAAAGAAGCTCGTGATGCCCGTCAGGTTCTCGGTAAGAAAACGCGAAGCAACTAATAGTGTAGTTTTGCGTTTCTTTCCTTTTCTTTTTTCATAAAAGGTCATGGTCATGTCTGTATTCTTTTTTACATCAGGTTCAGATGCAAAACATGGAATTGAACGGCAAGGAGCTCATTTCCCGGTTCAAGAAGTCGAATCGCTTGGACCGTAAAGACATGGTAAGTCAATGGTTTCTTTACTTTTTACCAATGCATTTTTTATATATGACTTTTTATCCTAAAACTTTTGCTCACACAAATGTAAATATTTCTTAGGGGGGGGGGGGGCAAGTTGACCACACCCATGAAATTGCTTTCTGTGGCAAGTTGCTTACATATGTGCATAACTTGCCTGTGCATTTTTGGCTGGTTGCTTGCATAAGTACATAACTTGCCTATGCATCTTTTGTTTTTGGCAAATTACTCACACAAGTACAAAACTTGCATGTGCATTTTTGCTTCTTCAGTCCATGTCTTAATTTGTGAGATCACATACAAAAAGTTGCTTAAATCCAACTTCTACTCCCTCCGTTCCTAAATATAAGTCTTTGTAGAGATTTCACTATGGACTACATACGGAGCAAAATGAGTGAATCTACACTCTAAAATGCATCTACATACATCCGTATGTGGTTCGTAGTGAAATCTTTCCAAAGACTTATATTTAGGAACGGAGGGAGTAGTATTGTATTTTTTTATACTAACCCCATTTGTTTTTTTCTAACAGATTATGTTCCCAGTTTTAGAGAACATTGACAAGACAAAGCCTAAAATAGGCAATCATTACTGGATTTTTAATGTGAACATAAGGGATCGATGTTTTGAAGCTCTTGATTCTTGGAGGACCCTAAAAAAACAAGGCTTTAGATGTTTGCGCAAGGAAAATGGTTGCAAGTTTTCGGTCTCTATGGGAAGAGCATTACACCAGTTCCTGCGTCTCGCTGGATGACTATGGGCTTACCAACATCGACGTTCCAAAACAAAACAATGAGTAAGCATCCACTTCTTTTCACATATTAACTATGGTTTTGTTCAGTTTTTTACAAGTGACACACTACTACATAGAGGAAGCTAGCTAACTAGAAAAGTTCTTTTTTCAATTTTTGTTTAGGTTCAACTGTGGTGTTTTTGCTATGACGCTAGCAAACGGTTGGGAGGCAAGGGTTGTTCCAAATTTCACAGCTGAAGATATTCCAAGCATAAGGAAACAATTGACTAACGCGTGGGTTGACAATGCCAACAACAAGGCTCCATGGAAAACCATACTCAAGTTAGCATAGGTCAGTTTTTTCTCCCCTCATGCACACTACATCCATGTAAATGCATGTGTTGTTTTCTTTGCTCTTTTATGAACTTTGGACTGCCGAGGGGGGAGTTGCCTGCATAAGAACTTGGACCAGGCAACTCAATTGCATAAACAGGCAATTTAAGCTTTATTGTGAGGCAAGTTATTCAGAATAACCCATAAAAGACAAATACTATGATCATTACATAACCAGGGAATTGTTGCATTTTTAGCATTACAGAATCTTATGTATGTAAGTTTTCGACCATTATGGGGAGATCAAGGGTGTCTGCGGGGCAATTCAAAGCACACAAGAGGCAACTCAAAACTTATAACCAGGCAACTCAAACTCTAGTGTGAGGCAAGTTAGCCACAAGAAACTGTAAACCAGAAATAATAGTTTAGGATGTTCAAACATACAGACCCACAAATAGTTTAATTTGTCAATTCCATTCGACACATCTTTTCAGCCATCTGGTCGCTGTTTGACCATTACACCAATCTGGTCGGGCAGCTTGCACCATTGTGGTTAACAGAACCACAATAGCTGCACTTGTTCTTTCTCTTCGGATGCAGCTCAAGTGCTGATTGAATTCTTTTTGACTTTGCCCTCTCTTTTGTTGTTGATTTTGGAGGGTCTCTAGGAATTGCAGGGCCAAGTGTGGTAGCAGGTCTTCCAAACTGTGGTTCAACCATCGTAGTACCTTGTGCGGCCGCAACAGCTGCATGTAGAGATGCCATACTGAGCGGCTGGTGCGCATGTCCACCAGGAGCTTGCACAATAGGAGATGGAATTGCATTGACATTTTCTTCTTGTGTAGTTGAAGAACCTGGGTGCTGTCCATACCTGCCATCAACTGTTGTTGATGATGCAGGCGATGGTGCCAGTCCAGGACTAGCCACATAGGTTGTGTTTGCCGCGTTAGGCCCCCGTGGTGGTTGTATAGCCCCCATAGTTTGTGGTGCAGGCCAAATTGCTGGTCTAGGACCCATAGGAGGTCGCGCAGGACCTCTTGCTAGTGCTGTATGCATCAAAAGTTGTGGCGCAGCTCCTCTTAGCGCTTGCACAGGCCTTGTCATTGTTGAGCCCCTTGAAAGGTGCGGTGCCGCTCCATTGTTTAGTGGCACATATCCCGACAGTTGCTGTACAGGATAGCAGCTTTGTGTGGGAGGGCTCCTGGGTAGTGGTACAGCCCCCCCGTGCATCACTGCAGCCCTGAACGCTGTTTGTTGGTGTCCATCCTCACTCATAGAGTTGCCAGCTAGTTTTGGTGCGTTTTTTCTCCGCGGTGCAGAAGTAGATCGCTGCTGCCTAGGTCCAGAAGAGGTTTGTACAGGTTTGTCAGGACGCACCGCCGGGTCACTAGTTGCCTGAGTGTTACTCGATGGTGGCGCAGAAGTAGGTCGCTGTTGTCTAGATCCAAAAGGGTCTTGTGCAGGCCCTTCAGGATGCACCGCAGGGCCACCAGTTGCCTGAGAGTTACTCAGTGGTGGCGCAGAACCATCAGCTGATGGTGGAGGACCACCAGAGGGCCCACGTGTTGATGCTGCCATTTTCTTCTTCTTTGACATGTTCAGATTTTTGATTTCATGACGCGCACCACGCATATGTTTCTTTACAATATCCGTTGCAGCATCTGACGCACTAGCCACTCGGGCAAGACTACCAAAATCCATCATCAAATTTGCATGCCTGAGTTCCTTCTTCGACTGTGGTGGCATCTCATCAGGTTGCTCTTCGACAGCAGGGGTGCGTTGGGGATTGCCATAGGTGTCCATCTTCTAAGCATGTACTGCGCTGGGATTTCATCAACACCAAGTTGGTTGAAAACTTTCAAGATATGGCAGCAAAGCACGCCGTCCCTCTCAATCTTGCAGCAGTCACATCTGTAGTCTCCAGCACTAGCTTCCACCGTGACAAAATAGCCCCTAGAACCATATTTGGCAACCCACTCTTGATTGGGGTAAACCTCATACAAGTTTTCACCATGTGGTCGCACATTGTACCTTGTAGTCAACTGAAACTCATCACGAAACTTCTCGCACAAGTCCCTAGTATACGATCCGTACGCCTGCTTCTCTATTGGGTAAGATGACCACATTTCAGTTTGTAAATGTGTTGTCCTGTAGTCTTTTGAACCCTCCCGGACTACTATGTGTGTTTGGATTTTCTGATATTGCTTCACAAAGTTCAAAATGGACTTGTGTGGGTTCACATATCACTTAAGGACAACATTGAACCCCTCGCTGCGTTGAGTTGACTGCAAGAAAGGGAAGAATTGGTGCTTGAAGTAGCAGGGTACCCATGTCTCTCTGTACTTGTATAGATTCTTGAAGTGAGAGTCGGTCATAGCCTCATACTTCATCATCAGCTCACACCACCCTGCCTCAAATTCTTCTGGCGTCAAGCTAAAGTCAACACAGTTGTTGAAATCTTTGGACAAGCCAGGGTTTCGCCCCAGCAATGCTCCAAGCTTTTCTTGTGCTTTTTTCATAATATGCCAGCGGCAACAGCGGTGCACACTTGTAGGAAAGATCTTTTTAATTGACTGTGCCATTGTGATGTCTTGGTCGGTTATGATGTTGGTGGGTGCTACATTATGCATTGCCTCAAGGAAGGTTTGGAATAGCCAATCAAAGCTTGACGCCAACTCTTGCCTAACAAAGCCACAGCCCAACATGAATGACTGCCCATGCCTGTTAATCCCAATGAATGGTGCAAAGGGCATGTTGTACATGTTAGTCATATACGTTGTGTCAAAGGAGATACAATCATGATAAGATTCCACGTACGCCTTCCTTGCTGCACCATCGACCCAGAAAATATTCTCAACCCTGTCTTCCTTGTCATATTTTATCTTGTAAAAAAAATCTAGATCCTCTCTCTGCTGATCTTTAAAGTAAGCAACTGTCTCTATCATATCCCCTTCTTTTGTATCATCCTTGTTCAAGAGCATCTTGAGGTTTGTAATGTGCTTAGTGCCATAAGGTACAATGAGTTCTGTCCCATAGAAATCTGACATGATGTGCATCATACGACCTGTTGACATGAAGTCACAATGGTGGTCAATCCTTTTTCCACACAAAAACAGTGCCAAAAATAGCTTCTTTTTTGTTTTCAGCAAGGCAACTCAAATTCAAAGCTTGGGAAATTCATGAAGCTATACAAGGAACTACAACCATATGCCTCAGGCAACACATGAGCAAAATACACAAAACAAACAGGGGGGTAACTATGCATTAGTGAGCAATACAAATTTCAATCATAGGCAAGTTGACCCCATCCAGAAACAAGTACTATTATACATTTTAGCTACAAAGAGACTAATCATAGGCAAGTTCAGATTCAACACCAAATTTATTTTATAAAAAAACTAGGCAAGTAGGAACTTTTGCATTGAGCAAGAAATAGGTAAACATTAGGCAAGTCCAGCATCCAGAAACAAATTAGGCATTTTATCTCTTTTTGTACTGTTATAAGCAATTTAGTGTCACTATAAAGCAACTAAGGCATATGTTTGAAGCAAATTAGTGACATGTTTCAAGCAAAATCAGGTACTTGTTGATGGGCTAAGAAACACACAACCAGTAGGCATGTCCAAGTTCTTAAAGTTAGAAGATAGGGGGGAGGTGGGTGTGGTTCAAAACCTGTAGTTAAATTGCAGTTATGAAGGTGAGTAAGGAAGGCCCTTTCTTCTGGCGGTATCCCTTGGTGTGATCGTAAATACTTAGTCAAACATGGCTTGTCAATCAACGGATGGTTGTGCTCGCTAACAAAGTAGATCACCTCCCATCTGCCATCTATTACCTTCACAATCATCTTAGCTTTGCAACCAGTTTGCACAATTTTATCTCTTTTTCGTTTCTTGCTCCTCTTTTTGCCCTTACTATCATCATCAAGAAAGATAATAGCCTCATCTTCATTATCATCTTTTGCTTGCTCAACAATGCACTACTAGGAAAAGGCCTACTAATGGCGCACCTAATTTGGCCATTAATGGCGCATTAGTGGTGCGCCATTAGTGCCACGCCATTAGTATATTTTACTAATGGCGCACCACTGGTGCGCCATTAGTATGCCTCCCAGGGGGCCATGTATACCCACGTGCTTTGGCATACTAATGGCGCACAACAACAAGATGCGCCATTAGTAACTTCGGCATACTAATGGCGCACTGTTTAATGATGCGCCATTAGTATCCTTTGGCATACTAATGGCGCACTGTGATGTGATGTGCCATTAGTATGAATATTAGGTTTTTTTTAATTTTCTGTTTTTTGCACAGGTTACAAAATGTATAATTGGACAAAATATAGACAGCACACATCAATAACAGATTCATCGAATACAATAGAAGATTAGTCTCTGAATACAATTCATTATATTAGTCTCTGAATATAATTCATCATATTAGTCTCCGAATTGAAAAGACCGAACAAAGATAGAACATTATATTACAAGTCTCGAGACCGCGAGTAGCGAGTTTGTCTTCACATTACAAGTCGATATCGATCATCTAAACTACCATCACATAGAAGAGAGCTGCGGTCATCACGATGAGCATCATCATGATGAAACTCGTCTTCATTCGGTTCCTCCAACGCTCCCTCCCCTCTCTCGCGTGATAGCGGACGTATCTAGATTCGGCCTCGGCCCTAGTGGTGTACCCTTTGTAACTATTACCACTGAATCGGTGAACCTGTCTCCGACACTCCTCCCAGTCGTCGTAGACTTCGGGAACCTTACCCTTGTACACGACATACGACGACATCGCTATGCACTAGCCAAATGAAACGTTAGTACCAATTCACAGACAATACATAAGCAATATATAAGTATGCAACAGAACGATCGGAAGAGAAAAGCAAGACACTAATAGCATCGATTACATCTAAGTTGAACGACTCTCGAAACCAAAGAGACATACTACAAGTTCATTAAAGTTTAATTACAACATGAGCCAATCGATGTTTCAGAACTAGACACAGCATCACTGCTTTCGACTCGACTAAAGGGACCGGAGCGTGGATGAAGCCGCCGTCTATCGTGGGAGTCATGAAAGAACGGGCGTTGTCAGCCTGCATTTGTAGCATTGTGTCGATGTCACTGTTGGACGGTTGATTTCTGAGGTAGAACTGCCCCGAGGTATGAAGGACATCTTGATGGATGATTTCCGCAAACTCCGACTGGATGCAAAAGAATTCTTGTCTGATGTCCACGTCCTGGATTGCCGACACGCTCCTGGCCCAATCTTTGAGTTTACTCGGTAGCAGAAGTTGATGATGGTCCCGTACGATCACCCGCATATGATGGATGGCGTAGTAGGCACCCTTCTGACCGCCAGGCGGCTGCTTGACGCAGCAGAACATCGTATTGTGGGAGAACACGTGCTTGCCGTACTTACGAATAGGCCTCGTGAAGGTGCCTCCAGATTTGGCGTAGCCGAGGAGAACATCATCAAGAACCTTCTTGACATTTGTGTAGTCTACGTTTGACTGACGGTCCGGGTCGAAATACGTGGCCATGGAATATTTGGGGCTTAGGAGGATGAGCGTGCAATGTGTGTCACTGCAGAAAACACAGAATGTTAAAAGAAAAACGATCGAAATCTAAGAATTCATATGTTACGGGCCGGTTGAGGGGAGGACTTACTCGGGAAAGTAAGGCACGAGGAAGTTATCCTTATCTTGGTTTGCCAGAATGACGCCTTCGAGGTAAGAACTCGCGACTTGCCGGTCCCCAGTGCTGCCCAAGATCTTGGCACGCATGTAGAAGGGGTCGACTATCAGGATGTCCGGGGTCTTGTCGCGAATGATCCGCATCTCCATACTCAGCGAAAATAGCCGAACGAAGGTGTAGTGCAGCGGATGAAGGTTCAACATAGCGTGGATGTCATCAAACCGCAGGACGATCGTACACCCGATGGAGTTATCCACAAAGCCCTTGCCCTCTGGCACCTTGGCCGCGAAAACCGGGTATGCCACATCCTTCTCTCTGAGACGCCGCTTCTCCAAAGAAAGAACACTGTCATGCAGACTCCGCATAGCACCGGTTGCAGCATTGAGCATATTTGCCGGTAGCATCGCCCTACCCTCCACATGCACCCTCCTCGAGATATCCTTAGGTGAAGGTGGCCCGTCCTGAGCACGGATCGTACTCGGTGCCGGCTGGCTCGCACCCTTGTTAGTCTTTCTTTTGCGTGCCTTCTTCTTCTAATGTAATGGGACTGAGTTCTGCTCACAGACCGCCTTCTTGAGTGTGTTGGGGCTGATAATATTTCGCACCTCGCCTATCTAAGGCTCGGTGAAGTCGGCAGCTGGAGGCGTCTCCTGAGAGCTGAACGGCAGACGACGCCTGTTGCAACTTGGCTTCTCCGCGGTACCAGCTAGATCGCGCACGTCTTTTGTTGGGTTGGGTTCTTGAGAAGGAGGCCCCATGAAGTCGCCATCATACCCATGTTCGGCAAAGTACTGATCGACGTTGCCAAATGTATCGTCGTCGTCATCGTTCTGATCCTGTGCCATATGCATGTTTGGATCCAGTGGCATAGGGATGTCCGGCACCGTTGCGGCGGTCTTGCCATGGGGCCGACTTGGCGCCGGCACGACTGGCGGTGTTGTCTTTGGGGTGGTGTCCCCCGCCCCCAAACGAATCTGGCTCTTCGACCAAAGCAGGGGCCAGCTCAGGCAGGCGCTGAGGGTCATCACGTCATCATCGTCGGCCCTGACGGGTCGAATCGGAGGTAACAACTCGTCGCAGCCTGGCAGCACCCGAACCAGTTCAACCCTATACAAGTTGGGTGGCATCTGGGTACCGTGGAACAAGGGGTTGCCCGGTTGAACGATTTTGCCCTTGGTGACATCGACCAACTCATTGTTCACGAAGTGCAGGAGAGTGCACGGAACGTCGGCGGCGCCCTGCGAAAACATGTAGGCCGTCAGGGATGCCCAGTAAAAGGCAAGGAGATGAAGTCGAGCTCGGCTAATGTCGAGGCACCGCCAACGGCGGGCGTGCAGTTGACGGAGGGGCCGCTTGCTGCAGAGGTGCCGGCTGGCGTACGCCCGGGTGCATTAAGCTCCCGTGCCGGTGTCGGAGACACCAATGCCGCCTCCGCCGGAGACACCAATGGCCCCGCCATCGCATTCTACGAGTTGCTGGCCGTGAAGCTAGGAATCGAGGGTGGCCCCTGTTGGCCGCCCGCAATCCACGCACTCAACCCCTCGATCAAGGTAGGCACAATGGCGGTGATCGTCGCTCCGAGTTGTTGTTGCACTTGCTCTTGGACAATCTCCGGAATCCGCGCCACCTGTGCCTTGAGTTCTTGAACCTCGCGCGCCTGGCTTTCCGAGCTGGTCTTTTTCTCCTTCCGCACACCAGCGGTATAGTATGACCCCCATTTTGTGGACAAGCCTTTGCCGGCCAGACGACCAGCTGACGTCAGCTTACTGAGCTTATCCTTGTTCTTCATTACATTCAACGCCCTATTTAGAGTGGTGTCCCAAGGGTTGCTCTTAGTCGACCCCGCGCTACTGCTTTCAGTCACCTGCGGAAGGAATGTGAACCATTTAGAAATTTGCCTTCATTAATTAGAATGCAACCATATGGAGCTAATTACGCGGGGGTGTTTTCCTTACCAGAACAAGCTCAAGCGCCTTGGTCTTCGGATCCGTGGTAAGCTCCTTTGTTATCGGGTCCTCCTTGTACCAGGCCCTGACATAGTTCCTGGTCTGCTTGTTACCGCTGTATTTCTCGAAGCGGGGCGGTAGGCCTTGCTCGGCACGCTCCGCGTCCTCCTTGTCCCATATAGGCTCCGCCACTCTGTAACCGCCGGGACCGAGTTTGTGTTCCCCTAAGTTCAACTCCCGCATTTCTTTCCCCCACTGACTTGATTCGGAGTTTGCGGTGCTTGAGCAATTGATCTTGGAGTCGTTGTAGTCATCTTCGGTGATCGAAGGATTTTTCTCCTTGATCTTCTCATAACTCTCACCTTTCTCGATCATTCTCTTCACATTGCTTTTCCAAGTAGACAGGCCTTGCTCATCTTCGTGAGGGCAGCATTGTTCACTTTATTCCCTTTGAGGCTTGTGTTTTCAAATTCAGCGGGGAACTTGTATCGTTCGTGCAGCTTCGTGAAGAGGAGGTTGCGCAAATTCCCTCGGTCAGGATGCCTCAGGTTCTCGGTGTTGATCGAGACGGTGCTCCAGAGAATGCACCCGAGCTGAAGCGAGTACCCCTTGACTATTCGTTCGGGCGCCGTTGGATTCCCGTCGGAATCCACTTCAGTAACTTCCTCCTTTAGGGTGCGGAGCATGGTCGGGCGCCGGTCCTTCCGTTGCCTCTTCGGTTGGCTGCCATCTGTGCGTGCGCCGCCATCATCAGTGGTGGCATCCTCGGCGGCACCATCAGTGGTGGCATCAGTGGGGTCATCCTCGGCAGTACCATCAGTGGTCTCAGGATCGGTGGGGAAGGCGGCGTCCTCATACAAGTGAGGTTGTTCCTCCATCTCCCGGGACAACTTCCAGAATGCCTTGCCGCCCGAACCCCCGACCTCATCGTTGTTGGCCATGTTTCTCTCTAAATAGGAACAAAGTTTGGTCAAAAAGTTGGTTATTGTCAAGGAACAAGATCATGGTCTCATCATTTAGGGTTTGTCGACACCGAGGCATCCTAAAAGCTAAGCTTTTATCATTGAGGGTTTTTCGACGCCGAGGCACCCTAAAAGCCTAAGCTTTCATCATTAGTCACAACTACCCCGGCCCATGCATTAGTCACAAGTACCCCATATGTCCTATTTTTAGCAAAGTCATGCTAAAATTCACGGAAAATTTCAGCATGACCTTTGCTGAAAATAGGACATATGGAGTACCCGAATTTGCTGGAACGGAAGTTAATCGACATTCCAGCAAACTCAAGGGCCTCTCGGGTGGACAAGGCAAAAAAGGCCTCCATCACAACATGGAAAATACATTGGCATGTGAAGAAGTGAAACAATATATGCATCTCCAAGCAGTATCATTCAACATTTTGGACAAACCACTACAAGCAATACTGGATCAGATACAAGAAGAATGTGAGAAAATGCAGACAAATACTAACAGATTAAGGTGTTTAACTTGTGGTGCTCTCTGTGCTATTAACATTTCAAGTCAAAACCTTTTCTGGTTAGTAAGTGTTTCTTGAGCATATGCATGTAGTAAGTGTTTCTGCTCTCAGTGTTTCAGAACACATATTTTAGCTACCTAGTACCAGTGCTATTACCCAGCAGTTAATTAGCTTTTGCTTTTGCTTTTCAGTGCCAAATTCTAGCTAGTACCAGCAAATTAACCTCTAGCAGCAATCATTTTCAAATATATATACACTGGACATTTTAATATTAACCTAAGGAAAAATGAATAGTTAGGTTAATTACCCACTGTTAGTTATTCAGTCTGATGCTTTGTCCTAGTAGTAGTAGCAGTTTTTTTTCTTCTTCATTAACTGTACTAGCAGTTTTTTTTCTTCTTCATTAACTGTATTAGCTATTTACTAGTAGTACTAGCACTTGGATCATATGCTAACGCTACATTGATACATCATCATGCTAGGTAATATTAAACCCAAGCAACTTTATAATCAACCCAAGATACATCAACTACTGCACTGTCCTGCCTAATAAAAACAGTCATGCCAGCATATAGTATATAAATCTTTGAATTTGTGTTTACAAGAAGAGTGCCCATTGCAATGTAAACCTGAGAACACAACTCACCTCAAGTGCAGGATATAGCAGACACCTACTTCTTCAGTCAAGTGCAGTAAAAGACTGTTTGCAGAACCTGTTTAGTCAGAGTTGAACATTAGAATCCATACTATGCTCTACTATGCTTGTAAAGGAACTAGCAAACAAGCTTATCGACAGTGTCTGTCTTCCAACCCCACCCAGAAAGTGGGAAAATAGTGGGCAAGCACTGCCAAAGCCCCATGGTAACATGGTGGGGGTCCTGGTGGCTGGTGGTACCAAACCAAAGCCCCAGAATTTTTTTGTTTGCTGGGCAAAATACATCTGGGCATGTAATCACTAGTCAACTTAACATCTCTCAATGACTCAAATAGCTTGAAGACAGAAAGTGCAAAAGGATATTTATGGAAATATTGGGCCAAAATCAGGTCAACAGTGCCAGATAATACATAGCAGGGTTTGAAATCAGGTCAGCAGTGCCAAATTTATGTAATCACTAGTCACTGGATATTTTCTGATCCAGTAGAGAGATAGTTCGTGGAGACTCGACACTCCAAGCGATCTCTGTAGCGTGCATGAAGTGATCATCCTGATAACTGGCGTGTCAAACATGTTATGTTGTTTTGAGCTAGAAAGCACATATATAATACATTTTGCTGACGAAATAAACCGATGCATCCTCTGTTTATGCATTTCAGCTGAAGACTTCTACACCACACCGGATGCTGCTACTAAATTAAGATGCACTGGTTGTATTCTCTACATGCCACATAGCGAAGCTGAGATAGACCCACGCACCCAGCTGTTCCTACGTACACTACGAATGTCAATTGTGCATTACTCTTTGGTGGCTCAACAGTCAATACTCCTTCTGCCCCGAAATACACGACGCATAAATATAGTCAAAAAGTCAATGTTTCCTAAGTTTGATCAAGTATATAGAAGAAAATACCAACAACTATATTATCAAATTATAAAAATATCTGGAGACATGCAATTTTGTATGAATGCGGATTCACTTCGTTTACTAGTACACTCTGTTTTTAGAGATGATTTACTACTATCCATTTGTTGCTTTGCTACCAGCCTGCCACTATATTTTTGCTTGTTCATGGACAAAGAGTGAGGGTTGTATATGTTTGTTCATGAACAAAGAGTGAGGCTAGCCAATCGAAAGAGCGACCACGACGACAACTGGGCTGATATGGTAGGTCCAAGTTGCCCCCAAGTACAAGTGGGCCTTCTGGTGTAGTAGGAAAAAAGGCGGGCTATTCACTTCTGGGAATTTTAGTTTTCTCGTCTGCCATACCTTTGGCTTTCTGAGACGCTTCTTCAGTGATGCAAACTTGTAGAGTTAATTATAAGATGGATCCCTAAGAACATGTTGTCAATGCAGACTCAGTTTGTTTATTAATACTCCTGGCTCTGTTTTTTCTTAAGGTACCTAATTGATCTAATGTTTGGGCTTGTTTGTAAACGAAGAATGAGGACGCATAGGGTGTTGTTATTCAAGTTCCAAAAATCTAAGCGGCGGTTCAAGCATTGACAAAAACGACCAAATTTGAGGTTTAGTAACGTGTGAAATCTGCCGTTTGTGTACGTACTTCTTCTTGTTATGCTTTTTGACTAAACACATACCATGGCAAATCAATTGCATACCAGAGCATTGGCCACATCCATTGCAATCTGTAGCCTTGTTTGAGAATCGCACTACATTCCTGGCAGTAGAGCGCAATTCCACGGGGTTGACGGACCGTACCTGGAGGTAGAGGAAGGTGTCGGCGACGAAGTTGCTGGGGTAGCCGGCGTCGGTGGCGGAGGCGCAGGTGAGCACCGGGTTGGCCACCGGCCACGCGGAGGGCCCCGGGCTCCGGGAGGCGGAACGAGGCGACGACCACCCAGAAGTAGGCGCCCCCGACGAGCGCGGCGGCCGCGGCCGAGGCGAGCAGGAGAGGCGTCGAGGCATCGAGGCGGCGTCGGGGCGGCGTCGGGGCGTCGAGGCGGCGTCAGGGCGTCGAGGCGGCGTCGGGGCGGCGTCGAGGCGGCGGGGCAGTGGCGTCGGGAGAGGAGAGGGGAAGGGGATAGAGGGCGAGGGCGAGGGAGAGAGAGGGGATAGGTTTGGTCCGGGGAGGAAATATGGATGGGGGCGGCACAATACTAATGGCGCACCACCCCTCGGTGCGCCATAAGTACATCCATACTAATGGCGCACCTCGCCCTGGTGCGCCATTAGTATTTTTTTTGATTTCTGCTCGAGACAACAGGTTATCTTCCACCTGACCTGATCCACATCAAGTTCCCTCTACTAGCTCGACTGGTCAGCAGCCAGTTCTCACACCAGGAGGTCTTGGGTTTGATTCCCAGGCTCCACAATTTTTTTTATGCATTTAAAATGATGTTTGATACTTATTTGTGTTTAAATATGTTCAAACTTGTTCAAATCATAACAGTAATATTTTTTTATAAGACAGTAATAATTTTTTAAAAAATATCATCAAACAGTAATCCGGTGGAGCGGGGGAGGGTGCGGGGGGTGCGGGGGGTCGGCGGCGGCGGTTCAGTAGGGGAGTTGTGTGCGGGGGGTCGGCGGCGGCGGTTGAGTAGGGGAATCGAGGGTGCGGGGGGTCGGCGGCGGCGGCCGGTGGAGCGGGGGGTGCTCGGCAGCGAGGGGGACCGGATCTAGCGAGGTGGGATAGCGATCGAGATGGAGGGGGATGAAGATCGAGTGTCCATGAAATTTAAAAATATTCATGATAGTTCAAAAAGTGCCCATGAAATACAATCGAGAAATGAAGGCTACGATTTAAATACAATCGATCTTAGCTAGCTATCTGTTCACAATCTTCTTGCCCTTCTTTTTTGCAAATGGAGTTCTTCTGTGGAACGGACATCCTTTAGGTAGGGTGGTCCTGCTTCTTCTTGTGGTGTATGCTGCTACTTCATCATCGTCGTCATGTTCGATCCTCGGGTCGTCGTACTTGTCGAAGTCTTGCTCATTGGCTACTCCATCCATTCCGATGATCTTCCTTTTGCCTCTCCTCACGACAACACGACTGGGCTTTGACGGGTCGGTAGTGAAGAAGCATTGGTCAACTTGGGAAGCCAGTACCCATGGCTCATTTTTCGCGGTGACGTTTGCGCCCGCGGTCTTGGATTTGGCTTCGGGTATAACCATGGTGGTGAAATACCGGTCTTCTTTTAGGACGCTCTTCGCCCATCTGACACGGAACATCGGGACCTTCTCTCCAGCGTAGTTCAGCTCCCAGATCTCCTCGATCCTTCCGTAGTATCTGTCCTTGTCATTACCGGTGTAGGATTCCATCGTTACCCCGGAGTTCTGATAACCATCGCTCTTCATGTCCTTGGCCTCGGTGTAGAATGTGTAGCCGTTGATATCGTACGCCTCATAGGTCATCAGGTTGTGCTCGGCGCCCTGTGACAAGGCGAATATGAGTTGTTCTTCCGCGGAAGAATCCTCATGTAAAGGGTACGACAGAAGCTTCTGCTTGAACCAACGCGTGAAACATGAGTTGTTCTCTTTGATTATATCTCCGTCCGTCCTCTGTTGGCCTCGGTCATTGTACGTCTTCTTAATAAAGGTTTTGTGCTCTACTCCTGACTTAGAGTGAAGCACGCGAGAGGGTAGTCATTTCCGGTCTTCTTCGCCTTTTTGCCTTTGCGACGACTTACTGTGTCCTGCTTTGCCTCATCATCATCATCATCATCAGCATCATCATCATCATCATCATTAGCGTGAAGCTCCTGCCTGATGCCCATTGATTTCAAGTCTGCCCTTGCTCTCGGCCCATCTTTGGTCCTCTCTGGCATGTTGAGCAGGGTACCAAGCAGACTCTCGCACACGTTCTTCGTGATATGCATGACATCAAGGCTGTGAGGCACACGGTGGATCTTCCAGTACGGCAAGTCCCAGAAAACAGACCTCGTTTTCCATACCTTCAGCAGCGGCTCTGGCGCCTTTCGCTTCTTTCCCGGCTCTGGCGCCTTTTGCTTCTTTCCCGGCAATGGGCAGTCTTTCCAATTTTTCAACAACTTGTCTATTTTCTCGCTGCTCCTCGTACATGGGCGTTTTCGGGGTTCGGTTTCACCATCAAACAGATCCTTGCGTTTCCTCCATGGGTCATCATCGCGAAGCCACCTTCGATGTCCCAAGAACATGGTTTTCGAAGACCCGGGATCTCTATCTAGCTGGCGATACGTTGTGTCATCCATGCACCTTACGCATCTAGAAAATCCGTGGACTACCTGCCCCGCAAGATATCCGTAACCGAGATAGTCGTGCACCGTCGTGAGCAGTGCGGCTCTCATAGGGAAATATTCTTTTTCTGCAGCGTCCCACGTATTGGCTGGCGTTTTCCACAGCGTGTCAAGCTCCTCTTTCAGCAGCCCCAGATACAGATTGATGTCGTTCCCTGGTTGTTTCGGCCCTTCAATTAGCATACTCATGTGAATGTACTTCCCCTTCATGCACAACCAGGGGGGAAGGTTGTACATCCACACAAACACAAGCCAGGTGCTATGTGTGCTTCTCTGGCTGCCAAACGGATTGACTCCATCGGTGCTTGCGCCCAGCACGATGTTCCTTGGATCCTTCCCAAATTCTGGGTCTTCGAAGTTCAACGCTTGCCACTGGCTCGCATCCTTAGGGTGACTCAGCATCTTGTCTTTTTCATCTATCTCCGGATCATTTGCCTCATCTTCTCGCTTCTTCTCCTCCCTACCCGCGTGCCAACGCAAGAGCTTTGCTACCTTAGGGTCCGCGAAATACCGCTGCAGACGAGGAGTGATCGGAAAGTACCACACCACTTTTTGAGGAGCTTTCTTCCTCCTCTTGTATCGAGTGACGCCGCACACTGGACATATGGTAGACTCCGCGTGCTCGTCCCGATAAATGATGCAGTTGTTCATGCACACATGGTATTTCACGTGCGGTAAATCCAGAGGACACACGATTTTCTTCGCCTCCTCCAAACTGGTCGGGCACTTGTTCCCCTTGGGAAGACGTTCGTGCCAGAATGACATGTTCTCGTCGAAGCATGCGTCGGTCATTTTGTGTTTTACCTTCATCTCCAGAGCCATGAGCGTTACTTTCAGGCGGGTATCCTCGGGCCTGCATCCTTCATACAATGGAGTAACCGCGTCTAACTCAAGTTGATCCATCTTGGCTTTCTCTCGGGCGGCAGCTCTTGCGTTATCCGTCTGCTTGAGAAGCAGCTCTTGAATATGAGGGTCCTGCACCCAGCCATCAATGGTCCAGCGTCGTCTGCTCCGCCGGCATCATCATCTTCATGATCATGCCCGTCGTCTGCTCCGGCATCTTTCTCATCATCATGTCCTGCATCTTCTACATGATGACTGTGTACAGCATCACCATCATGATCATCTCCTGGGGATTCTTCGTCTTCTCGCCCGCCCGAGCCGCGGTGGTTGTCTTGCTGCCCTTCCTCATTTCTTGCCCGGCCCCCATGGATGACTTCGTAGTCATCTTCATCACCTTGCCACCGATAGCCATCCATGAAACCATGCAAGAGCAGGTGGTCCCGCACCTGCCCGGAATCCAGGTCCGCAATAAGGCTCTTCAGCTTGCATCTTCGACACGGACATCTTATCTCCGTCTCGTTCTTTTGAAGCATCTCGGCCTTCGCGGACCTCAAAAACCTATTCATGATGCCTTCGGTCATCGTGCGGACCATGGTCGCCTGCGGGGTAGAGCAAAACGCTATTTTAGAACCAAGAAAAAATTTGGCATGACTTTCCCTAAAAATAGGACCAAAAAGAATGCTTAATGACAAAATTCTCGCCGAAACAGAAATGAATCAACATTCCGGTAAAATATTGGCAACAATCGCATTTCAAATACCGGTACACCTCCAAACAAACACATATGCAACACCACAAACGTATGCAACACCACGAACATACATAGATCTAGCTAGGCCATAAAAAGTGCATGTGCATATTGTTGTAGGGAGAACAACATAAATATAGCTTCCCCCCTTACTTACCTATCAAAACAAGGTAATTTAACCACTTAATTTTAATGAATCTATGGTGGAAATGAGGTGAAAAAGAGGAGGCACCCGAGACAAGGAGGAGGTGGAGAGATGAAGTGGGGAGAAAGTGAGTGTGGGCAGGAGAGGCTGTCCAAAATATCTTGTTGCTGCCCACTTACTAATGGCGCACCAACTCTAAATGCGCCATTAGTAATCCAGGTTACTAATGGCGCACCTTCTGGTGGTGCGCCATTAGTAGTTTTGCAAAAAAAAACATACTAATGGCGCACTGTTCCACAGTGCGCCATTACTAGTTTAAACTAGTAATGGCGCACGGTGGAACAGTGCGTCATTAGTAGTTTTGCAAAAAAAAGGAATAAAAAATATAATAAAAAAACAACATTAGTGGCGCACTTTCCGACAGGTGCGCCATTACTAGTTACAACTAGTAATGGCGCACTGAGTCCGGATGCGTCATTAGTATGTTTGGACAGGCGCACTAATTCAAAAAAAATTTGATACTAATGGCGCACCTTGGGCCAGATGCGCCATTAGTAGTTTCAACTCTAATGGCGTATCAGAAGGTGGTCCGCCATTAGTATATACTAATGGCGCACCACTTGTCTGGTGCACCATTAGTGTCAATCCCATCTATAGCCCTTTTTCTAGTAGTGATGTCATCTAGCACGGGAATCTTTTCTGCCCCTCCGTCATCAACATCAGGCTTTCGAAACTTGTTGCAAACAAGCTGTTGTTTTATCAACTCCCCGGTTTTCATATCCTTCCTTGAACTATTCATTTTGATTGAAAACCCCATTTGCAAGGAATATGCATTGTAATGCACCTTGGCATCTTCCAAAGTGTCGAACCTCATGCCCACGTAAGGCTCCTTGAGCTGTGACCAAGCTTCATCATCATTTTCAGCACCCAAACCATTACCAACAGTTCCACCGGTATCACATACAGCACCTGTGCCATCAAGGGTATGAGCATCACTCCCAGCTACTACAGCTGTAGGTACTTGTGTACTGCCCGGAGCACGCCCCTCATGACTTGACTGCCCATCTGTCTCCATTGCTTCTGTAGCAGCACCATCGACTCTTTGCATGATAGGGGGATTAGGTGATTCCGCCACAAATTCTGCATTTCCAGCAGCATGTTGTGTACAGTACAATTGATCATCATTATTTTCAGCTGGTTCCTCATTCAGGTCAATCATTGTCAACCTGTTTATTTATTTCAATATGGGAAAATTAAAGCAAGTCAGCACAGGGATGTAAGAAAGTAGCACAGTAAATACATGCAAGCCAATAGCACAGCTACCCAAGCACATAAAAATAGCTCAATCATGTTCAACCTGTGCATTTTTTTCAACCAGAAAAATTAAAGCAATTTACGTTGTTGAGGCAAGCTAGTACCACACCAAACTCAGGCAAGCAAACAACACAGCAACGCAAGCACACCAGAGTCACAAGATAGCATTCATTTTGTGTTTTTTAAGGATGCAATATAACATAACCAGGCAATTCAAAGTGCAATATCAGGCAATCCAAATCATATAACCAGGCAAGTCAAACTATATATGTCAGGAAATATATTATTTTCAGGAAATGCATGGTTTTTTGTACTAATGAATCATGTTTGTACATATAACATAGGCTTGTTTTTTGTGTTTCATAATATATTTTCTTATTTTGTTTTTCTTAAATGCAGGCAACATTGATTTTGGGGAAGCAAAGCATCCTGCCATAGAGGTGCTACTTTGAAGTGTCTTCAGAATGGAACTCACTACCAAATCAGAGAGATTAGAGCATGTTTAGTGTTAGGAAAAACTCAAGTTAGCAGTTATGGGCATGATCGCTCTTTTATATTCAGACTATTTCTGCTTTCAGTACCTATGTTTTTGTGTTAGAAAGAACTTAAGTTGACAGTTTTAGGTTTCATCTTTATAGCAGCAAGCTTTTTGTTTGTTTTGGATATGCTCAGTATGTTTTGAAGTAACGTTTTGCAGTTGATAGTTGTTGGTATATGGCTTTTCTTGTTTTTTTCCTTCTTTTGCAGGATGAAATACTAATAAATTTGCAACTGCATCTTGGCAACTTTCCAACCTTTCTTGGATCATGGTGAAGGATATGCTGTAACAAAGGTAAATCGTACTACACAACAGTCTCTTGTTTTTTAGTTGCAATTTTTAGTTACATTTATTCTTCTAGTGTTTTTTTACTATTGAAACCAAGGAATAATGGAAACAAATGACCAAGAGGAATATTTTTCTAGCTTCTTCAAGAGTTTCCTTGACATCATTAGCTTAATCCTATAATGCAAGTTGCTCCAATCAGCCATTTGTTTTTGGTCCACATGCTCCAAAAAGATCTGCTAGGGGGAAAAAGCCTTGTTTTTTGCCTTTTTTCCATAGTGATCTCAGTATTCATCGTGTTATAATTGTCTTATAAGTTTCAAAAGTGTTCATGATTTGCCATGTCATAAGTTTCCAAAGTTGTTTGCATACATATACTTAGTTGCCTCATTATAGCACTGTTTTTGCTCAAACAGAATGTCTAATTTGCCAATAACATTTTCATAAGAAATTAATAGAACTGGAACACATCAGAAATAGATCATAATCATCATAGCACTGTTTTTCCCCCTAGTGTTTTTGTCTACAGATTACAAATGTATTCATATGCAACAGATTTGCAAACAGAATTTGAAAACTGGCAAGAACTATCACTTAGGGTGCACAAAACTACTAAATTTGCCCAAACCAGGGGGCTGAAACTTGCCTAAACATCAAACTAAACATGCTTAACATCACATCTTTTTTACACAATGTTTTGCACAACTACAGCCTTGTACAAATCATGGGAAAAGAGGAGGGGGATCTGGAAGTGAGCTAAAATCTGACCTTTTTGCCTTGATTTTTTTGCCTTTTGCAAGGCAATCAGGAACGAGGCACCTTGATTTTGCCTAGAGAAGAAACACTAATGGAGTCGCCATTGGAGGGCTGTGAAGGTTTTCTGGATCTGGAAAAGGTAAGGGGAAGGGGCTTGCTGTCCTTGTTGGTTTGGGAGAGAAGAAGATGGGGCTGGGGGTTAGGTGAGGAGAAAAGAAGGGGAAAAGAAGACGCGCAGGGGTGGGGGAGGGATCAGGCGAAGTGGAGGACCAGGTGATTTTGCCCCTCGATAGTTGGTTGCGGGAATCGGGAGAAGGGACCAGATGCTTTCCTATCCTAGGGTGGCTGCCAGGAAAGGTGGACAGAAACTTACTATATTTGGGGTGGCTGCCAGGAAACGCTAGGGAGCACCCGGCTGCTCCCTAGACGCGTCCAATTTATATTCGTTGGACACATGCGTGCGTAGGTTCAGACAAAATACCGTACACGTTCGCATACTCGTGGTGGAAATAACGTGTTCGGAAAACAAAGGTATATATGTACACGTCGGCGTACTCCTGAAGGAATCAGTTCTGCCTGTGTGCCACACGTCCATCGTGGACGCACTATGCAGCCTATCTTATCCTCGTTCTCGTTTCTACTGCCTCTTTTCCCCTTCTTCACAAAGCAAATCCATCTGCTCCAACCGCGCCGGGGAGCTCCTCTGCGCCCCGAGCAACCTATCCTCTCTCTCAACTTTACCTTCTCCTCCTCCATCTTCTTCTCTCTCTAGGGGGCGCCATCATGGACAACGCAACACCTAGTCTTGGATCTGGCCGCCTCTGGCCACTTCTCCGTCTCGAGCCTCCGCCACCGCCTCGTCTGATCTGCTACACCCCGCCACTGGATCCATGCTGGAGCAGCCGGATCAGCCGCCCAGATCGCCAAGAGCCGCCTCCTACCTCGCTTGCCATCAGGAGGACGACGACCGAGACGGGCGCTCTTTCGTCCGCAGTGTGGGCCACGCACCTGCCTCAGCCCAGCTCTCCGCCAAGCCGTCTTCCATCTCTCTGCCCTGCTCAAAGCAGGAGGAGGATGACCGAGATGAGCGCCCGTTCGTCCGCCGTGTGCGCCACGCAGCTTCCTCGGCCTAGCTATCCACGAAGTGGACTTCATCTCTCTGCCCTGCTCTGCAGGCCACCCCCACCGCTCTTGCCACAGGTTTTCACGCAGTCATTGAGCTTTGGTTGGCCGCTGGTGTCTGTCTTTTTGGTTCCTTTCCCGCTTGTACCAGCTGTTTCTTTGTGTCTCTCTGCTCCCAAGGCGCGAGATGTGGCGGATCATGTCGATCTCGTACAGATTCGGTACAGCACGGCAGAGCGAGTCCGCGGAGCCGGGGGCGGGGGCGCGGCGGTGAGCAGTGGGTGGGGGCACGGCGGCAGAGAAAATCCCCGCGTTCTTGTAAGGCTTGTAGGAAACGTTTTTTTCACTTATGTTGGGCTACGGTGGACTGCGGGTCAATTCGGATAAACTTTAGGGTTTTTTATGTCCTGTTTCCTTGGTTTGCACAAATATATGTTTCCACCGACGGACGCGGGAGGAAAGAAAGCGGAGCCAAACCAAGAATACCTATTCCCTTTAATAGTAGGTATAGAGGTACAGATATAGATATAGATATAGATATAGATATATGAGGGTCTTTTGCGAGATTTATTTAAAGTTTCGTGAGTTTTTTTGTGAAAATATGCTCGTGCTCGTCTCACCCAGCTCAGCCTCCGCTAACACCAACAAACATGTGGGCCACCAACCAGCTCAGACGCCATGCGGGTTGCCCGTATGCACACATACATATAGATACATATAGAGGCACTGTCTTTGCACGGCAGGACAAGTTATAGCACCAGTTTCGCGTATTTTGCAAGTTTGGACTCCAAAGTGACCGCACTGGACAAGTTGAGGCACCCGTGATGTATTTAACTCTTAAATACCCAATACACAACTTTGATGTGATATTTGCCTCACAAACATTCCCGCGGGAAGGTTCAGCACCTACAGTGCTGGTCCTGCGCTTATCACCGACGGAAGGGAATCTTGTAAAGGAATGTGTTGAAACTTGGTCTAGCATGTCACCACGACGTACCGTAACACAAACCAAGATGAATTCACTCCGGTCAAAGCCCTCTGGAGTCCGGTCAAAGATGTAGATCGTGCGACACCTACAGATCGGCGCATCTCCGAAAACCGTGCGAGGGAGGGTCGGAAGAGCACACCCATCTGCATGTGGTCCAAATATATGTATGAAAGGCTGATGTGATCTTTAAATACCCAATGCACAACTTCGATGCGGCACCTGCTTCACAAACATGACTCCCACGGGAAGGTTCTGCACCTATAGTGTTGGTCCCGCACTTAGCGCCGACAGGAGGAAATCTTGTGAAGGCATGTGTTCAAACACGGTCTTCCATGTCAGGATGAGCTACTGTAACACAAACAAGAGGAATTCACCGTGGTTAAAGCCCTCTGGAGTCCAGTCAAAGATGTAGATCGTGCAGGCCCTACGGATCGGCGCATCTCCAAAAAACGCGCGAGGAAGGGTTGGAAGAGCACACCCACCTGCATGTGGCAAAAATATATGTATGAAAGGATGGTGTGATGTTTAAATACCCAATACACCACTTCGATGTGGCACTTGCCTAACAAACACGACAGTCCCATGGGAAGGTTCTGCACCTACAGTGCTGGTCCCGCACTTAGCGCCGACGGGAGGGAATCTTGTGAAAGCATGTGCTCAAACTTGGTGTGGCAAGTTGATACGTCTCAAACATATCTATAATTTTTTATTGTTCCATGCTGTTATATTATCAATCTTGGATGTTTTTATATAGATTTACAGTAATTACATATAATTTTTTGAGACTAACCTATTAACTTAGTGCCCAGTGTCAGTTGCTGTTTTCTGCCCTGTTTTTGTTTTATAGAAAATCAATACCAAACGAAGTCCAAAGGCCACAAAACTTTTTCGAGATTTTTTATTGGGCAAGATAAACACTAGAAGCTTCGGGAGGAGACCAGAAGATCCTTGTGGGGCCCACGAGCCACCAGTGCGAGCCTTTAGGGGGGGGGGCAAGCGCGCCCTCACTACTAGGGAAAACCCTAGTAGCAACACTTGTTTTGTAGCTAGCAGTAGCGCTTGTACAAGCGCTGGCACTAAGGCGCTACAGCTAACTGTTAGCAGTAGCGCTGGAATGCCAGCGCTACTGCTTGAAGGGAATATGCCCTAGAGGCCATAATAAATTTATTATTTATTTCCTTATATCATGATAAATGTTTACTATTCATGCTAGAATTGTATTAACCGGAAACTTAGTACATGTGTGAATAGATAGATAAACAGAGTGTTCCTAGTATGCCTCTACTTGACTAGCTTGTTTATCAAAGATGGTTATGTTTCCTGACCATAGACATGTGTTGTCATTTGATTAACAAGATCACATCTTTAGGATAATGATGTGATGGACAAGACCCATCCATTAGCTTAGCACTATGATCGTTTAGTTTATTGCAATTGCTTTCTTCATGACTTATACATGTTCCTGTGACTATTAGATTATGCAACTCCCGAATACCGGAGGAACACTTAGTGTGCTATCAAACGTCACAACGTAACTAGGTGAATATAAAGATGGTCTACAGGTGTCTCCGATGGTGTTTGTTGAGTTGGCATAGATCGAGATTAGGATTTGTCACTCCGAGTATTGGAGAGGTGTCTCTGGGCCCTCTTGGGAATGCACATCACTATAAGCCTTGCAAGCAATGTGACTAATGAGTTAGTTGCGGGATGATGCATTACGGAACGAATAAAGAGACATGCCGGTAACGATATTGAACTAGGTATGATGATACCGACGATCGAATCTTGGGCAAGTAACATACCGATGACAAAGGGAACAACATATATTGTTGTGCGGTTTGACCGATAAAGATCTTCATAGAATATGTAGCAGCCAACATGAGCATCCATGTTCCCCTATTGGTTATTGACCGGAGATGTGTCTCGGTCATGTCTACATAGTTCTCGAACCCGTAGGGTCCGCATGCTTAACGTTCGATGGTGATTTGTATTATGAGTTATGTGATTTGATGACCGAAGATTGTTCAGAGTTCCGGATGAGATCACGGACATGACGAGGAGTCTCGAAATGTTCGAGAGGTAAAGATTCATATATTGGAAGGTGACATTCGGACACCGAAATGCCCTGTTTTCTACTAGTGCTACTTGGACTAGGGAGTCCTAGTAGGATTCCCCACACCTGGCGCGCCCCCCTTGGGCCGACCACTTCTTCCCCCCTCCTTTATATACGTGGGAGGGGGGCACCCCAAAGGCACAACAAGTCTTCTCTTAGCCGTGTGCGGTGCCCCCCTCCACAGTTACACACCTCGGTCATATCGTCGTAGTGCTTAGGCGAAGCCCTGCGCCGGTAACTTCATCGTCACCGTCACCACGTCGTCGTGCTGACGTAACTCTCCCTCAACCTCAACTGGATCAAGAGTTTGTGAGCCGTCATCGAGCTGAACGTGTGTTGAACACGGAGGTGCCGTACGTTCGGTGCTTGGATTGGTCGGATCGTGAAGGCGTTCGACTACTTCATCTGCGTTACTAAATGCTTCCGCTTTCGGTCTACGAGGGTACGTGGACACACTCTCCCCGCTCGTTGCTATGCTTCTCCTAGATAGATCTTGCGTGATTGTAGGAGTTTTTTGAAATACTACGTTCCCTAACAGTGGTATCCGAGCCAGGTCTATGCATAAATATTATATGCACAAGTAGAACACAAAGAGTTGTGGGCGATAATAGTCATACTGCTTACCAGCAATGTCTTACTTTGATTCGGCGGTATTGTTGGATGAAGCGGCCCGGACCAACATTACATGACCGCGTTCATGAGACTGGTTCCACCGACGTGCTTCGCACACAGGTGGCTAGTGGGTGTCTGTTTCTCCAACTTTAGTTGAATCGAGTTTGACTACGCCCGGTCCTTGTTGAAGGTTAAAACAACACACTTGATGCAACATCGTTGTGGTTTTGATGTGTAGGTAAGAACGGTTCTTGCTAGAAGCCCATAGCAGCCACGTAAAACTTGCAACAACAAAGTAGAGGATGTCTAACTTGTTTTTGCAGGGCTTGCTGTGATGTGATATGGTCAAGATGTGATGACATATAAATTGTTGTATGAGATGATCATGTTTTGTAAAAATTATCGGCAAGTGGCATGAGCCTTATGGTTGTCGCGTTATTGTATGAAATGCAATCGCCATGTAATTGTTTTACTTTATCACTAATCGGGTAGCGATAGTCGTAGAAGCAATAGTTGGCGAGACGATAATGATGCTATGATGGAGATCAAGGTGTCAAGCCGGTGCCGATGGTGATCATGATGATGCTTTGGAGATGGAGATCAAAAGGCACAAGATGATGATCGCCATATCATATCACTTATTTTGATTGCATATGTTGTTTATCTTTTATGCATCCTATTTTGCTTAGTACGGCGGTAGCATTATAAGATGATCTCTCACTAATTTCAAGGTATAAGTGTTCTCCCTGACTATGCACCGTCGCTACAGTTCGTCGTGCCAAGACACCACGTGATGATCGGGTGTGATAAGCTCTACGTTCACATACAACGGGTGCAAGCCAGTTTTACACACGCAGAATACTCAGGTTAAACTTGACGAGCCTACTATATACAGATATGGCCTCGGAACACTGAGACCGAAAGGTCGAACGTGAATCATATAGTAGATATGATCAACATAGTGATGTTCACCATTGAAAACTACTCCATCTCACGTGATGATCGGACATGGTTTAGTTGATATGGATCACGTGATCATTTAGATGACTAGAGGGATGTCTATCTAAGTGGGAGTTCTTTAGTAATATGATTAATTAAACTTTAATTTATCATGAACTTAGTACCTGATAGTTTTTTGCATGTCTATGTTGTTGGAGATCAATGGCCCGTGCTACCGTTCCTTTGAATTTTAATGCGTTCCTAGAGAAAGCTAAGTTGAAAGATGATGGTAGTAATTACACAGACTGCGTCCGTTACTTGAGGATTATCCGCATTGCTGCACAGAAGAATTACCTCCTGCAAGCACCGCTAGGTGCAAGACCCGCTGCAGGAGTTGTTGCTGACGTTGTGAACGTCTGGCAGAGCAAAGCTGATGACTACTCGATAGTTCAGTGTGCCATGCTTTACGGCTTAGAATCGGGACTTCAGCGATGTTTTGAGCGTCATGGAGCATATGAGATGTTCCAAGAGTTGAAGGTAATATTTCAAGCAAATGCCCAAATTGAGAGATATGAAGTCTCCAATGAGTTCTATAGCTGCAAGATGGAGGAGAATAGTTCTGTTAATGAACATATACTCAAAATGTCTGGGTATCACAACGACTTAACTCAACTGGGAGTTAATCTTCCTGATGATAATGTCATTGACAGAGTTCTTAAATCACTGCCACCAAGCTACAAAAGCTTCATGATGAACTATAATATGCAAGGGATGAAAAAAAAATCCTGAGCTCTTCACGATGCTAAAGGCTGCGGAGGTAGAAATCAAGAAGGAGCATCAAGTGTTGATGGTTAACAAGACCACTAGTTTCAAGAAAAAGGGCAAATGAAAGAAGGAGAACTTCAAGAAGAACCGCAAGCAAGTTGCTGCTCAATTGAAGAAGCCCAAGTTTGGACCTAAGCTGAGACTGAGTGCTTCTACTGCAAAGGGACTGGTCACAGAAAGCGGAACTGCCCCAAGTATTTGGCAGATAAGAAGGATGGCAAAGTGAAAGGTATACTTGATATACATGTTATTGATGTGTACCTTACTAATGCTCATAGTAGCACCTGGGTATTTGATACTGGTTATGTTGCTCATATTTGCAACTCGAAACAGAAGGCTACGGATTAAGCGAAGATTGGCTAAGGACGAGGTGACGATGCGCGTGGTAAATGGTTCCAAAGTCGATGTGATCGCCGTCGGCACGCTACCTCTACATCTACCTTCGGGATTAGTTTTAGACCTGAATAATTGTTATTTGGTGTCAGCGTTAAGCATGAACATTATATCTGGATCTTGTTTGATGCGAGATGGTTATTCATTTAAATCAGAGAATAATGGTTGTTCTACTTATATGATTAATATCTTTTATGGTCATGCACCCTTGATGAGTGGTCTATTGTTACCGAGTCTCGATCGTAGTGATACACATGTTCATAATATTGAAGCCAAAAGATGCAACGTTAGTAATGATAGTGCAACTTATTTGTGGCACTACCGTTTGGGTCATATTGGTGCAAAGCGCATGAAGAAACTCAATGCTGATGGGCTTTTGGAATCACTTGATTATGAATCACTTGGTACTTGTGAACCATGCCTAGGTGTTGCGAATCAGTCTGAAACATTTCAAAAGTTCAAACGATTTCAGAGTGAAGTGGAAAATCATCCTAATAAGAAAATAAAGTTTCTACGATCTGATCGTGGAGGTGAATATTTAAGTTATGAGTTTGGTCTTCATTTGAAACAGTGTGGAATAGTTTCGCAACTCACACCACCTGGAACACCACAGTGTAATGGTGTGTCCGAACGTCGTAACCGTACTTTGTTAGATATGGTGCAATCTATGATGTCTCTTACCGATTTACCACTATCATTTTGGGGTATGCTTTAGAGATGGTTGCATTCACGTTAAATAGGGCACCATCAAAATCCGTTGAGACGACATCATATGAACTGTGGTTTCGCAAGAAACCTAGGCTGTCGTTTCTTAAAGTTTGGGGCTGCGATGCTTATGTGAAAAATCTTCAACCTGATAAGCTCAAACCCAAATCGGAGAAATGTGTTTTCATAGGATGCCCAAAGGAAAGTGTTGGGTACACCTTCTACCACAGATCCGAAGGCAAGATATTCGTTGCTAAGAATGGATCCTTTCTAGAGAAGGAGTTTCTCCCGAAAGAAGTGAGTGGGAGGAAAGTAGAACTTGATGAGATAATTGTACCTTCTCCCGAATTGGAAAGTAGTTCATCACAGAAATCAGTTTGAATGATTCCTACACGAATCAGTGAGGAAGCTAATGATGATGATCATGAAACTTCGGATCAAGTTACTACCGAACCTCGTAGGTCAACCAGAGTAATATCTGCATCAAAGTGGTACGGTAATCCTATTCTGGAGGTCATGTTACTAGAGCATGACGAACCTACGAACTATGAGGAAGCGATGATGAGCCCAGATTCCGTGAAATGGCTTGAGGCCATGAAATCTTAGATGGGATCCATGTATGAGAATAAGTGTGGACTTTGGTTGACTTGCCCGATGATCGGCAAGCCATAGAGAATAAATGGATCTTCAAGAAGACTGACGCTGATGGTAATGTCACTGTCTACAAAGCTCGACTTTTTGAGAAAGATTTTCGACAAGTTCAAGGAGTTGACTACGATGAGACCTTCGCACCCGTAGTGATGCTTAAGTCTGTTCGAATCATGTTACCAATTGCCGCATTTTATGATTATGAAATTTGGCAAATGGATGTCAAAATTGTATTCCTTAATGGATTTCTTAAAGAAGAGTTGTATATGATGCAACCAGAAGGTTTGTCGATCCTAAAGGTGCTAACAAAGTGAGCAAGCTCCAGCGATTATTTTATGAACTGGTGCAAGCCTCTCGGAGTTGGAATATATGCTTTGATAATGTGATCAACGCATATTGTTTTATACAGACTTTTGAAGAAGTCTGTATTTACAAGAAAATGAGTTGGAGCTCGGTAGCATTTCTGATATTATATATGGATGACATATTGTTGATCCGAAATCTATACCTATACTAATTACATATTCCTAAAAAATTACCACGTTAATTAGAGTTTACGAGCCGTTCATCTGGTAGGACCGAGTTATTACGACCTAGATCTACCCGAGATGACTCATTGAATTTAAAAAAACAAGCTCAGGTTAAATAAAGAGTCCATATTATGTACGGCTCATCCCATCATGTACGGCTCATTCTGTGTTTATCTTTTTTTATTATCATGGAACTACAACGATCTAATCATTCTAGAACAAGTAGAAAAATAGACCAAGTTCTGAAGAAAAACAAGACAAAAAAAATCCAATCTGTATGTACCTACCACGTATAGCGCACAAACAAGAAAAACTGCATGGCGCATCCTCGCCAACGCCACGCGTCGCGGCTGACTCTCAAAATTGCCAACGCATCTACTCCGCCTCTTCTCTCTCCCACCCTAATGAGATCTACTCCTTCTGTTTCTAAATATTTATCTTTTTAAAGATTTCAAATGACTACCACATATGGATGTATATAGACATATTTTAGAGTGTAGATTCACTTATTTTGCTCCGTATGTAGTCACTTATTGAAATCACTAGAAATACAAATATTTAAGAATGGAGGGAGTATTAGTTAGATTTAAGCATGTCATGGTCATGTGTGTTCTATTTCCAGCCCGCTTGCAGCAAAAAAGATGAACCAAGTGCATCATCGATCCAGAGGTGTACGCCTATGTACAGGAGGTTGTGTGGATCTCGCCGGACAAATAGATCGCGTCGTAAGGATTCATCGCCGTTCATAGAGGCCAGTACAATCACGATTATGCTGAGAATCAATCGTGTCTCTCACATCAGTGTTGGCAGCCCGAGGAAATATATCTCCAATGCTGGTACCTAGGTACCTAATCATCTGGTCGGATATTTTTGATGAACAACGTATGGCTGGAATAGGTCACCTGCTTGGAAAATCAGCTTACATGCTTGCGTCTGTGCAATGCGAGTCAACCTGTACTATTTGATTTGCACGAACTTTTTTCAATTTATTAACCATTTTGAATTTCATGAAATTTTTGATTTCATGAGAGATTTTCCTAATTTGTGATTGTTTTTTGAATTCAGGAACTTCTTTGATTTCCATAAAATTTTTGAATTCTTGAAAAACTTTGAAACTCTGGAACATTTTTCTGAATTCATGGATTTTTTTATTTGCGTGATCATTTTTTGAAGTCCTGAATGAATTCAAATTTGTGAACATTTTAAAAATTTATGAACTGTTTAAAGCCTGCGTTTGACTATAAAACTGTTTGAGAAAACCAGAAAAATGTGAGTGAATGAGCGGTACATGAAGTGAGCGATCGTACCGTAGAGCGAGCGATCGAGAAAACATAGGGAGCTAGCGTTCTAGCAATTTTCAGATTGACAATATTTCTTTTGAATTCGTGATTATTTTATTTGCATGGATGCTTTCTGAAATCGTGAACGAATTTTCAAATTCATGACCGTTTTCAAATTTATGAACTGTTTAAAAGCGTACGTTTGACTACAAAACCGTCGAAAAAAACCATGTGAATGAGCGCTGCATGAAGCGAGCGATCCTGAATGGGCCATCCAACTTGTGGGCTACCCAGCTTGTGGGCTTGTGCACTCGATGAGTTTTCTACACTGCCTCGCCGTTCCCCTCTGAAGGAAGATGAAAAAAAGAAAACACCGCCGGAATCCCCAAATCCTTGAGAACGCCGGTCGAAATCCTCTTCCGCCGCCGCCGCCGCCTTGCGTTGAAGCGTGCGCCTGGAATCACCCCCCTCCGCGTCTGCCCCCGCCGTTCTTCCTTGAAGCGGTTTTGTTCTTCTCCATCCCGTTCTAGCGCCGGATTTTCAGTTACCGTGGGGCGGAGGAATGAGCAATCACGTTGGGACCCTTCGAGGTTGGCGGCGGAGCGGTAAGGAGACGATGCGGCGGGCGAGCATCCTCAAGCGGCGGGCCAGTCCACGTCGGAGGAGGAAGATGGAGGCCATGGCGCCCTCCGTTGCCGTCGTCGTCCGGCGCCGCCGTCGCCGTTCCTCTCCGCTTCTCCAGCAACCATCCGCAGAGGGGGCACGCCGGGGCGGGCGCGGGAGCGTGTGGTGGGGCAACCACCGGCGGAATCGGGAGTAGGAAGAGCTGCCGGCGGCTCAGATTCAGATTCGATTCAGGTAAGAACACTGAACCTAAGAGTTGGTCTAGAAACTTTCTTCTCTGAGTACATATTACTGTAACATTGATGAACACTTTTGGTTAGTCAGTGCTTAAGTATGTAGGTTTAATTTGGGACCTAAACTCGGGGTTCAGATTCAGGTTGAATTGGGTGGGAAATTTGATGAGAAATTCAGCGTTGTACGTTGGCCTTTGATCATATAACACCTTGCACATTGTCTTTGATCGTGTAATGATACCGTGTTCTACTTATACTTTGTCACCTTGCTAAGACAACACACTCACATCACAAACTGTTACAAAATCGACTGTATTTTCTCTATTGTACAGTACTATCTTCTAACAGCTGACTACTACTGCATTTTTTGGCCACTTTCTATTGCGTATTTTACCTCCACTGCATTTTCTGCTGCATATTTTTCTGTACTGTATTTTTTACAGGTTGTATACTGCATTTTTCTAATATTGTCACTGGAAATAGGTCATGTCACAGAACCAAGTGTTTTTATCTGACATGGTCACACGAAGGAATATGGTAGCACATGAGCCAAGTGAGAATGTAAGAAAAGCAGTGCATATATATGCAGGAGCAGGAATGGTTGGTGTGTGGGTGTATGCCTCTTTCGAGGAACGCACAGCTAAATCACCAAAGCTCATTGTATTGGACATGGAAGGACGCGAGGTAGAGTTGTTCTTGTGGGTAGTGAGACGTATGATTTCATTGACCAATCTGGAACTGACTATCATTGAAGATAGTACAGGTACAACCTCGATGGGGGCTGAGAATAGTTTGAGGGAATTGGTGAACGTCAAGGAGAATGGGAATGATCAAGACTTTCCTCTAGAAGTTTTGGTGTTAAGAGACTTTAAGTCAGGTGTAAGTGTAATAGAGTTGTGTGCATGCTTTGTACACCTTCAAGATTTGTCATTTGTGGGGTGCAGTGCGCTCGTTCACTGGCCAGAAACATTGTTCGAAGGATTGGTATCCTTGAGGAAGCTTAGGATTCAGGAATGCAATAATCTGACTGGATATGCACAAGCTTCTGCTGAGCCATCTACATCATCAAAAACCGGTCTGCTCCTGCCCAGTCTAGAGGATCTGGTGATATGGTTCTGTGAAAACTTGGTTGAGCTCTTCAACGTACCTGCATCTCTCAGGACAATGTGCATTTATAAGTGCAGTAAGCTTGAGTCCACATCCGGCAGGAAGCAGCAGCAGGGACAGTCAGTATCATCAATTCATCAAGGGCCATCCAGTATAGAAGGATTATCATTATACAACTGTGATGGCTTAACAGGGGTCCTCTGTTTGCCCCCGTCCCTCAAGAGACTAGACATTACTAACTGTGGTGGGTTTGCATCTCTGGAATCCCGCTCTCCCGAGCTCCAATCCTTGGAGTTCCTCGAGCTTCATAATTGTCCTACACTGTCATCCCTACGTACCGGATGGTCCACAATCATACTCATCTCTCCAGCATCTTTCCATTATATACTGCCCTGGTCTGAAGACACTCCCTGCAAGCCTGCAGCAACGGCTGGGCAGCATCCAGGACAAATATGTAGATGCCCATTATTATGGAAGTAAGCACACAGCAATTACCTTCTCTTAGATAATGTGCATTATTACGACTTACTAGCGAGTGTTAATGTGCTAGTTAGATAATGATAATAGCATCACTTGTAGGACGACAGAAAACTGGAGCAAGTCAGATATTCCTTTATCTGAATTCTTCATTTCTTTCTTTAATGGTGTTCCTCTTAAGTTTAAGGTTTTACATGATTAATCTGTGTAGATAAGCCAAGGGCTATGCTGCTGAAACCGAAGACATGGAAGTATGCCTGCAAAGGCTGAACTATCCCAGAGACTTGGAAGATATGTTGTCTGCAAAGGTTGGTCATACTGTATCGCTCGAATTTATTTTTGATGAAAAAGAAACCCGCATGCCCCATCGTTGTATGTTTGGCTTTATTCTGGTGTTGATCATGTATGGTTTCTTTGCGGAATTCTTGCAGAACATACGGACGGATGGAGAAGAGAGACCACTTGGAGTAGAACTATTGTCTTGCAAGCCCGGTCAAAAAACCATTGTCTTCGCGGGACAAGGCAGCGACAGGAAGTTGTTGGCTTGTTGCCATGTTGAGTTATGAGATCAGTCAGTAATCATAAAGCGCCTTGACTCTGTTGTCTATCATTTTATCCTCAGAAAGAGATTCTGTTTGAATAACTAGTACATGTATTTTCCACTTCTTTTTTCCTAATAGCACTGTCAGGTTTCTTGTAAAAACTGTGTCAGTATTTATTTTTGGGTGCTATTCCCAGAAGAGGTAACTTGTATTTGACTATTTGAAGCTGTTGATTTCCCCTCATAATCTGCACTAGGAATACTATTTTGAAGTGATGTTAGGAATTTCGGTATAGGCAAACCACTAAAAAATTTATGTACTAACCGCACTACCACACCGAGCCCCTGTGGCGAGCCGTCGGCATAGGCCTATGCCGACGGACCCCGTCAGCATAGGGCCGTCGGCAACATATGCGTCGGCGTACCCCAGGTCCCCGTGGGCATAGAAAGGCCGTCGGCATAGATGCCTATGTCGACGTCGTCCGTACATTTATGCCGACGGCCAAGGCCGTCGGCATAGCTCCACGCCTAACGGTGATTGCCGGTGCCGCCGTCAAGTGCTGCCCATACAAGAGACGCCACGTGGTAGGGCTATGCCGACGGCTTAGCCGTAGGCATAGCATAGCCCTGCCATGTGGCGCACTCTGGTAGCTCTTGGTGCAGGGCTATATCGACGGCTTAGCCGTAGGCATACACGCAACATGGCAGCTCCTGGTATCACGAAAGCCATCTATGCCTACGGCATTGCCGTCGGCATACTTTTTCACTAGAGCAAAAAAAAGATTACCCAAAAAGGCTAGCTATTTACAAATGCTTATACAGACATGATTCAACAACCATGGATTTGCAAACACAGACCATAGAATAATTTTTATGTACATAAGAGCATCTCCAGCCGTTGGCCCCCCAGGAGGCGCTAAAAATCGCCCCCTGGGGGCGCACCGGCGCAAAACCGGGCGCTGGGTGCGTGATGCCCCCCAGTCGCGGCGCCCACGACTTTTTGAAAATTTGACTTATGGCACAAACACGGCGCAAATTCAACCAAACTTCAGCGAGTTCATTCATATTTAAAAATATTTTACAAAAAAGAAAAAAACTAGCAGGCTACTCCTCGCCGTCTCCCTTGCCGCTCCTCGGCGCTCGCCGCCCTTACAGTTCTACATGCCGAGGAGGCTGTAGAACCGCGTGTAGTCGCCGCCGTCGTCATCGTCGTCGTCGCCGCCACCTCCACCACGGCCGCCGTCCCTGCTGCAACCCTCCCCCGGTTGGCGCGGCGGGTTGGACGGCCCGGGGGCGTCCTCGTCGTCGTCGCTGTCGAGGATCACGACGCCGTGCTCGTATTCGCGCCCACGTTTGCGGGCGGCTATCTCCTCCAGGGCCCGGCGCTGCCGGACCATCTCGTCCCGGAGGTAGTCGCCCCGCGCCCACTTTAGGGCCTCCTCGTCGGAGAAGCCGCGCCGGGCGATCTCCTCGTACTCCGCGGGGAGGCTGGGCTCCGGCTTGGGCGTGACGAGCACGAGGCGGCCAGAGGGGGGGGACGGAGTCGCCGATGCAGACGCCGGAGCTGCGGGTGCGCCCGCTGACAGGCGTGTCCTGGGGTTCCGGCTTGACGGGGCGGAGGCAGGGGGAGCCGGACGAGGAGGAGGACGCCCCGGGATGCTCCATGCGCCTCGGCGTCGAGGAACTCCCACGTCGGTGAGAGAAGGACGGGGGATCGGCGTACTCGAGCCTCGGCATGTTGCCGCCCTCGATGTACTCGAGGATGGCCTCCAGCGTGCGGCCGGGCACGCCCCACCATCGGCGCCGCCCCTCGGAGTTGAGCCTTCCGGAGGGCACGACGCCGTTCGTGGACTCGAGCTGTTCGGCGTGGCGGCGGCGGAAGTGAGGCTCCAAGAGCGGGCTGTCGGGGACGTAGTGTGGTCCCTCCCTCGCCGCCCGCGGCAGGGAGGCGCGGATACGCGCGATCTCCGCACGCCGCGCCGCTCCGGTGGGTGGGGGTGGTACAGGGACGCCGGCGGCACTGATTCTCCATGCCCCGAGCACCCGCATGTCCCGCAGGGCCGGGTACTCGGCCTCGTAGAGGAGCCGAGCTTCGTCCTCGTGAAGGTGGCGGCGGCCGAAGCCGTTCGCCGCCTCGCCGTCACCGGGGAAGCGCTCGGCCATGCTACGAACTGGAGACGGCGGGAGGAGAGGGAGTGAGGGGGAGAAATGGCGCGTCGATGGTGGAGGCTCTGTGCGTGTCTCCGGCGCGCTGGTGTCGGCTTATATAGGTGGACGCGCCGCGTGTACGCGTGGCGGGCAAGGGGACGCGCGTCGCCCGGTCTTCACTGCGCCACCCGTGAGGCATCAATGGAGGCTGACCGGCACGGCAGCGCGCGACAGCTTTGGCATTGATTCGTCGCGGGAAACGAGGCGATGAGGACGACGAAGCGGCGAGAAAAGAGGCGAGTTGCTGATGCGGCTGGCCCGCAGCTCTTTCGCGCCAAAAACAATTAGCCCGGCGCCCCCGAGCGCCCCCCCAGCGTGCCGGGTTCGGGTTGGGTCCGCCGGCGCCAATTTCGGCCCGAGCTGGCGAAAAATGGGCCCCTGGGGGCGCGACTGGGCCGATTTTTTGGCGCCGGTGGCCGAAAAGTCGCCTGGGGGGCTCTTTGGGGGCGCGGCTGGAGATGCTCTAACATTCCCATTCTAAGACTCCACAGCAACATTAGAGGAGGCCGAGGGGCGGTGGTGGGGGAGACAAGGCTGCAACAATGGAGATGGCATACAGTCAGTATAACAAACGAAGATCCTACATATGAGGATGAATATGTAATCTATACACTGAATTTACCAAAGGAAACCCGCCTAGAACAGGGGCATCCAACTAAAAAGGCAGAAAATTATTGCCTTTGATGAAGATAACTTGTCATGTTGGTGCTTGAACCAAACAATGCTACTAATACATACATCACAGAGATGCTCCAGTTTCGGTTGTATCTATCAAGCATGAGTTGTTCAAGGCAAGCTCCAAAGAGAAAGAAATTGAGCTCCAAAGAGAAAGAAATTGGTCTCTGATTGTGACTGATGATGCTTACTCATATAAATTTTCACTCAAAGTAAAACCAAAAAATCCATGCATATAAACTGAACCAGAGTGTGTGGTGCTGATTCATATGTATATACAGAAGATGCAAGTGTCATTGAGTTGGTTTTAGTCAAAGTAAAAACAAATGGACTCAGACTCAGATTCAGGTAGGAACACTGAACCTAAGAGTTGGTCTAGAAACTTTCTTCTCGGAGAAGTACATATTACTGTAACATTGATGACCATTTTTGGTTAGTCAGGGCTTAAGTATGTAGGTTTAATTTGGGACCTAAACTTGGGATTCAGATTCAGGTTGAATTGGGTGGGAAATTTGATGAGAAATTCAGCGTTGTACGTTGGCCTTTGATCATATAACACCTTGCACATTGTCTTTGCCACCTTGCTAAGATACTACACTTACATCATAAACAATGACAAAATACTGTTATTTAACCCTACTGTAGTACTAGTATATTCAAGCAGCTGGCTACTGCATTTTTTTGGTGACTTTCTGTTGCGTACTTTACCACCACTGCATTTTCTACTGGTTTTCTACTGCATATCTTTTTCCGCATCATGTTTTCTACAGGTTGTATACTGCATTTTAAGGCAACTCATAAGTGGTGTCTAATACTGTTAATAGAAATAGGTGATGGGAGAGAACAAGGTGTTTTTCTTCTGACATGGTCACATGAAGGAATATGGTAGCACATGAGCCAAGTGAGAATGTAAGAAAAGCAGTGCATATGCAGGAACAGGAACGGTTGGTGTGTGTGGGTGTATACCTCTTTCGAGGAACGCACAGATGTGTTATCATATTACTGGAAAGCCATACCAATGGGCAGAAGGATGCATTTCGAGACGACATAAACATTGGACAACGCGTGATGAACCATTTAAAATGCTGATAAAGCTGTGTGAAAGTGGTGTTCTTTATCAAGCATACGTGTACGAGTGCACATGCGACCCGTCGTTTCTGTATTGTGGTAGTGGATGCACATGTACCACTCTTCCCGAGGGTCAGTACCATTTGCTTCCACTTTGCTCACAAGCAAGCAAGCACATCTTGCTCACACCATTTCTTCTCCACCTTGCCTTTGCACTGTACTCGTGCATCTCTGTGTTTTTCAAGTCCTTGGTGTTCCAATGGCGGCGGCCATGGTGGTCGGACCAATGGTCAAAATAGTCATGGGCAAGGTGTCCAACGAGCTCCTCGACCAGTACAAGGTGATGAAGGGCATGGAGAAGCAACATGATATCTTGAAGCGCAGACTGCCTCTCGTCCTGGAGATCATTACAGATGCCGAGCATGCGGCAGCCGACTCCGAGCAGGCGGCAGCCCGCAGAGCAGGGGTGACGGTCTGGCTCGAGGACATCAAGAAGGTGGCTTACAAGGCGAATGAACTCTTTGATGAGTTCAAGTACGAGGCCCTACGTCGTAAGGCCAAAAAGGAGGGACACTACAACGACCTTGGCTTCAATATGGTAAAACTCTTTCCCACCAACACCTGCTTTGTATTCCGTAAAAGAATGGGAAGAAAGCTCAGCAAGATTGTGCAGGCCATTGAGGTCCTTGTGGCTGAAATGAATGACTTTGGCTTTAAAAATCGTCAATCACCGCCAGCCTTATCCAGCCAGTGGCGGGAGATGGATGATGATATCTTTGATCTGAAGAAAATCACCAGCAGATCGAGAGAGAAGGATAATAAGAATATCATTGATATACTAGTCGGTCAAGCTTATAATGCAGATCTGACGGTTGTTCCCATCGTTGGAATGGGGGGTCTGGGCAAAACCACCTTAGCACAGCTTGTCTACAATGACCCTGAAATTCAGAATCATTTTGATGTGCTGCTATGGGTGTGTGTCTCTCACAGCTTTGATGTGGATTCTCTGGCTAGAAGTATAGTTGATGCAGCTCCTGAGAAGAAGGATGATGCTATAGAAGTGGCAGCTTCCAAGAAGAAGAATGATGGTATAGAAGTGGGTCAAGTGGCTGCTTCCAAGAAGAAGACACCACTGGACATCCTTCAGAATGTAGTGAGTGGGCAAAGGTACCTTCTTGTATTGGATGATGTCTGGACACGAGAGGTTCGTAAATGGGAAAAACTCAAGGCCCGCCTTGAACATGGTGGCACGGGTAGTGTGGTCTTGACAACCACTCGTGATAAAGGAGTTGCGGAAATAATGGGTACTACTGAAGCTTATAGTCTCGGTCCTTTGGAAGGACAATACATAAAGGAAATTATCGAGGCAACAACATTCAGCCATTTCAAGGAGGACGAAAGGCCCACTGCATTGGTGAATATGGTTGATGAGATTGTACATAGTGTTAAGCAACGCATTGTGTGCCCGATCGTGACAGGTTGGTAACGTAGACTCCAAGGGGATCCGGCTAGGTTAGTCCAGGTCGTTAACATGTTTATCTTTGTAACAACTCTATCTCTATCCTCTTATCCCTTGTATCCCAAGTTGTAATCTCAACCATGTACGCGATCTGGGAGTTGCGCCCCAGCATATAAACACGTAACCGTCGGTCAGACGAAGACACGACGTTAACCTAAAGAGTTTTACATGGTATCAGCCTAACTCTTCCACATCGCACCTCCTATCCCCATCCACCACCTCCGCCTCCACCATGGCCGCCTCCTCCAGCGCCGCACCAACCAACCTCTCTGGTCAGGTCACCGAGAAGCTGACACGCACCAACTACATCCTCTGGCGGACTCAAGTCACGCCGCAGCTTCGTGGTGCTGGCTTCTACGGGTATGTCGACGGCTCCATGCTGGAGCCGGCTCGACTCGTCGTCACCAAGGACAAAGAAGGGAAGGAGGAGACTTCCCTGAACCCCCTTCATCCGATCTGGATGCGCGAAGAGCAGCAGGTACTTGGCTACCTTCTGAATAATCTCTCCAAGGAGGTACTTGTGCAGGTCACCATGATCGATCATGCGCAAGATCTCTGGACAGCACTGGCGAACATGTTCTCGTCCCAGTCTCTGTCACGCGTCAACAACATCCGTGTCGCCCTCGTCAATGCGCAGAAGGGGACGCAGCCCGTCGCCAGCTTCTTCGGGCACATGCGCTCACTCTCAGATGAGCTCGCGGCGGCTGGCAAGCCGCTCGGGGACGGTGAACTCGTCTCCTACATCATCGCCGCCCTCGACATGGAGTACCAGCCACTCGTCTCCGCGCTCGATGCCCGCACCACGCCCGTCTCGCTTGACGATCTGTTTGCTATGATCAGCAACTTTGATCAGCGGGTTGCCCTCCATCAAGGGGGCCACTCTGGCGGCGGCTTCAAGTCCTCCGCTAACGGGGCCACGCGCGGCCGTGGCGGCGGCTTCCGTCCTCGAGGGCGCGGCAGGGGCAGGCACAATAGCGGCCCCAACAACAGCAGCAGCAACTCCCGTGGCTACAACGGCGGCGGTGGCCGGCCCTCCTCCAACAACAACCAGGGCCGCCGCAACAACTCCAACAACAAATCGCGCCCCGATGCCGTCCGATGTCAAATCTGTGGTAAACCTGGCCACTCGGCCAAGGATTGCTGGTACAGGTTTGACGATGATGATGACTCCTCTCAGGACGAGAAGGTACCTGCTGCGGCCGATGGATCGTATGGCGTGGACACCAACTGGTACATGGACAGTGGTGCCACGAACCACATCACCGGCGAACTCGAGAAGGTGACCATGCGGGAGAAGTACCGCGGCCAAGATCACATCCACACCGCGAGTGGAGAAGGTATGAAGATCCGTCATGTTGGTCACTCAATTATTAAAACCCCTCATCGTCCAATTCATCTTCGAAAATTTTTGCATGTCCCTAGTGCATCTAAAAATCTTCTCTCCGTTCACCGCATTGCTATTGATAATCACGTCTTCCTCGAGTTTCACCCTTTCTTCTTTTTGATCAAGGATCAGGTAACGAGGAAGGTACTGTGTCGAGGTAGATGTGTTCGCGGGCTCTACCCCTTGATTCCGGAGCTTCGAAGAAGATTCAATAAACAAGCCTTTAGTGCCACCAAGCTATCCTCTACACGGTGGCATGATCATTTAGGACATGCAGCTTTTTCTTTAGTTGAACGAGTGCTTAGGAAAAATAAACTCCCGTTTGTTGGAGAGCGTGATGTTGAAACTATTTGTGATTCGTGCCAAAGAGCAAAAGGTCATCAGTTACCATATCCAATTTCCACTAGTGTTTCAACCAAACCATTGCAGCTTATCTTTTCTGATGTGTGGGGGCCTGCCCCATCCTCTGTTGGTAGACACACATATTATGTGAGCTTCATAGATGATTATAGCAAATATTCGTGGATTTATCTCCTCAAGAAATGTTCTGACGTGTTCCAAGTTTTTTGTAACTTTCAAGCACTCGTTGAACGTAAGTTTGACAGCAAAATACTTGCCCTCCAATCTGATTGGGGCAGTGAGTATGAGAAGCTCAACTCGTTCTTTCAAGAACTTGGTATCTCTCATCATGTGTCTTGCCCACACGCTCATCAGCAAAATGGGTCGGCAGAACGCAAACACCGTCACATTGTAGAAGTTGGCTTAGCACTTCTTGCTGGCGCCTCCATGCCACTAAAGTTTTGGGATGAGGCGTTCCTCACTGCCGTTCACATCATCAATATGCTTCCAAGCCGTGTCATCAATAAAGAAACACCCACAGAAAAACTTCTCCATACCAAACCAGACTACACTTCCCTTCGTGTGTTTGGCTGCGCTTGTTGGCCCAACCTTAGACCATATAACAAACGCAAACTAATGTTTCGATCTAAGCAGTGTGTCTTCATTGGCTACAGTGCCATGCACAAAGGGGTAAAATGCCTAGATGTCTCTACTGGCCGTGTCTACATTTCCCGTGATGTAGTCTTTGATGAAACAAAGTTTCCCTTTGCTGATCTCCACCCCAACGCCCGTGCCTTACTTCGTCAAGAAATTCTGCTCCTACCCTCTCATCTCACCAACTTTGATCAAAGGGGGAATAATAATTGTGTTGATTCATCATTGACTAATCCTCATAACCATGTGCATGAGCTCTGTGTTGATGCAGCCGAAGGAAGCATGAGCAAAAATGGTGAAGAAATCAGCCAAAATGATCAAGAAATCAGTTCAAATGGGCAATATTTGATGTGTCCAGATTTGGGAGGCAGCAAATCTGCCTCGGGATCGCTGCTGCAGCACCTGCTAGGCCATCCACCTCGGGATCTGCACCGCTGCATGGCGCCAGCGCGTCAGAAACCGCGTCGCCCACCAGGAGAAGCGGCGCCGTCTCTCCAGGCGCCACGCGGGCGGCAGCGACTCGTCAACCCGACGCCACCGAGCCGCACCAATCCGCGGCGGCCACGTGTTCCCCTGGGAGGCGCTGGCCAGCAGACGGGCCCCGCTGCTATGCACGTCGCCAGCCGACAGCTGGCGCGCCCACCTGCGCAGATCTGACGGGCTCTACGGGCGCGGGATCCGGTGCTGATCCTCTGCAATTATTGCCTAATGATGGGGCAGCAGCACACACGGGATTCTCTGTGCCGCCCATGGCTGGCTCCTCACGCGCTGAAGCCGCAGAAGATCCCGACGCGGGAGCAGCCACTGGAACAGCACCAGGTGCATCCTCCTCGGGATCAGATGCGGGATCTCCTGCGCCACGGGCTGGTGCAGTCTCGCCTGTGCAACCACGCACTCGTCTCCAAAAAGGGGTAATTCAACATGTTAATTATAAAACAAAGTTTGGCTTGGCTTGTTCCTCCACAGGTGAACCTAGTACGGTTGAAGAGGCACTGAATGATCCATGTTGGAGGAAGGCAATGGAAGAAGAATATTCGGCATTGAAGAAAAATAAAACGTGGCATCTAGTACCTCCACGACGAGGTAAAAATCTCATTGACTGCAAATGGGTGTTTCGCATTAAAAGAAAATCTGACGGATCTATAGATCGTTACAAAGCAAGACTTGTTGCCAAGGGCTTCAAACAACGGTACGGCATAGACTATGAGGACACATTTAGTCTCGTTGTTAAAGCTGCCACCATTCGTCTTGTGTTGTCTGTTGTTGTTTCCAGGGGATGGAGTCTCAGACAATTAGATGTGCAGAATGCGTTCCTTCATGGCATTCTGGAAGAGGAAGTATATATGAAGCAACCTCCTGAGTTTGTGAACAAAAACTCACCACTGCATGTGTGCAAACTTGATAAAGCCTTATATGGCTTGAAGCAAGCTCCCAGGGTGTGGTACTCACGTCTAAATCAGAAACTGCAAGCACTTGGATTTATCCCTTCAAAGTCTGACACATCACTGTTTATTTACAATAGATCAAATACCTCCATATTTGTTCTTATTTATGTTGATGATATAATTGTCACAAGTTCCTCTGATGAAGCAATAACAGGCCTCTTGAAGGATCTAAGTGCTGAGTTTGCTCTGAAGGATCTAGGAGACTTACATTTCTTCCTAGGGATTGAGGTAAAGAAACATGAAGATGGCCTTCATCTCTCTCAGGAAAAATATGCCACTGATCTGGTAAGAAGAGTTGGTCTTCAAGGATGCAAACCTTCACCAACACCCTTGTCTAGTTCAAAGAAACTCTCACTTACAGAAGGAGAACCCTTGAATCAAGAGGACAGTACAAACTACAGAAGTCTGGTAGGAGCACTTCAGTACTTGACTCTGAGAAGACCTGATATTTCATTTGCTGTTAACAAAGTATGCTAATTTCTTCATGCACCCACTACAGTTCATTGGACTGCTGCTAAACGTATAGTAAGATATGTGAAAAATACTATGAATCTTGGTCTTACTTTCAGAAAATCTTCATCTACCCTAGTCAGTGCTTTCTCAGATTCTGATTGGGCAGGATGCATAGATGACAGACGCTCTACTGGTGGGTTTGCAGTATTTTTTGGACCAAACCTAATATCATGGTGTGCAAAGAAACAGGCTACTGTATCAAGGTCAAGCACAGAAGCTGAGTACAAGGCACTTGCAAATGCCACAGCAGAAATTATTTGGGTACAGTCTATGTTAAAGGAACTTGGTATAAAGAGTACCAAAGCTCCGTGTTTATGGTGTGATAATCTTGGTGCCACCTACCTATCTGCAAATCCAGTGTTTCATGCAAGAACGAAGCATATTGAAATTGATTTCCACTTTGTCAGAGAAAGAGTTGCAAATCAGCAGTTAGACATTCGGTTTGTGCATTCTAGAGATCAAGTTGCAGATGGTTTCACAAAACCGTTGCCTACAAGAAGTTTTGAAGAATTCAAGCGTAATCTCAACTTGACAAAGTTGTGATTAAGGGAGGATGTTAAGCAACGCATTGTGTGCCCGATCGTGACAGGTTGGTAACGTAGACTCCAAGGGGATCCGGCTAGGTTAGTCCAGGTCGTTAGCATGTTTATCTTTGTAACAACTCTATCTCTATCCTCTTATCCCTTGTATCCCAAGTTGTAATCTCAACCATGTACGCAATCTGGGAGTTGCGCCCCAGCATATAAACACGTAGCCGTCGGTCAGACGAAGACACGACGTTAACCTAAAGAGTTTTACACATAGATGTGCTGGCTCTCCTCTAGCTGCAACAGCACCAGGCTCTGTTCTGCGTACCAAGACCAATGAGGAAGAATGGAAAGCGGTATCAAGCAGAAGCAGCATTTGCACTGTGGAAACGGGAATCCTACCAATACTCAAGCTCAGTTACAACGACTTGCCATCACATATGAAGCAATGCTTTGCTTTTTGTGCTATATTTCCCAAAGATTATGATATTGATGTGGAAAAGCTGATCCAACTATGGATTGCACATGGCTTTATTATTGAGGAGAAGCAAGTTCGTCTTGAAACCATTGGGAAACGTATTTTTAATGAGTTGGTGTCGAGGTCTTTCTTTCAGGATGTGAAACTAGTGCAAGCCACATTAAGGGAAATTGAAGACACAGGGTTGTGTTATTCCAGAACAACATGTAAAATCCACGATCTTATGCATGATGTTGCACTGTCTGTAATGGAAAAGGAATGTGCCTTGGCAACCGAGGAACCAGGTCAGAGTGAGTGGCTTCCAAACATGGCTCGTCATTTATATTTGTCATGCAAGGAACCAGCAAAAAGGTTGAATAGTTCTCTAGAGAAAAGTTCTCCAACTATCCAAACACTTCTATGTGATGGTTATATGGAAAATTCATTGCAGCATCTATCAAAATACGGCTCTTTGCAAGCACTACAACTCTGTTTAGATTCATCGTTTCCGCTGAAACCAAAGCATCTACATCACCTCAGATACCTAGATCTCTCAAAAAGTCGCATAAAAAAACTTCCTGATGATATCAGCATTCTTTACAACCTGCAAATGTTGAACCTCTCTTGCTGCATATATCTTGTTGAACTTCCAAGACAACTAAAGTATATGACTGCCCTCCGTCACCTTTACACCCATGATTGCCCAAAGTTGAAGAGCATGCCTAGTGACCTCGGAAAGCTCACATCCCTACAGACACTTACATGCTTCGTAGTAGGCAGTGGCTCTAATTGCAGTAATGTTGGAGAGCTCAGAAATTTAAACCTTGGTGGTCAATTAGAGCTACATAATCTAGAGGAGATGGCAGAAGAAGATGCAACAGTGGCAAACCTCATGAACAAGAAGGAACTAAGAGAACTGACATTAATATGGTCTGCTGGATGGAGTAATGCAAGAGTACTGCTGGAGAATCTCAAACCTCACGATGGTCTGCATGCTATAACGATACACTCCTATGGATCCACAACCTTCCCCACATGGATGGCTATGTTACAAAACATCGTTGAGATCCATCTTGTTGGTTGTAAAGAACTGCAATGGTTGTTCAACCGTGACAGTGATACATCCTTGGTATTTCCAAATCTGAAGGAGCTTACACTAGAACATCTTGTATGTTTGGAGAGATGGTGGAAAATCGATAATGATGGGATGCAAGGGGAAGTTATAATGTTTCCTCGGCTTGAAAAGTTGTTTATAAGTTGGTGTGTGAAGTTGACAGCATTGCCAGGACAACCGACCTTCCCTAACCTCCAGAATGTTTGTATTCAGAGATGTCCAGAGTTGATAACTACAGCTAAATCACCGAAGCTCAGTGTATTAAGCATGAAAGGACATGCGGAAGAGTTGTTCCTGTGGGTAGCTAGACATATGACTTCATTGACCAATCTGGAACTGCATAGCCTTGAGGACAGTGCAGAAACAACCTCGGTGACAACTGAGCATGGTTTGAGGGAAGTGGTGGAAAGCAAGGAAAAATGGAATGGTCATGATTTTCCTCTGGCAGTTCTGGTGTTAAGAAACTTTAAGTCAGGTGTAACAGAGCTGTGTGCATGCTTTGTACATCTTCAAGAATTGTCAATTTCAAGGTGCCGTGTGCTCGTCCACTGGCCAGAAAAGTTGTTCGAAGGATTGGTATCCTTGCGGAGGTTTGTGATTGACAACTGTGAGAATCTAATTGGATATGCTCAAGCTCCTGTCGGGCAATCAACACCATCAGAAATGAGTCAGCTCCTACCACGCCTAGAGTCTCTGTTAATATATAGCTGTAAAAGCTTGGTTGAGGTCTTCAACCTCCCTGCATCTCTTAGGAAAATGGGAATACAATTCTGCAACAAGCTTGAGGTTCTCTATCTTCCCCCATCCCTGGAGGAACTAAAAGGTTTATCAATGTGGTGGGTTGACATCTGTGGAATCTCGCTCGGGAGAGCTCCCATCATTGGGTCACCTCTGGCTTTTGGAATGCGGTATCCTGGCATGCCGCATGCCTACCGGATGGGCCACAAGCATACCTATCTCTCCAATATCTGTACATTAGAAACTGCCCTGGTGTGAAGATGCTCCCTGCAAGCCTGCAGCAACGGCTAGGCAGCATCCAGGAGGAATACGTTGATGCCCATTATTACGGAAGTAAGCATACAGCAATTACTTTCTCTGTTACTCATTACTAGTGAGTATAAAATGTGCTAGTTAGATAATTGTAATAGCATCACTGGTAGTATGAGAGATAAACTGGATCAAAATGTTCCTTCAACTTAAATTCGACATTTCGTTCTTCAATGATGTTTCTTTAAGTGTAACTTTTTTACATTATTAATGTGTGCAGAGAAGCCAAGGCCTACGCTCTGGAAACATAAGACATGGAAATTTGCCATTCGTAGAGATTACAGAGCTAATTAGAGCTGTAAACAGAATCATGGAAATACCATATGGAAGTTATCATGCAGGTTTGTGATTTGAAGAAGTGGCTATTGTTGAAAGCCTTTATTTATTTTCTCGGCAAGAATAAGATGGTGGAATTAGAAAATCTGATGCTTCATCCTCTATCACATGTCCAGCTACTAGACATGTCTAGGGACAAACCAATGCTTCAAACACTACTTCTGCCATGTTACCGAAAAAGGGTTTCCGCCCGCCAAACCACCATTGTACACATTGCAATGCTGGGCGAGCAGCACATCAAGCCCAAAGAAAAAGAAAAAGAAATAAATGCCAACAGCGGCAGCTTGACAAAGCGCGGAAGACCCGCAACCGCTGCGCCCTCCGGAAACAAACCACCACAGCCCGAGGCTCCGATCTACCGCGAACTAAGCAGCACCTGCCTAGGCCGGGCCACATTGAACTACTATTCCAAGAGGCTTGGAAGATATGCTGCCTGCAAAGGTTGGTGATATTGTACCCCTGAGATTTTATTTTGAGGAAAACAAATACATGCCCATTAGTTTCCTTCTAGTGTTGATCATAATGGCTTCGTTGCAGACTTCTTCCAGCACATACTCTTGCAGAACTATTTTGTTTGCAAGACTCTGACATGATCCTAAATGGGACGCCCATGGGAAGGGAGAGTAGAACTGTTGGAATGGATGGAGAGGTATGTGTGGCAGCTCTAAATGCAACTCGGGCGGGCCCTTCCCTTGGGAACTGCGGCCCAGGTGGCTCTTGCTGGGCCCTGCAGTTTCTCCAGGAGGTGACACTGGTGGCTCCAGAGGCGAATGATGACAATGGCGACGAGGGAGGAGTCTCCTCCTCTGGGCCATTAGGGCCTTTCATCCACTGCCAGCGGTATTGGGCTCCTGGCGCCTCGTGCTTGGCTTTCTCTAAGAAGCGCCGGGGTGAGCCTGCGCAGGCAACAACACGCTTGTGAAGGGCTGCCGGTAAATGTTCAGTGATATTGGCCAAGATCATCCTCATTGATGTAAAGAAGAAATGGGGAGGCATAAGACAGAAGCCCCATTCTTCAAGCTTTTAATCACCATCACCACCATAGTGCCGGCAATCTTGTTTTGGCCATGGTGTTCATTGTGTCCAGACACGTACACCTGTTATCTCTCTTATCGCTGATTATATATCTGTTAGCTCACATTTTCAATGTCCTCTTTAAGTAATAAAGTTTTCTCCTAAACACCATATACTGAGTTGCTATAAATTCAGTGTTTCATTTTTTTATGCTCATGGAATTTTGCCTGGGATATTTTTTTTTCAAGGTCACATTTTTTAAGCTTTTATCAATTGTGTGCACACTAGCGCACATAATTGTTGCTATCCTTCAACAATACCGTGCTCTGAGAGATTTATTTTTCTTCAAACATTTCTATTAACGAATTATCACTAATTATGTCGGTACACACATTTTTATGTGCCAGGAAATAACTACCTTGCTCAGACAAGTTTTTTCTACCCATGTATAATTTCCTTAGTTATAGCTGAGCATATATTATTTTTTCACAGGAATCTTTTCACTCGGATTTCATTTCTCACTTGTTACCACTTTCGTAAGTGGTGTTGTCCTCAAGGTTCTTGCGCTTGGAGATTTTCTTTACGGAACAAAGAATTCTTAATTTTCTACCATAGTGGGTTGCTCCCTGTTGGTTCTTGGTTGCGCTGCTCCTGATCGGCGCTCCATAAAAGGACAGGTCTTTCCTGTTTCAATCACAGGAGTTTTAAAACGAGTGCATATACGAAATTATAATCCCCAAAGGAGTAGTAACTTGTTAGCTTATCTTCTGGTCTGTCTGTCTGCCTTCCTCTGTATGCATAACACTACTATATATGCTGACTTGTACATGCACTCTTACCTGCTCACTACTGTCTCTATATTAAGCTGTTGATCCCCCCTCATAGTCCGCACTTAGGAAATGCTCATCAACATTTTTTTGATAAATGTTTCACGGTCCATCGTCGCGTGGAGTTTCTGTGTTCTGAACAGACACAAGACGCTTAAAATGAAGTTAAAGGCTAGTCTTTTTTCTTTCTTTTGCGAATTACGCTCAGGTCAACTTAAATTTGCACTTATGTATGCACTGCTGCTGCAAACTTCGGTATACATAATCATTTAAACTCTTACTAGCTTGGCTTAAATTCTCTCAAGATAATTATAATAGCAGCACTATTTGTCATTTCTTAATTTATTGATTTAAGTGTAAGTTTTTGCATTATTGATGTGTGCAGATACGCCAAGGCCTATCCGTACCCTGTTGAAACCGAAGACATGGAAATATACCATCCGCAAAAATTAGGGAGCTATAAATAGAATCACACGAATACCAATATGGAAGTTATCAGGCAGGTTTATGAGCCAAAAATATGCCTACACTGCTGGAACCCTTGGCTTCTCTTTTTGCAAGAATAGGCGGGTGTGATTATAAAATTAAAATCTGATGTTTCTTTGCAGAATATCAATATGGAAGTTATCGGGCAGGTTTCAGAAGCTATACATATAAGACTTCAATTTTTCAATACACGATGTTCATCTGAATTCATCTTGATTGTTTGTTTTTGACTTGTACATCCATCGTTATTTATTGACCATCACTTGGTTTGTCAATATAAGTTGTAGGAATCTTGTGAAGTGAGGTTAGGAAGACACAAAAAGCTCTATAAATTAAGGGTTCACTCTGTAGATATGCCAGCCTCATAGAAAAAGCACCAGCAACAGCAACAGCAACACAGGCATATCGCGCGCACACGGCACCACAACATGCAAAGCAGCAAGCAGAGCCTCCTTTCTAATACCAGACAGAAGTTTCTCATCGGTCGTCGACGAGGAGGATAATGATCTAGAGCTTCCTCCTGCAGAGTGTGCATGATCCATGCTTGATCAGCCAGCCGTCGATGCACGGCAGTGGAACATGTGCCAGCAATCGAGCAAGCTCTGCACTTTCTCCCTGATCTGGAAATCCTGAAAAGTGAAAACCACCAAAATGGGCAAAGTTCATAAAGATTTACATCATTGAAAATTAATAACCGATGAGCTTAATAAGATTAGAAAAACAAAGCTACTGATTATGACAGTATCAGCAGAATGTTACATTACAGAGAAGTTTATTCTTTAAGGTCTGCAAATATTTCTGAATTAACCGAATGAAAAGAGAAAGAAAAAATGAGCTACATACTATGAAAGAATGAGCAGGAAATAATCTCTCTGCTACTTCCTCAGTTCCATAATTCGTGTCGTGGTTTAAGTTCAAATTTTGAACTAAAACCACAACAAGAATTATGGAAGACATACCAAAGGAAATTCAGACTATAAAGCAGAAGAAGGAAAGCATGGGCTTCAGTCTACAGATCATAGAAAGAATGAGCATAAATTCAGAATGTTTACAGACAGACATACTGAAAGGCCAAGAGAAATACAGATTATAACAGAACAAGCAGAAAAAAGAAGAGAAGAATGAGTTGCAGATTATAAAAGAATGAGAAGAAATTCACAACGTTCACATTACATAGCGCGATGACACGGTGGCCAAAATTAACTGCCCTCCACTTAAGGAGGGAGTTCAGCTCTTAGGAGGTAGTGGATTTCAGAGATAGTGTGTGGTTTAAACTTAAACCAGACATGCAGACAGTCCGGGAGGTCAGCGACGGGGTACCGGTTGTACTCCTCAGTGATCCCGTCTTCGACTCCGCAGACAGGTTGTTGATGGACGCCCTCAGTCTCGAAGAGGTCGGTCAGGGGCCTCCCTGAAGTGCGATGAACCCACTGCATTCATCTGGTGTACTGATCGATGTCCAGAGAAACTAACATGCGTGATACTGTCAGGCAAATTGCAACAGTATGTAGTAGTAACTGGTTGCAGACAGTAGCTTGGGATCAAGCCATGCATGTGATGTACTACAACTTGGCACTCCAGTATGGAAACAATCAAACAAATACAAGCACTGTTTCTCAGAATTATCAAAAAGGGTCGCCGCACTGTTTCACCTGAACCTTTCATTCGGTCTCTCTTTTCCATCATTGTTTTGCTCCACTTCTGTACCTTGAAGCAATGTTGTCCTTTGGCCTACTAATGGGATTTATTTTTTCTTCCTATTTACAAGAACCAATTTCGAAAGTTGGGAGACATATTGCGGAAAATGCAAGCAAACAAAAATGTTCGTGCATATTAGATAGAATGCATGTGTGTAAAAAATTGTATTCATGAATTAATTATTTTTACACATTTTAGAAAAATCTCCTGGAGTTTTAAATGTTCTTTTCTATAAAAAAATGTTCATCAGCTATTTTATTTTAAGAATGTAATGAATTTACATATTAGTAGGAACGGTTCATACATTTAAAAAGTATTCATATATTAAATTAACAAAATATTCATCCTATATTTGAAATAGTTCATGTATACAGAAAATTTTATTAATATGTTAGTACATTTATGTTATTTTACAACCTCATGGTTTTTTTCTAAAATATTAATATATATTAATTAAAAAACCATCAAACAACATTTATATTTCTATAACCTCATGGGTTTTATTAATATATATTTCTATATTATATTTGGGTATTTAAAATGTTTTATTTTTGATATATCAAAATGAAAATGATAAAATAAAATAACATAAATCTAAGGGGAAAAGGAAAATAAAGAAAGAATAAGAAAAACCGTTGAAAAACAGAAGAAACCAGAACGGCCACAAGAAACTGGAAAAGAGAAAGAAAAAACCATCAGAACCACTCACGTATTTGCCGCAATAAGCAAAAAACAGGGAGGAGGAAAACATTTACTATTTGGGGCCAGGAGTGGCCCCTCTTTCAACGGTTTCTTGTTAAAAACTGTGGGTTGGGCCTAAATTTTTTTATCTATATTTCCCTCTTATTTGTTTTTGCTATTTCTATGCCTGAGGTAGAAGTTGATTTATTTATTTATTTGTGAAAAGGACCGGATCTATTATAAAGATTCATGGAAAGTACAAAGCACCTCAAACATAATAAAAATTACATCGTGGTCCATGGACCACCGAACGACCATTGCCTCTGCCACAACGAGCCGCCGACGTGCTGCTGCCGTCGCTCCCATACCCGAGCCGGCCCGACCTTCTTCATGACAGGCGGGAAGTCTTCATGCATGTGCCCCTAAGGACCAGCCCCATGGAGCCGCAGTCGTCGTCGTTGAATCCTTGAATCGATCTGAAGAACTTGACACTAAATATCGCCGCTGCGTACGCACAACAAGAAACCCTAACCTCGCCGCCTCAAGGAGCTGGCAAGAATCCATGCCGGAGCTCCATCTAATATGTCCCAATGGACGAACTTGAGAAGAATTGGAGCCCGGAAGACTGACTTGAAGAAGAAGCTCTGTCATCTGTCCAAGTGCCGCCTTTGCAAAGACTAAAACCCTACCTATCTACTAGCGGGAGTCGAGACACTAGGATTCTCCTCCCCGCCACCGACCGCTGGAGCGGCAGGCGGAGGCGAGGCGAATCTACAGGCTCACCGGCGGAGATCAAGGGGAGCAAGGCTTTCCCAAGTCGCCTTGGGAGAGAGAAAAGAAAGCCAACATTGCCAAATTGGTTGTTAGAAGAAGCTGGATTTCGTTCACCAGAGAATACTTTTGGGAGGAAAAATCACATTGTATTTGGCAAAAGCTATTCGTGCAATTGAAATGTTACCTCGAAAAAGGACAATTCAATAATGAAACCGTTTCCTTGATACATCGAGATGATACAACCTATGGACAAACGGCTCTCAGCTCTTCCAGCACAAGGGCGCAATCGTACTCCTACACCGGCGGGCAGGCGACGCCGGCCTCGTTCCTCTCTCCTTCTCTCTCCAGCAACCGTCGGGGGGCATGTGCAGCTGCCAGAGCGTGCCGTGGAGCAACCAATTAGGGCGGGCGCACGCGCTGTGGAGGAGCTGCCGGCAGGCGGCTCGGCTCGGTTCCGGTAAGACCAAATCACACTCAAAACTTTTTATCCACGCACCGCTCCGTTGAGAAAGCTCAATTTTCAGATCACTGAATATCCTACCTACGGATGGTCCTCTGTTTTGTTTTCAGAACTATTCACAACTGTAAAGTACAAATTCCGGCAGACCATGCCGTTGTCCTGTTGATCGAAAAAGAATAGATCTCTTAACCTATGGTTGAAATTCGTGATTGCTGCCCTGGAACCTTATTACCATTATAAAAAACACGTCAGAAAATAATTACTTACCACTCACAAAGAAAACCTTTGTCATTGCTTGGCTCCGCTAGTTAAAGATTGAAATATGATATTGTCCATACATTGTGAAATGGGACTTGGCTAGACTTGCCAGACCTAGCTTAGCTTAGCTACCAAATGACAAGACTTGGGGACCGACCGATCCAGGTCCTAATTAAGAAACACATTAACCCGTCGTTCACGCTAACCGGGCGTGGATTAGCTGGCTGCTAGCGTGCTCTCACATGGGGTTATTAGTTTGTAGCATCAATCGAGATCGGTATTATATATGCTTCACAAGTTATTATGTCTAGCCAAATCCCAATGCTAGCATGTGATGCAAGCTGTCCCTTGTGTACCTCAGCATCAACTTGTCCTTCCTTCACATAGGAATGAGCAGACCTGCTTGCATGACTAGCAACCTTGATGCGGTCCTGCACAGCAGCACTCTCACACTTACAGATAGTTGTTTCACGGCGATGACGCGTCCTGACTGAAGAGAGTTGTTTCACGGCGAAGTTCCTTTCGATGAAGGAGCAGAGGACGTTGCCGGGGCTGCTGCTGGGCACCGAGAAAACAAACTAGTCCTGAAAGATGCTGAACTGTTCGACCATGGGATAGTTGACTTGTGATTGGTTCAAGAAATGCTGATCGATCAAGCTGTTTGAAAGTAGTGTTACCTTATTAAGTACAGCTGTATAACCATCATTTTATATTGTGGTAGTGGATGCAAGTAATCAATAAGGAAACACATTCACATGTACCTCTCCCTGACAGTCAATAAAACTAGCATTATTGTGTGTAAGTATTGTGGTAGTATGGTTGTTTAGCGGTGAGTGTGATACATCTTTTGCATTTCCAAATCTGAAGGAGAGCTTATGCTAAAATGTCTTGTTTGTTTGGGAAGATGGTGGAAATAGTGTTTCCTCTACTTGAGAAGCTGCATATTTGCGACTGTGTAAATTTGAAAGCATTGCCAGGACAACCGACCTTCCCTAAGCTTCAGAATGTTCGTATTAAGAAATGTCCACAGTTGACAACTATAGCTAAATCACCAAAGCTCTGTGTATTGAAAATGGAAGGACGCGAGGCAGAGTTGTTCTTGTGGGTAGCCAGACATATGACTTCATTGACCAATCTGGTACGGACTCGCTTTGAACATAGTGCAGATACAACCTCGATGGGGGCTGAGAATAGTTTGAGGGAAGTGATGAACATCAAGGAGAATGGGAATGCTCAAGACTTTCCTCTAGAAGTTTTGGTGTTAGTAGACTTTAAGTCAGGTGTAAGTGTAACGGAGCTGTGTGCATGCTTTGTACACCTTAAAGATTTGTCAATTGTGAGGTGCCATGTGCTCGTCCAGTGGCCAGTCACATTGTTTGAAGGATTGGTATCCTTGAGGAAGCTTTGGATTGCACATTGCAATAAGGGTCTGTCTATGTCACATCTAGATGTGAGATATTATCTCGCATCTAAGATGATGCCATTTTTTTTAATTGTCCAGCCAAGCTGTTGTTTTATTGTTTGTTTGTTTTTTTATCAAAGATGGTGCCGCTTTTTTTAATTGTCCAGCAAGCTGCTGTTTTATTGCTTGTTTGTTTTTTTACCCGGCTCAGTTTCTGGAAAAAAACGACCACAAAGAATAGATGGCAAAGTACGTGGTGTCGAACTTCCAACCTGCTAGTCCTAAACACGCACTTATAGACACTAGAACTAAGGCCTGTTATTGCATAGTCACAAACGTGAACAGTTAATAACACGGTCAGCGTCAAATCTGGTCACTAGCTCTCTAAAAAGATCTCGTTGCTAGCTACCCGTAAAAAAACTGATCGCTAGCTTTTTCCTTGAAGAAACTGATCGCTAGTCCAAACGTCGATTTGTTAGATTTCGCGTCTAATCGTTATACATTTAAGTACATCTCTCATTGCTAGCTGTAGGCTACCAACGTTTTTTTTTTGCCTTTTGGTTTTTGCGTTTTCCACTCTTATTATTTTATAATTAATTTTCTGTAAGGAACAAAGTTTGGTCAAAACATATTTCAAAAAACATGTTTATGAATTTACATTATAAAAATGTTAACGAATACCAAAAAAATCTAATATACGGTGAACAATCCTCTAATATATGACGATCATTTTCTGAATACAAACATTTTTTTTGCAAATATACAGTGACCATTCTTTTTTGATATACGGTGAACCTTTCTATATATGAACTAAAAGCGAACTATTTTTATATACATTAAACTAAAAACAAACAGGAAAAAAGAGAGAGAACCAAATAGAGAAAACAGATAAATAAGAAGAGAACAAAAAATGAACACATTATGAATTGTTTTAAAAAGTTGATAAACACGAACAATTTTAGAAAAATGAACAAATTTACATAGTTGAAACATTTATTAAAACTTGTGAATTTATGAAAAAAGAAAAAAGAATCATAAAAAATGAGATCAACTTTCGAAAAATAGATAAATTAAAAGCAGAGCAAAACCAATGAAGAAAAATGATAAATAAAAAACAAAAAAACATGAAGAAAACAAAACAAAAAACGTATCCTAGCTACATGGGCCGGCTCATCTGCAGTTTGTTCGCTGACGAGGATGGACTTGGGCGGCTACATGAGCACTCATCTGCAGTCGGGGTGGACTCGTGACTGGGATAACAAAAAAATAACTACAAACCCTAGTTGCGAGTCTAGGGTGGACTTAGGATGAAAACAAACTGCATGCCGAGTTGCAAGTCGAGGGTGGACATGCAACTGGTACAACACCAATGCGGGTCGATTGTGAGTCAGGGTGGAATTGCAACTGGGATAATAAAATACAACTATGGGCCAAGCTGCTGGACTTGCAACAAAGACAAAACTATAGACTAGTTGCGAGTTGGGGCGGACATTAAACTAGGAGAAAACAAACCGCGGACCCGGTTGCAAGTCAAGGGTGCACTTGCAGCTATGACAACAGAAAAACTACAGGGCTCTGTTGCGGCTCGAGAATGGATTTGCAACTAGGACAACAACAGCTACAGACTCAGTTACGAATCAAGGGTGGACTTACAACTGGGACGAAAACAAACTATGAGCCCCAGTTGCGAGTCGAGGGTTGGCTTACAACTGGGGTAACAACACTCATAGGCTCAGTTGCGAGTTGAGGGTGGACTTTCAACTCGGACAACTACACAAAACTAACATATCATTTGCGATTCAAGGATGGTCTTGAAAATGCGACAATAATAAACTACAAGCCTAGTTGTGTGTCGAGCGCGGGTTTGCAAGTGGGATCAAAAACAAAATACATGTCCAATTGCAAGTTGGGGGTGGACTTGCAACTAGGGTGAAAACACAAAACAACACCCTCCCGAGTTTCAAGTCGAGGGTGGACTTGCAATTGGGCCGACAGAAACCGCTAGTTTCAGGGTCGAGGGTCTAATTGCAACTACTATGAAACAAGAACAAAAAACAACCCCCCGACTTGTGAGTCGAGGGTGGACCTGCAATTAGGCAACTACAAAACAACACCCTACCGAGTTGCAAGTACATGGTTGACTTGCAACTGGGACGATTACAAACTACATTGCTCGAGTTGCGTTGGAGGTGGACTTGCAACTGGGGTGAAAACAAACAACACACTCCCCGAGTTGCGAGTACATGGTTGACTTGCAACTGGGGCGATTACAAACTAGATCCCTCGAGTTGCAAGTCGGGGGTGGACTTGCAACTGGGGTGAAAACAAAACAACACCCTCCCAGGTTACAGATGAGGGTGGACTTGCAACTGGGCCGACAGAAATCCCTAGTTGCAGGTCGAGGGTCTAATTGGAACTACTATGAAACAAGAACAAAAAACACCCCCCCCGAGTTGCGATTCGAGGGTGGACTTGCAACTAGGGCAACTACAAAACCACACCCTCCCGAGTTGCGAGTACATGGTTGACTTGCAACTATGGCAATTACAAACTACATCCCTCGAGTTCCAAGTATGGGGTGGACTTGGGGTGAAAACAAACAACACCCTCCCGAGTTGCGAGTATATGGTTCACTTGCAACTGGGACGATTACAAACTACATCTGGGGTGAAAACAAAATAACACCCTCCCGAGTTGCGAGTCGAGGGTGGACTTGCAACTGGGCCAACAGAAACCCCTAGTTGCATGTCGAGGGTCTAATTGCAACTACTATGAAACAAGAACAAAAACAACACCCCCTCGAGTTGCGAGTTGATGGTGGACTTGCAACTAGGGAAACTACAAAACTACCCCCTCCCGCGAGTCGGCGGTGGACTTGTAACTAGGACAACAACAAACAACGAGCTCAGTTGCGAGTCGAGAGTGGACTCGCAACTAAGATGAAAAACAAAATAGAGGCCCAGTTGCGAGTCGAGGGTGGACTTGCAACTAGAACTACAACAAACTATGGGCCTAGTTAGGGTCGAGGGTGAACTTACAAATTTGAAAATAAAAAGCATCAACCTAGTTGTGAGTCGAGGATGGGCCTGCAATTAGGACAACTATGAAACAATGCGCCCAGTTGCGAGTAAATGGTCGACCTGCAAGTGGGATGAAACAAACTATGGACACAGTTGCGAGTCAAAGGTGGACTTGCAACTGGAGTATAAAACAAAAGACATGTCTCGTTGCGAGTCGAGGGTGGGCTTGCAAGAGGGAGAACTATGAGGCCAGTTGTAAGTCGAAGGTGGACTTGCAACTGAGAAAGCTACGAAACTACGAATCCAGTTGTGAGTCAAGGGTCGACATGCAACTGGGATCAAACAAACTACAATCCCAGTTGCAAGTCAAGGGTGAACTTGCAACTAAGATGAAAAGACAAAACACAGGCCAAGTTGTGAGTCAAGGGTAGGCTTCCAACGAGGATAAAACAAACTATGGGCCTAGCTAGTTGCGAATCAAGGGTGGACTTGTAACTGGGACAACTCTATAAAACTATGATATGAGTTGCGAGTCAATGGTGAGTTTGTAAAGTGGGACAAATTGTGACCTTAATTGCGAGCCAAGGGTACACTTGCAACTGGGATAAAAAATAAACCACGTGCCTTGTTACGAGTCAATGGTGAGCTTGCAACTGGGACAAGTACACAAAAATACGTTACGAGTTGTGAGTAGAGGGTGGATTTGCCACTATAACAATTACAAACTATGAGCCGAGTTACGAGCAAAAGATGGACTTGGAACCAGGATGGAAAACGAACAACTCACATTTTTTTGAGGTGGTCGAACAACTCAGATGGACGTGAAATGATTGGGGACAAAGAAAAAAAACAGGTCCAAACACTAACGCAGGGAACATAGGCCAACAAACAAAGACTAAGGATATAATGGGCCCAAGAAACGCACAACGGACGCAGCAACTATGCAAGCACATAATGGACGCGGCAAACTACAGGAATCAAGGGCTTGCATGAAAAAAAAAGAATGTGGATTGAACGGTGAGGGACTTAGATGTGAGACACCAACAAAAATCACGAGTTTCTAAAAAGGCAACAAAAAATAAAAAGAGAAAAACCGAAGAAAAAAGACAAAAAAAGGGTTGGAAGCTTCTCCCAAAACTAGTAAAAAATCCCTTCATGGGTCAGCTCATTCACATCCGGGGAGACAAAAAACCAAACAATTGGCAGGTAGCAGGAAACTATACAAAGACATAGAACGACTAGACAAAGTTTCCTCCCTGAAAGAAAAACAATTCTCATTTTCCCTGGCTGAAAGCCCACAAAGAAACGAACGGGAGACCAACAAAAAACAAAAAAGCCCACAACGGCAGGCGGGACAAGAGGCGGACACGGGCTGGACAGTGGTTGCTGCACCTTCGGACTGGACACGGGCTGCAGCGCGCGACGCCAGCCAGCGCGAGCAAGCCGAACAAGCTGCGCGAATCTTAAACAGAAATAAGATCGGACGGCCCTAAACTTAGATGTGAGATAACTATTTCACATCTAGATGTGAAATAGCAAAGCTGTTGCAATAATCTGACTGGATATGCACAAGCTTCTTCTGAGCCATCAACATCATCAGAAACCAGTCAGCTCCTGCCACGTCTAGAATCTCTGACGATATGGAGTTAAACTTGGTTGAGCTCTTCGACATCCCTTCCTCTCTCAGGACAATGGCCATTTCTATGTGCAGTGAGCTTGAGTCCATATCCGGCAGGAGGTTGCAGCAGGGACAGTCAGTATCATCGATTCATCAAGGGTCATCCAGTATAGAAGGATTATCATTATACCACTGTGATGGCTTAACATGGGTTCTCTAATTTCCCCCGTCCTTCAAGAGACTAGACATTCGTTACTGTGGTGGCTTGGCATCTCTGGAATACTGCTCTCCCGAGCTCCAACCCTTAGAGTCCCTCAAGCTTGTGAGCTGCAATTCCCTGTCATCCCTACCGGATGTGCCGCAAGTATACTCATCTCTCGAACATCTTTGCATTATTAACTGTCCTGGTATGAAGACGCTCCCTGTCAGCCTGCAGCAACGGCTGAGCAGCATCCCGGAGAAAGACATTGATGTCCATTATTATGAAAGTAAGCACACATAAATTACCTTCTCTATTACTCCTTTCTAGTGAGTATTAAATGTGCTAGTTCGAAAATGGCAATAGCATCAATGGTAGGACAACAGGGAATTGGAGCAAGTTAAATGCCCATTTAACCTAAAATTCGTCATTTCTGTAATGATATTTCTCTAAGTGTGAGTTTTAATATCGACAATCTATGCAGAGCCTATGTTGCTGAAGCCGAAGACATGGAAATATGTCTGCAAAGGTTGAACTACTATTCCCAGAGACATTGAACGTGCTGTTTGCAAAGGTTGGTAATATGGCACCTCCCTGATTTACTTTGCAGAGAGAAAAATGTATGCCGCATCACTATATGTTTGGCTTCCTTCTGGTGTTAACCGTGTATGGCTTGTTTGCAGAATCCTTCCAGAAGAGGCAGACTGAAGGGGAGGCGAGATCATTTGGAGTAGAACTATTGTCTTGCAAGACCCTTCACGATCAGTAATTGTTGTAGCTGGGATCAGGTGCGCACAGGAAGTTGTTGCCATGCCGAATCGGGAGATCAGTAATCAGAAAGCACTCCTGTAATAATTTTGCATACCATTTTATATATCCCCAGAAAGTGATCTTCTTTGGATAATTTAGTGCGTGTGTTTTCCACTTTATCTACAGGCTGCTATATCATTGTGCCATTGTTTTTTCCAACTGGCACTGGTGGTGTTCTGCCCTGGCACTGTCAGTTCTTTTGTCAAAATTCTCAGTATTTGTTTGGGTGCTATGCCCGAAAGAGATAACTTTTTGACTCAATTTTTGGCATGTCTTGTCTGTCAGTCTCTGTATGACCGTATGTATGACAGTACTATTGCGTTGACTTATCATTGTGTTTGCTGACCATTGTATATATCTGAAGCTATTGATTGCCCCATATGATCTGCACTAGGAATACTGCAACGCTCTGACCTGGACACCGTCAGTTTTTGTCAAAACTATCACAGCTATCCCAATTTTATTTATGGACTTGTCTGCCAGACTCATAACTCCTATTTATATGCAGTCAATATTGCGTTTACCACATATACCAGTACTAGTGTTTTGATTTGCACATGGATCTGATGTTATTTATGGAATATCTGAAGTTGTCGAACCACTTCATTTTTTGGTTTTCATTCGTACCCCGCACTATGAATCCTGTTTTTAAGTGATGTTAGGAACTTTGATAAACATTGCATTGTCACGAACACACTTAACTTTCGGTGATTGAGGCTTTTAGGGGATAGTGGATTTCAGAGATGATGTGTTGATTTTCAGACCTGCGGCAGACTGAGCGTTCCCATCGAGAGGCCGCCGACGGTGTCTCCGGTTGTACACCTTTTGTAATCCTTACCATAGCCTGTGTGTCGATGGACGGCTTCGACATTCCGTTGACCGTTGGAGCCCTCAATCTTGAAGAATCCACTGCATTCGTCTGTGTCCAGAGAGACATTACACCGTCAGACAAATGCGACAGCGTGTATGATGCAACTGGTTTCAGAGATTAACCGATGGACTTGGGATCAAGTACTTATGATGTAGACGAACACCTGCTGGACCACCAGTCAGGTAGACCTGCTCACGGACAAGCATGCATTAAACATTAAGCTGCATTACCAAGTAACCAAATGATTTGGGTTAGGCCCAATCAGTCAAAAAAGTTTCAGCATCCATTGCATTGAAAAAAATTCTTGATTTTTTAAAAAAATCATGAATTTGAAAAAGTTTACAAATTGAAAAGCATTCATGCATTTGAGAAAAAAATCCATGGATTAAAAAAAACATGATTTGAAAATAGTTCGTGAATTTAAAGAAATTTCATGGATTTGAAAGAAATGTTCACAAATTTGAAAAAGTGAGTGAATTTAAGAAAATGTTCATGATTTTGAAAACATGTTCACGGATTTGAAAAGGTTCATGATTCTAAAAAAAGTTCACGAATATAAGAAAAAAATACTCATGGATTTGAAGAAAATGTTCATGAATTTAAAAAGGTTCATGATTCTAAAAAGTTTGCAAATTTAAGAAAAAATCTTCACGAATTTAAGCAAATGAAAAAGAAAAAACCAATGAAAAAAAGGCCAGACAAAACAGAGAAAAGAAGAAGAACAACAAGAAAAGAGGTAACTAGGCACATCAAGTGAGCTTTCATAGTTGGAACTAAACCAAAGGATCTTTAGTTTAGTTCAAAAACACGCTAGGGAGGAGTCAAGATATACATGCAAAGTTAAAAACAAAGGCAGGGTCCCGCGACTAGGTAGCTAGGGTTCCGCCCCTTCCCCTCCCGCCGCCGCCGACCGCCGGCCTCGCTCCCCGCCTCCGTCCCCTTCCTCCCTCCTCCTCCCCCCGTCCAGATCCACCTCGCGCCTTCTCCCCGGGAGGTGGCCGGGGCGGAGCTCGAACTCCTCTCCAGCAGGCCCCCTCCTCCCCCATCTCCTCCCGCTGCCGCCGGCGGTCGCCACCGGCGCTGGCCCGGGTGGTACCGGCGGCGGCGGGCCTTCTCGTGCCCGCGCGCTTGCTTCCTTCCCGGGACAGGGAGGCGGCGGCGGTGCAGCTCGGCCTGGCTGCGGTCCGGCTGCCCTGCGGCGGCGGCCGGCGGCAAGCGTGGTGTCGGCGCCGCTCCTTGGCGGCGGGGCTACGTGGTGGTGCCGGGTGGCTGTTGTCGTGACCCCGACCCAGATCTGGGCCCGACAGGCCCCATCTGGGTCCTAGCGGGCTGCCCCCCCCGGCGTGGCCTCGTTGGTTGCGGCGCGGTGAGGAGGAGGAGCGGCTCGGATTTGGGGCATCGGCATCGACGGCGTGCCGGCAACAGCGCGAGGGCGGGAGCTTTCGGGCCCACGAGGGCTCGGCCGGGGCTGTGAGCCCACGGGCCTGGTGCGCTCCTGCTATTGTGTCCGGGCATCTACCGTCGCGGACGGTGGAGGTGGGGCCCTCCCGCGTGCCGACGGTGCTGATGCCCTAGTCCCGGCTTTGATTCTTCACCGCGTTGTCCTTACTTCGCAGTGCCGTGGTGAGACGGCGTGGGGGCCTCATGACCGCGTTGGCGCGGGGTGGTGGTTGGTTTGGTGGCTGGATCCGGAGCGCCCGAGGTGCGGGTTGGGATCGGGGGAAACCCCTATCGGCGAGGCTGACACCGGCGCGGTGGCGCCTATGGGTGCCACCTGACCTTCTGGGAGGGCGTCAGGGGCTACCCTTCCTTTCGCCTCGTCGTGTACCGGGGGAAACCCTTGGCAGCAGCGTCGTCATCGTCACAATCCTTCTTGGAGGTATTGATAGGTGCCGGCGCTTCGGAATCTTGGAGCCTAGTGGAAGATCCCGGTGGGTGCAGCGATCGCGAGGCTTCTTTGTTTTTGTTGATCCGGTGTTGTCGGCATTTGTTTCTTTTGCTTTTCTCTGTCATTTCTTTTGGGCGTGACTGTGCTGTTTCCGCCTCAGCACCTATCCCTGTATGGTTAGGTGGATGGAAAGGGTGGATCCTTATCCCCTTATATGGGCGGACAAAACTATGTACCCCCACCAGCCTGGTAAAACTCGCTTATCTCCCAAGCGCCGTGATTAATGGCACGGTTGGGTTACCCACGCCCGTATTGATGAGAATCCCGGAAAAAGGGGACACGATCTCTGCTTTGAGAAGACGTGCCAAGGAAACCGCCTCGCTAAACACGCTGAGGAGGGACAGTAAAACGATTCGAATGAAGGCTCGGCCGTGGCATGATGTCACGCTGCGGAATACGTCAGTAGATTAGATTTGTACAAATATTATTCTCTCTACGGTGGTATGTGGAACTTGTTTTGCAGAGCCGGACACTATCCTTGTGTTCAAAATCTTCTATGAAGTATTCGGAGTAGGAACCCGCCTTGCAATGCCGAAGACAATCAGCACGCCGGACTCGTCGTCATTGAAGCCTGGTTCAGGGCTACTGAGGGAGTCCTGGATTAGGGGGTGTCCGGATAGCCGGACTATAACCTTTGGCCGGACTCCTGGACTATGAAGATACAAGATTGAAGACTTCGTCCCGTGTCCGGATAGGACTTTCCTTGGCGTGGAAGGCAAGCTTGGCGATACGGATATGTAGATCTCCTCCCCTTGTAACCGACTCTGTGTAACCCTAGCCCTCTCCGGTGTCTGTATAAACCGGAGGGTTTTAGTCCGTAGGACGAACAACAATCATAGCATAGGATAGCTTCTAGGTTTTAGCCTCTCTGATCTCGTGGTAGATCTACTCTTGTACTACTCATATCATCAATATTAATCAAGCAGGAGTAGGGTTTTACCTCCATCGAGAGGGCCCAAACCTGGGTAAAAACATCGTGTCCCTTGTCTCCTTTTACCATCCGCCTAGACGCACAGTTCGGGACCCCCTACCCGAGATCCGCCGGTTTTGACACCGACAGCAAGAAAGATCAATCTAGTAGGCCAAACCAAACCGATAATTCGAAGAGACTTGTAAAGATAACTCAATCATACATAAAAGAATTCAGAGAAGATTCAATTATTATTCATAGATAAACTTGATCATAAACCCACAATTCATCGGATCTCGACAAACACACTGCAAAAAGAGTTTACATCGAATAGATCTCCACAAGAGAGGGGGAGAACATTGTATTGAGATCCAAAAAGAGAGAAGAATCCATCTAGCTAATAACTATGGACACGAAGGTCTGTGGTAAACTACTCACAACTCATCGGAAGGGCTATGGTGTTGATGTAGAAGCCCTCCATGGTGGATTCCCCCTCCGCCAGAACGCCGATGACGGCTCCAAGATGGGATCTCACACATACAGAAGGTTACGGTGGCGGAATTATTTCTTTGGCGGCTCCTTGGATGTTTTCGGGGTATGTAGGCTTACATAGGAGGAAGAAGTACGTCGGTGGCTGAGGGAGTCCTGGATTAGGGGGTATCCAGACAGCCGGACTATATACATCGTCCGGACTATTGAAGCGTGAAGATACAAGACTCAAGACTTCGGCCCGTGTCCGGATGGGACTCTCCTTTGCGTGGAAGACAAGCTTGGCGATCCGGATATTATATTTCCTTCCTTGTAACCGACTCCATGTAAACCCTAGCCCTCTCCGGTGTCTATATAAACCGGAGAGGATGGTCCTTAGAAGGCCGATCACAATTACAATCATACCATCATAGGCTAGCTTCTAGGGTTTAGCCTCTACGATCTCATGGTAGGTCTACTCTTGTAATACTCATATCTTCAATATTAATCAAGCAGGAAGTAGGGTTTTACCTTCATCGAGAGGGCCCAAACCTGGGTAAACATTGTGTCCCTTGCTTCCAGTTACCATCAGCCTAAGACGCACAGATCGGGACCGCCTACCCGAGATCCGCCAGTTTTGACACCGACATTGGTGCTTTCATTGAGAGTTCCTCTGTGTCGTTGCTTTGAGGATTGATGGCATCTTCAATCACCAACAACACCGTCCAGGGCGAGACTTTTCTCCCCGGACAGATCTTTGTGTTCGGCGGCTTCACACTGCGGGCCAATTTGCTTGGTCATCTGGAGCAGATCGATAGCTATGCCCCTGGCCACCAGGTCAGGTTCGGAAACTTGAACTACACGGCGGACATTCGCGGAGACTTGATCTTCGACGGATTCGGGCCTGTGCCAGGAGCGCCGGACAGTCACGACGAGCATGGCCTCGACCTGCTGTCGGACAATGCTCGGGACATCATCCCTGCAGTAGCCCCGGATCTAAATCCAGAACAGGTTGTGTTGCCCAAGGATGGAGGGCTGGACCCTGCCCCGCAGGCCGCATATTCATCGGCGGTGGAGCCGAACACATGTCTCACCTCTGTGGAAGCCTGTAACCCCGGGCCCCCGGACTCGTATCCGTTGTTGGTTCCGGTCCGCATACCCTCGAGCCAGCCAATCTAGGTTGGGCTCCGGTAATGGAGTACCGCTGAAGACATCTTTCAGCACTCGCCCTTTGGCGACATGCTGAACTCATTAAAGTCTCTCTCTTTGTCAGGAGGCTCTGGGCAGAACTATGTCCGGCTTGAGTGGCAGACAGGCGACGAAGGAATTCGCTACCCACCCACCACCCACTTCATTGCCACGATCGATGATTTAACCGACATTCTTGACTTCGACTCCGAAGACATCAACGGTATGGATGATGATGCAGGAGAAGCTTTAGAATCTCTGGGGCGCGGGACTACTACCTTGTCACACGATATATACATGGTGGATATGCCCAAGAAGGACGACAGCGACAGTCCGGAAGATAAAACACCCGGCCAAAAGCCAACACGGCGGCGCAGACGCCGCTCAAAGTCCAGCAATGGCAAAAATAGCGACAAGAGCGCAAGAAGGATCAACATACCAGTAAACCCCGAAGGCAGTAACGACCACATGGACCCAGCGATGGAGCAGGACGAGCCAGGTCACGCCAAACCAAGTTCGGAGCAAATACCCGATCACAATGATCCGGAGGGACGAGCTCACGAAACCGCCCCAGAACAGAAACACCAAGTGAAGACGAGGACGAACCTCGCCAGCCGAACACTGGGGGACAGAAAAAATTCCTGCCAAAGGTTAAAACAGTAAACATGATCCACGTGACTCACACATTCACGAGAAGGCATGAACGCGCGCTCAGAGACGCGCACGATATAGAGCCCATCGTACCCACATCTGACTACTTGATGTCTCGTCCAATCACTTTCGATCACATGGACGGCCGAACTAGTATTCGGCGTAGAGGATCACAGGCCTTGGTGCTTGACCCAATAATCGACGGATATCGTCTCACCCGTGTCCTCATGGACGGCGAAAGTAGTCTCAATTTAATATATGAGGACACTGTCAGCAGAATGGGGATAAACCCATCCAGAATTAGCCAAAGCAACACCGCCTTTGAAGGGGTGATACCAGGCGTTGAAGCCTACGGCAGGGGCTCCATCGTGTTGGAAGTAATATTCGGCTCCCCAGGCAACTCTAGAAGCAAAGAACTACTCTTCACCATCGCACCCTTCCAAAGCAGCTATCACACATTGCTTGGAAGAACGGCCTTCGCCCGCTTCAACGCATTGCCGCACTATGGCTACCTTACACTCAAGATGCCCGGTCCCCATGGCATCATCACCATTAGCGGAATCACAGAGCGCTCTTCACGCGCAGAGGAACCCGCGACGGCCCTGGCGGCCGGATTATAAGCGGCCTCCAATATCAGAAAACATGACTGGTCATTAAGACCACAGACACGGTTAGACGAGTCCGGTAGCCCGGATAAAATTCAACCGGGCACCATATATGTAATCCCATAGCGGAAACCAGGGGCTATAAATATTTAATACAGCCCCACACTTGGCTCAACCTTATTGGCAGACCAACATCTTACACTTTTACTATCCATCACATACTTACGTTGTACTCTCCCATGAGTTTTCCTTTTTTTCCACAGACAACGTTCGCACGATACCCTTCCAGGATACGGCACAACGGAGACAAAGGCGCAGACGTGTAGTAGGGCCCCGTTCAACATGTTTCTTTTTAGATTAAGCCCATATGTAAACCTTTTCTATTGCCTCTTGTTGTTTAAACCATCCCATGGGTTCCATACCCACAGAGGATACTGTCATTATTGGCATTTCACCGTGACAGATTACCGCACGTACCTGCAAACACAAGGTTCATAATGAATGGGCATTCTTGAGCCCATCTTCTGTTATAAAGCCCAAACACCTTCGGGAGTGTTCGGCGTCACGAGTTTGGCCTTATATGCATCAGCTCCGAATCATGTCCTTGGTCAAATGTTGGGTTTGCCCGGCTCCTGGGTTTGCCGCCTTACGTCCCGTTATTATCGGCTAAGGCGGCCAAAGGAGAACTACAGTGATTGTGCCCCGGTTATTTCGGATGAGCACCTCAGTAGAGAAAGCCAAAAATTGACTGTCATGATGCAGCGAGAGACTGTTCAACCACTCGAAGACTCACTGGAATCTTTAGGATTCCTCCGCATTAACGAAGGTCCGTTTCCCGGCCATGTACACACACGCCCGTATTCGGATGCACGCAAAGGTACCAGGGGCTACATAGTAGCCCCACCATTAGACTCCCATGGCTAAGCGAAAGTGTTACAGCTATATAGTCCGGTTGCCTAGTTCGACGTGCGATCACCTCCTTAATGGACCAAGACGTTGGATCAAGTGTGATTAAGAATATTTTTTGCGAACACCCCCGCATTGTATGCGTGGGGGCTGAAGCCAACAACTGCTATCTTTCGGACTACTTATACATATGAAAACGGCCGCACAGGGACACAATCATATTTTCAGGCAAAAAGTATAAATATAGCCTCATAATCAAAATAAACATTGTTTTTACAATGGTTCGACTTATCACTCGAACAAAACATTCTTCGAGCACTGCGCCTCTATTAGGCGGGCACCTTCTGTGACCTGCGCCAAGTAGTGCTCGGCCGGATATTGGCCTCCCGCCGGATCCTGGGTTGCTATAATGGTGGCCTCCATATCAGTCCAATAGGCTTTAACGCGGGCAAGAGCCATGAGGGAGTCCTGGATAAGGGGGTATCCGGATAGCCGGACTATATTCATCGTCCCGACTATAGAAGCGTCAAGATACAAGACTCAAGACTTCGGCTCATGTCCGGATGGGACTCTCCTTTGCGTGGAATACAAGCTTGGCGATCCGGATATTATGTTTCCTTCCTTGTAACCGACTCCATGTAAACCCTAGCTCTCCGGTGTCTATAAACTGGAGAGCATGGTCCTTAGAAGGCCGATCACAATTACAATCATACCATCATAGGCTAGCTCTTAGGGTTTAGCCTCTACGATCTCGTGGTAGATGTACTCTTGTATTCCACATATCTTCAATATTAATCAAGCAGGAAGTAGGGTTTTACCTCCATTGAGAGGGCCCGAACCTGGGTAAACATTGTGTCCCTTGCTTCCTGTTACCATCAGCCTAAGACGCACAGATCGAGACCCCCTACCCGAGATCCGCCGGTTTTGACACCGACATTAGTGCTTTCATTGAGAGTCCCTCTGTGTCGTCGCTTCGAGGCTTGATGGCGTCTTCAGTCGTCAACAACACGGTCTTGGGTGTGACTTTCCTCCTCGGACAGATTTTGGTGTTCGGCGGCTTCGCACTACGGGCCAATTCGCTTGTCCAGTTGGAGCATATCGACAGCTGTGCCCCTAGCCACCAGATCAGGTTTGGAAACTTGAACTACATGGCAGATGTCCGTGGAGACTTGACCTTCGACGGATTCGGGCCTGCGCCAGGAGCGCCGGACAGCCACGACGGGCACGGCCTAGACCTGCTGTCGGACAACGCCCGAGACATTCTCCCCGAGGCAACCCCGTATCTAAATCCAGGGCAGGTTGCGTTGCCTACGGATGGAGGGCTGGACCCCACCCCGCAGGCCGCACACTTATCAACGGTGGAGCCGAATATGTGTCCCACCTCTGTGGAAGCCTGTAACCCCGGACCACCGGACTCATATCCGGCTGTTGGTCCTGTTCCGCTCACTCTCGAGCCAGCCGAGCCAGTTTGGGCTCCGGTAATGGAGTTTACCGCTGCGGACATCTTTCAGCACTCGCCCTTTGGCGACACGCTGAGCTCCCTGAAGTCTCTCTCTTTGTCAGGAGACTCTGGGCCGAACCATGTCCGGCCCGAGTGGGAAGCAGGCGACGAAGGAATTCGGCACCCACCCACCACCCACTTTATTGCCACGATCGAAGAATTAACCAATGTGCTTGACTACGAAGACATCAACGGTATGGACGATGATGCAGGAGAGGCTCCAGAATCCCTGGAGCGCGGGACTACTACCTTGTCACACGATATATACATGGTAGATACGCCCAATAAAGACGGCAGCCCGGATAATAAAACACCCGGGCAAAAGCCAAAGAGGCAGCGCAGATGCCGCTCAAAGTCCAGCAATGGCAAAAACAGCGACAAGAGCGCAAGAAGGGTTGATATACCCGCAAACTCCAAAAGCAATAATGATCACATGGACCCAGCGATGGAGCAGGACGATCCAGGTCACACCAAATCAAGTTCGGAGCAAATACCCGATCAACATGATCCGGAGGGACGAGCTCAGGATGCCGCCCCAGAACATGAAGATAGTCCAGACGACGATGCATTCATCATCCCGGACGAACAAGTGGAACGAGGCAACCTCCACAGAAAGCTTATCGCCACCACAAGAAGTCTAGAAAAGCAGAAGCAACGGCTCAAGGCCGCGCAGGAAAAGCTAAGTCCCAGATGGAATAAGGTGCTAGACACTGAAGAAAGATATGGCGACAACCGTCATGCAAAAAGCTATCCGAAGCAGAAGCTACTGCCAGAATTCAACTACGCGACCGTTCCACCAAAAGAAAATTCAACCAAGAAAACAGACGTACCGCCTCACAACCATAACAGAGCGGCAGCGGACACTGCGCACGATCCACGCGAATATCCGGACAAAAAGACCGGTGCAGCCAGGTCCATATATGGATCTAGAAGACACACCCCAGCGCAAGACTATGGTCACCCAAATGCTCATAAAAGCCAGATAGCAGTTCAGAATCAACCCCGGACACAACAACAGCCGACTACATGCCACAATGCGTCCAGATACAGAGGGGTTGCTCACCCCCTGTGCTTCACCGAAGCAGTACTGGACCATGAATTCCCACAAGGCTTCAAACCTGTGAACATAGAAGCATACGACGGCACGACAGACCCAGGGGTCTGGATCGAGGATTTTATCCTGCATATTCACATGGCTCATGGGGATGACCTCCACGCCATCAAATACCTTCCCCTCAAGTTGAAGGGACCAGCTCGACACTGGTTGAAAAGCCTCCCCGAAAACTCAATTGGGAGTTGGGAGGAACTCGAAGACGCTTTCAGGGCCAATTTTTAAGGGAATTATGTTCGGCCTCCGGATGCAGACGATCTAAGTCACATAATCCAACAGCCCGGAGAGTCCGCCCACAAGCTTTGGAATAGATTCCTCACTAAGAAGAATCAAATTGTCGACTATCCGGACGCCGAAGCCTTAGCGGCTTTCAAACACGGCATCCGTGACGAATGGCTTGCCCGACACCTCGGCCAAGAAAATCCAAGGACAATGGCAGCCTTAACAAGCCTTATGACCCGCTTTTGCGCGGGTGAGGATAGCTGGTTGGCCCGTAAAGGCACCAGCGACCCCAGCACATCCGAACTAAGGGATGGCTACGGGAAGCCACGGCGTAATAAAAACAAACGCCAAAACAAGGAAGAGAGCCTGGATAGCACGACGGTTAACGCCGGATTCAGGGGCTCTCAACCTGATCAGAATAAGAAGCCATTCAAAGGCACTAAAGACGGACCGTCCGGTCTGAAGAGAGTCCTGGACAGACTATGCCAAATTCATGGCACCCCGGAAAAACCTGCAAACCACACCCATAGAGAGTGCTGGGTCTTCAAGCAGGCCATCAAATTAAACACCGAACACAAGGGGAGGGGCACACCAAGTGAAGACGAGGATGAACCTCACCAGCCGAACACTGGGGTACAAAAAAATTTCCCGCCAGAGGTTAAAACAGTAAACATGATCCACGCGACTCGCACATCCACGAGAGGGCATAAACGCGCGCCCATAGAAGCGCACGATGTAAAGCCTATCGTACCCACGTCTCACTACTGGATGTCTTGTCCGATCACTTTCGATCACATGGATGGCCGAACTAGTATTCTGCGCGGAGGATCACATGCCTTGGTGCTTGACCCACTAATCGACGGATACCGTCTCACCCGTGTCCTCATGGACGGCGGTAGTGGGCTCAATTTAATATAAAGGACACGGTCCGCAGAATGGGGGTAGACCCATCCAGAATTAAAGAAAGCAACACCACCTTTGAAGGGGTGCTACCAGGCGTTGCAGCCCGCGCCAGGGGCTCCGTCATGCTGGAAGTAACATTCGGCTCCCCGGGCAACTCCAGAAGCAAGGAGCTGCTCTTCATTATCGCACCCTTCCAAAGCAGCTATCATGCATTGCTAGGAAGGACGGCCTTCGCCCGCTTCAACGCTTTGCCGCACTATGGCCACCTTACTCTCAAGATGCCCGGTCCCCGTGGCATCATCACCGTTAGCGGAATCATAAAGCGCCCTTCACGCGCAGAGGAATACGCGACAGCCCTGGCGGCCGGACTATAAGCGGCCTCCAGTTTTAGAAAACATGATTGGTCATTACAACCACAGACACGGTTAGACGAGTCCAGTAGCCCGGATAAATTCAAACAGGACACTGTATATGTAATACCATAAGGGAAACCAGGGGCTGCCTATATTTAATACAGTCCCACGCTTGGCTCAACCTTATTGGCAGGCCAACAGCTTACAATCTTATTACTGATCGCATACTTACGTTGCACCCTCCTACGAGTTTTTTCCTTTTTGCAGACAACGTTCGCGCGATACCCTTCCAGGATACGGCACAATGGAGACAAAGGCGCAGACGTGCAGCAGGGCCCCGTGCAACAGGTTTCTTTTTACATTAAGCCCCTGTGTAAATCTTTTTTACTGCCTCTTGTTGTTTAACCATCCCATGGGTACTATACCCACAGAGGTGAAGGAAATATGCCCTAGAGGCAATAATAAAGTTATTATTTATTTCCTTATATCATGATAAATGTTTATTATTCATGCTAGAATTGTATTAACCGGAAACATGATACATGTGTGAATACATAGACAAACATAGTGTCACTAGTATGCCTCTACTTGACTAGCTCGTTGAATCAAAGATGGTTAAGTTTCCTAGCCATAGACATGAGTTGTCATTTGATTAACGGGATCACATCATTAGGAGAAGGATGAGATTGACTTGACCCATTCCGTTATCCTAGCACTTGATCGTTTAGTATGTTGCTATTGCTTTCTTCATGACTTATACATGTTCCTGTAACTATGAGATTATGCAACTCCCGTTTACCGGAGGAACACTTTGGGTGCTACCAAACGTCACAACGTAACTGGGTGATTATAAAGGAGTACTACAGGTGTCTCCAAAGGTACATGTTGGGTTGGCGTATTTCGAGATTAGGTTTTGTCACTCCGATTGTCGGAAAGGTATCTCTGGGCCCTCTTGGTAATGCACATCACTATAAGGCTTGCAAGCAATGTAGCTAATGAGTTAGTTACGGAATGATGCATTATGTAACGAGTAAAGAGACTTGCCGGTAACGAGATTGAATTAGGTATTGGATACCGACGATCGAATCTTGGGCAAGTAACATGCCGATGACAAAGGGAACAACGTATGTTGTTATGCGGTTTGACCGATAAAGATCTTCGTAGAATATGTGGGAGCCAACATGAGCATCCAGGTTCCGCTATTGATTATTGATCGAGAATAGTTCTAGGTCATGTCTACATTGTTCTCGAACCCGTAGGGTCCACACGCTTAAGGTTTCGATGACAGTTATATTATGAGTTTATGAGTTTTGATGTACCGAAGGAGTTCGGAGTCCCGGATGAGATCGGGGACATGACGAGGAGTCTCAAAATGGTCGAGACATAAAGATCGATATATTGGACGACTATATTCGGAGTTCGAAAAGGTTCCGAGTGATTCGGGTATTTTTCAGAGTATCGGAGAGTTACGGGAATTCGCCGGGGAGTATATGGGCCTTATTGGGCCATACGGGAATAGAGAAGAGAGGCCGAAAGGAAGGAGGCGCGTAGTGGGAGCTCCTAACCGGCGCTTTAAGGCGCCGGTTCAGGAAGCTGGCGCTCACAGCCGCGCGTGCTGGGCCGGCCCACGAGACGCCTTATCTATACCACAAAAAAATCCCCTAAAAGGGTTGCTCCCGTGAGGATTCGATCACGCAACGTCGAGTACCTGTTCCAGTCGCCTAACCACTAGGGCAACCAACTGATCATGTATATTTTCAGCGCGAACGTCTTAAGAATAATTAAAGTCGAGCTATTTATTGCGCACAGATTTGGGAAAACGAAATTTTTTTGGGAAGAAATTTGAAAGTTCACAGATTTCAAAATACATCACGAATTGAAAAGGTTAACAAACTAAAAAATCATTGATTTTAAAAACGTTCACAAATTTCAAAAAAGTTCATCAGTTTTGAAAAATAGTTCATCAATATCAAAATAGTTCGCTCGAATTTAAAAAAAAGTTCAACGAATTTGAAAAATGTTCATCGAATTTGAAAAAAAGTTCATCAAAGTTGGAAAAGGTTCATCAAATTTGAAAAAAGTTCATCAGATTTGAAAAAGTTCATCAAATTTGAAACAAATCGTCGAAATCTAGACAAAGTTCATCAAATTTGAAAAAGTTCATGGAACTTAAAAAAATGTATTTTTCGTTTTTTGTTCGTGATTTCAAAATTTGTTCATATTTTTCAAATTTATTCACTTTTTCGAACTTTCTTCACAATTTTAAATTGTTTAGTGTACATAAAAAATGTTCAATGGATATTTAAATGGTTTTTCACAACATATCACAAAATGTGTAGTTAAAATTTGTTCAGATTATTTCATCTTATATAAAAAAAGTATAAATATGTTTTAAATTATTTCAATGTATATCGCAAAAATGTTCCTGAGTAGTTAAAAATTGTTCATCGTACACCGAAAAAAATGTTCAGTGTATATTTAAAAATCGCTCATAGTATATAAATTTTTGTTCATGTTCTCAATAATTGTTCAATGTTTTAAAAAATTCATGGAATTTCAAAATTTTCATTGAATTTTAAAAAAGTTCACGGATTTAAAAATGGTTCAAAACAAATGTTTGATAAATCTAAAAAGGTTCACGAAGTAGAAAAAATAAAAAGAAAAAAATAGAAGAAAAACCGGCCAAAAAGAAAGAAAACACAAAGCAGGTTCACGTTCTTTATTTGAGGAACTATAAAAGACCCTCTCAACCACAAAAGGACGTTGTCCCTGTATGGAGACCGCGCGGTGAAGGGTTCGAAACACCCGTATGCACCTTTCTTTGAAAGATTTAAGAGAAGAAGGGGAAAAAAGAGTAAGACGGGCCGGCCCACTGTGGGATGGGGGGTGTGCGCCCCATTGCACAAACAGTTGTTACGGGCGCAGAGGGCGCCGTTTAGGAAATGCCGCGCGCAGCCCCCCTCTGGTTCGAATTGGACAAGGGGTGCGGCCCTTTTTTCCTTCCTCCTCTCCCCCTCTTTCCCCCTTCTCCTACTCCAACAAGGAAGGAGGGAGTCCTACTCCCGGTGGGAGTAGGACTCCCCTTGGCGCGCCCCTCCTAGACCGGCCGCCCCCTTCCCCCTTGCTCCTTTATATACAGGGGCAGGGGGGCATCTCTAGGCACAACAACAATTGATCCCTTGGATCTCTTAGCCGTGTGCGGTGCCCCCCTCCACCATAATCCACCTCGATAATATCATAGCGGTGCTTAGGCGAAGCCCTGTGTCGGTAGTACATCAAGATCGTCACCACACCGTCGTGCTGAGGGAACTCTCCCTCGACACTCGGCTGGATCAGAGTTCGAGGGACGTCATCGAGCTGAACGTGTGCTAGAACTCGGAGGTGCCGTAGTTTCGGTGCTTGATCGGTCGGGCCGTGAAGACGTACGACTACATCAACCGCGTTGTTCTAACGCTTCTGCTTTCGGTCTACGAGGGTACGTGGACATTACTCTCCCCTCTCGTTGCTATGCATCACCTGCATGTGCGTAGGAATTTTTTTGAAATTACTACGTTCCCCAACAAGAGGATACTGCCGTTTTTGGCATTTGGCCACGACAGACTAAATTGCATGTACCTAGAAATAAAGGGCTTAAAATAGGCTCTTGTCAGCCTATCTTCTTTTACAAAAGACCGAATACCCTCGGGAGTGTTCGGCGTCATGAGTTTGGCCGTATATGCATCAGCTCCGAATCATGTCTTTGGTCAAAATGTTGGGTTTGCCCGGCTCCTGGGTTTGCCGCCTTACGTTCCGCTATCATCCGGCTAAGGCAGGCCAAAGGAGAACTACTGCGATTGTGCCCTGGTTATACCGGATGAGCGCCTCAGTAGAGAAAGCCGAAAACCGACCGGCATGATACAGCGAGAGACTATTCAACCACTCGAAGACTCACCGGAATCCCTAAAGATTCCTCCGCCTTAACGAAGGGCCGTTTCCCGTCCATGTACACATGCGCCCGTATTCGGATGCACGTGGAGGTACCAGGGGCTACATAGTAGCCCCACCATTAGACTCCCATGACTAAGCGAAAGTGTTACAGCTATATAGTCCGGTTGCCTAGTTCGGCGTGCGATCACCTCCTTAATGGACCAAGACGATGGATCAAGTGTGATTATGCATATTTTTTCTTTTTGCCAACACCCCCGCATTGTCCGCGAGGGGGCTGAAGCCAATGACTGCTATTTTTCAGACTACTTATACATATAAGAATAGCCACAAAGGGAGGACAATCATACTTCCGGGCATAAGTATAAACATAGCCTCATAATTAAACTAAACATTGTTTTCTACAATGATTCGACTTATCACTCGAATAAAACACTCTTCGAGCATTGCGCCTCTATTAGGCGGGCACCTTCTGTGACTTGCGCCAAGTAGTGCTCGGCCGGATGTTGGACTCCCGCCGGATCCTGGCTCGCTATTACAGTGGCCTCCATATCCGTCTAGTACGCTTTAACGCGGGCTAGAGCCATCCGCGCACCTTCTATGCACGTCGACCTTCTCAGGGCGTCAATCGGGGACACGGCTCCAAGGAATTGTTGCACCAAACCAAAGTAGCTGTCCGGCTTAGGCCCCTTCGGCCAAAGATGGTCTATCACAGACCGCATTGCAAGTCCGGACAGCCTATGGAGCTCCGCCATAGCAGCCACCTTCTCATTCAGTGGCAGCGGGCGAGTGGGAGCATTGAATTGCAACCAGAAAAGCTTCTCCACTTCTTCATTGCCTTGACCCTCGAAGAACTTGACAGCATCAGCTGTACTATTAGCCAAGTCCACATATGCGTCTGCAGGACTTATGCGACCCGCCAGGGGAGCATACTTCGGATCCAAGAACTTCATCCATAGTAAGTACGAGCCCCAGCCACGATTTTGTCAGCTTGTTGGAGCTCCTCCTGCATACTCCGGATCTCGGTCCGCATCTCCTTGGCGGCATTACATGCCTTGTCCAGCTCGGCCGAAATATCCTTATTCTCCTTTTCAAGGAGTGCGCACTGGTCGGCGGCATTTTTTAACTCTTTAGCCATTTCGGCTATCTTTTCCTCGCTTCGGTGACGAGCAGCCTGTTCGGCTCTCAACTCTTCGGCCGCCTTTAGGGTAGCCGCATTGGTAGCTCGAGCCTGTTCCTTGGCTTGAGCAAGTTCCGCCCTCAGGGCCTCCACGGCAGCGGCACCATCTGCAGTGCACACATATTGCATTAACATTATGCCGCTTTGGCATTTTCTTACACATTATAATAAAAACCAAGCACATACCCTGGGACTCCTCAAGCCGTTTATTCACCGCGTGATATCGGCATCGATGGATCCGATTTGCCTCCTTAGCTCGGCAACTGCGACAGACTGGTCGGCTGCCGGATCCTTGTATATCTGCGCACATGTACGGCGCAGCCATCAGCATACGATCCTCCGTTTGCCGCCTATGGCGGGAAACCAGAGTCTCAGGGGCTACTATCTATAGGGAGCACACCTAGCGCGTGCTTCATAACCAAAAAGTTGTGCATTTTTTACATACCTCAAAGCCTTTGAGCAGGCTTGTAAATGCCTCATGCAAGCCGCTGGTAGCGGATGAAATCTTCATGAGAACCGTGCTCATTAAAGAACGGTGCTCCTATGAGAGCGTGGCTCGCTCCAGACGGCCCGTCAGTACGTTCGGCCGGACACTAAACTGTGCCGGACCCTTCTCATTGCCCCCCGTGGGAGCCAAATGCTCCGGGCTCAGGGCGGCTGACGTACTAGCCTCCGGCTTCGGTATATCCGGACTCCTCCGTGACGACACCTCCGTGTCGCCCGCCTCATGAGGCGGAGAGTTGGGTGGGGTTTCGCTCTCCATCATCTTCGGACGAAGGTCCCCCGAAGACGAACTCTGTTGAGAAGAGCTGCTCGCCGGACTACAAAAAACAAAGTCCTGGTTATGGATCTCGGAGTAACATCTCACCTTCGAATTAATGAATGACTTACGACTCGTTGGGGGGCTGGCCCGTTGGTGGGCATGACGTGGTGAGGGCGCCCGTCGTGGCAGATCCCCTTGGTGATGTTTTCTTCCCTTGCTTGGGCATCTCCACCTCCAAATCTTCGGACGCGGTCCTCTTCTTCCCGCGTGCGGAGGAGGCTTTGACCTTCCCTTCCCGACTATCCTCCATAAGAGGGTTAGCGGTTTCCCCGATCTGGATGCGCAGCACGTGAAGTTCGGCTTCACTGCCCTTTCCTTCATCCTTCTCTAATGGGATTTTGCTGAGCGCCCGGTCCAGCATCTTTGCAATAGTGGGACCAGGCGAGCCTTCAGGAAGTGGGGCCGGACACCTGATTCTCTTCGCCTTGTCAAGCCATTCCTGGCCGCGGAGAGAGTGTTAGAATAATAATCATGATGAATATAAATGAAGTGTCCGGCTTTAAGGTTACTTACTTGGGCATCTAGGCGATTGTAGCTTAGGCCCGCATCCTCGGTGGTGTCCGGACACTTTGCTTGTGGTCCAAAAAATAATTTACACATTCCTTCGAGCGTCAAGCCGAAGAAGTGCTTAATAGTCCGCGGACCTTCCGGATTAAACTCCCACATTCGGAGAGACCGACGTTTGCACGGCAATATCCGCCGGACTAGCATTACTTGAATTATGCTGACAAGATTTATGTCCCTCCTAATAAGCTCCCGGATGCGGTTCTGCAGTTCTGGTACATCGCCAGCAGGCCCATAACTCCGTCCCACATCGGTCCAAGACGCCAACTGTGATGGAGGGCCTGAGCGGAACTCGGGGGCAGCTACCCACTTCGTGCCTTTGGGAGCGGTGACATAGAACCATCTCCGCTGCCATACATCGGACACTTCCGGAAAAGAACCCTCTGGCCATGGGGCATCAGCATTCCTGCTTATTATGGTGCCTTCGTACTCCACATGTCGCCCCTCGATCATCTTCGGCTTCACATTGAAGGTCTTTAGCCATAGACCGAAGTGTGGGTTGACATGGAGGAAAGCCTCGCACACGATAATGAAAGACGAGATATGGAGGATGGCGTCCGGAGCTAGATCATGGAAATCCAAGCCATAGTAGAACATAAGCCCCCTGACAAAGGGGTCGAGGGTGAGGCCTAGGTCTCGAAGGAAGTGAGGAGTAAACACGATGCTCTCATTGAGCTCCGGCGTGGGGATGACTTTCCCCGGAGCAGGAAGCCTGTGCTGGATATCAGCAGTCAGGTATCCAACCTCCCTCAGCTTCACAATATCCTCCTCCTGAATCGAGGAGGCCACCCACCGACCTGCTACGTCGGATCCGGACATACTGGAGGATCTGGGGTGTTGGAGCTTAGGTTTTGAGCGATGGAGCTCGAGGTGCGAGAAGGAGCAGGAGAGGTGGAAACAAGGCGTAGGCCTTGGCCCCTTTATAAAAGAGATGAATACCAAGAGTCCTCAGCGTGACCTCTTGAGACTTATCTAAAAAGAAACACGGAATTATACCAACAGTCGCCATGGGGTCACCTATGCCCATATTGATGAAAGATCCCGTATTAAGAAGGACACGATCTCTGCTTTGGCAGGACGTGCCGATAAAACCGCCTCGCAACGCGAATCAAGGTGTAGCAGGAAACGCTGGTTCATATTGGTCTAGGTCATGATGCAAGGGCACAACATACAAAGATTGCCAGCGGAACGGATTTATGCTAAGAGTGTGTGAAGATCATCTTGCAGATCTGGACACAACCTACGTGTTCGATAATCACCTTGGAGTATTCAGAGGAGGAACCCGCCTTGCAATGCCGAAGACAAGACTGCGCACCAGACTCATCATCATTGAAGCCTGGTTCAGGGACTACTGAGGGAGTCCTAGATAAGGGGGTATCCGGACAGCCGGACTATATTCATCGTCCGGACTATAGAAGCGTCAAGATACAAGACTCAAGACTTCGGCTCATGTCCGGATGGGACTCTCCTTTGCGTGGAAGACAAGCTTGGCAATCCGGATATTATGTTTCCTTCCTTGTAACCGACTCCATGTAAACCTTAGCTCCCCGGTGTCTATATAAACCGGAGAGCATGGTTCTTAGAAGGCCAATCACAATTACAATCATACCATCATAGGCTAGCTCTTAGGGTTTAGCCTCTACGATCTCGTGGTAGATCTACTCTTGAATTCCACATATCTTCAATATTAGTCAAGCAGGAAGTAGGGTTTTACCTCCATCGAGAGGGCCCGAACCTGGGTAAACATTGTGTCCCTTGCTTCTGTTACCATCAGCCTAAGACACACAGACCGGGACCCCCTACCCGAGATCCGCCGGTTTTGACACCGACAAGCCACTCGCGCACCCTCTATGCACGCCGACCTCCTCATGGCGTCAATCCGAGACACGGACCAAAGGAATTCTGCACCAAACCAAAATAACTATCCGACTTAGGCCCCTTCAGCCAAAGATGGTCTATTACAGACCGTATTGCAAGCCCGGACAGCCTATGAAGCTCCACCGCAGCAGCCACCTTCTCATTTAACGGCAGCGGGCGAGTGGGAGCATTGAATTGCGACCACAAAAGCTTCTCCACTTCCTTATCACCTTGATCCTCGAAGAACTTGGCAGCGTCAGCTGTACTATTCGCCAAGTCCGCATATGCGTCTGCAAGACTCCAGCACCCAGCCAGGGGAGCATACTTTGGATCCAAAAACTTCGTCCGCAGTAAGTAGGAGCCCGCAGCCTCGATTTTGTCGGCCTGTTGGAGCTCCTCCTGCATACCCCGGATCTCGGTCCGCATCTCCTTGGCGGCATTAAGTGCCTTGTCCAGCTCGTCCGAACTAGCCTTATTCTCCTTTTCAAGGAGTACATACCGGTCGGCGGCATTTTTCAACTCCCCAGCCATTTCGGCTATCTTTTCCTTGCTTTGGCGATGAGCAGCCTGTTCGGCTCTCAATTCTTCGGTCGCCTTTAGGGCAACCATCTGCGGTGCAAACACATTGCATTAATATTATACCCCTCTTGCATTTTCCTATACAACATAATAAGGGAAGAAGATCTCATACCCTGTGACTCTTCTAGCCTCTTGTTCACCAGCGTGATATCGACATTGATTGATCCGATCTGCCTCCTTAGTTCGGCAACTTCAACAGACTGGTTGGCTGCCGGATCTTTAGACACCTGCACACACGTACAGCGCAACCATTACTATATGATCCCCCGTTTGCCGCCTATGGCGGGCAACCAGAGTCTCAGGGGCTACTATCCATAGGGAGCACACCTAGCGCGTGCTTCACAACCAAAAAATAGTGCATTTTTCACTACATACCTCAAAGCCTTTGAGAAGGCTTGTAAATGCCTCATTCAAACCGTTGGTAGCGGATGAAATCTTTGTGAGCACCATGCTCATTAAAGAGCGGTGCTCCTCCGAGAGCGCGGCTCGCTCCAGAAGGCCTGTCAGTATGTCCGGCCGGACATCAAACTACGCCGGACCCTTCTCATTGCCCCCCGTGGGATCCGATTGCTTCCGGCTTCGGCAGATCCGGACTCCTCTGTGACGACACCTCAGTGTTGCCCGCTTCATGAGGCGGAGAGGTGGGTGTGGTCTCACTCTCCATCATCTCCGGAGGAAGATCCCCCGAAGACGAACTCTGTTGAGAGGAGCTGCTCGCCGGACTGCAAAAGACGAAGTCCCGGTTATGGATCTCGGAGAAACACCACACCTTAGAATTAATGATTAACTTACAGCTCGGTGGAGGGCTGGCCCGTTGGTGGGCACGACACGGTGAGGGTGCCCGTCACAGCAGAGCCCCATGGTGATGACTTCTTCCCTTGTTTGGGCATCTCCGCCTCCAAGTCTTCGGAGGCGGCCCTCTTCCTCCCGCGCGGGAAGGAGGCTTTAACCTCCCCTTCCCGACTATCCTCCCCAGGGGAGGTAACGATTCCCCCGGTTTGGATGCGTAGTGTGTGAAGTTCGGATTCACCGCCCTTTCCTTTGCCTTTCCCTGAGGGGATTTTGCTGAGCGTCTAGCCAAGCATCTTGGCCACGGTTGGACCAGGCGAGCCTTTAGGAAGTGGCGCCGGACATCTAATTATCTCCGCCTTGGTGAGCCATTCCTGGCCACGGAGGATCTTTCAGAATAATGGTTATGATAAGTATAAACGAAGTGTCCGGCTTTAAGGTTACTTACTTGGGCGCCTAGGCGATTGCAGCTTAGGCCCGCATCCTTGGTGGTGTCCGGACACTTTACTTGTGGTCCGAAGAATAATTTACACATCCCTTCGAGCTTCAGGCCGAAGAAGTGCTTAATAGTCTGCGGACCCTCCGGATTAAACTCCCACATCCGGAGAGGTCGACGTTTGCACGGCAACATCCGTCGGATTAGCATCACTTGCATTATGCTGACAAGATTTATGTCCCTCTCAATAAGCTCCCGGATGCGATTCTGCAGTTCTGGTACATCACCAGCGGGCCCCCAATTCCGTCCTACGTCGGTCCAAGACGCCAACTGTGACGGAGGGCCCGAGCGGAACTCGGGGGCGGCTACCCACTTTGTGCCTCTGGGAGCTGTAACATAAAACCACCTCCGTTGCCATACATCGGATACTTCCGGGAAAGAACCCTCTGGCCATGGGGCATCGGTGTTCCTGCTTATTATGGCACCTCCGCACTCCGCATGTCTCCCCTCGATCATCTTCGGCTTCACATTGAAGGTCTTGAGCCATAAGCCGAAGTGTGGGTTGACATGGAGAAAAGCCTCGCACACAATAATGAACGACGAGATATGGAGGATGGCGTTTGGAGCCAGATCATGAAAATTTAACCCATAGTAGAACATGAGCCCCCTCACAAAGGGGTTGAGGGTGAGGCCTGGGCCTCGAAGGAAGTGTGGGACAAACACAAAGCTCTCGTTGGGCTCCGGCATAGGGATAACTTGCCTTGGAGCAGGAAGCCTGTGCTGAATGTCGGTGGTCAGGTATCTGACCTCCCTAAGCTTCATAATGTCCTCCTCTTGGATCGAGGAGGTCACCCATCGGCCTTTTGCGTCAGATCCGGACATGTTGGAGGATCTGGGGTGTTGGAGCTTGGGTCTTGGGTGTTAGAACTCGAGGTGCGAGAAGGATCAAGGGAGGTGGAAAAGAAGCGTAGGCCTTGACCCCTTTATAAAAAGGATGAATATCAAGAGTCCTCAGCGTGACCGCTTGAGACTTATCTAAAATACATGGAGTCATACCAACGGTCACCATGGGGTCACACACGCCCATATTGATGAAAGATCCCGTAATAAGAGGAACACGATCTCTTCTTTGGCAGGACGTGCCAATAAAACCGCCTCGCAACGCGAGTCCAGGTGGGATAGGAAATGTCGGTTCATGTTGGACCAGGCCACGATGCAAGATCACGACGTATGAAGATTGCCAGCAGAACGGATTTATGCTATGTTCCCTACAATGGTGTGTGAAGATCATCTTGCAGAACCGGACACTATTCATCGTAGCAGATCCGGACACTGTCTACATGTTCGATAATAACCTTGGAGTATTCGGAGAAGGAACCCGCCTTGCAAAGCCGAAGACAAGACTGCGCGCCGGACTCATCGTCATTGAAGCCTAGTTCAGGGGCTACTGAGGGAGTCCTGGATTAGGGGTATCCGGACAGCCGGACTATATACATTGTCTAGACTATTGAAGCGTGAAGATACAAGACTCAAGACTTCAGCCCGTGTCCGGATGGGACTCTCCTTTGCGTGGAAGACAAGCTTGGCAATCCGGATATTATATTTCCTTCCTTGCAACCGACTCCATGTAAACCCTAGCCCTCTCTCTGGTGTCTATATAAACCAGAGAGGATGGTCCTTAGAAGGCCGATCACAATTACAATCATACCATCATAGGCTAGCTTCTAGGGTTTAGCCTCTACGATCTCGTGGTAGATCTACTCTTGTACTACTCATATCTTCAATATTAATCAAGCAGGAAGTAGGGTTTTACCTCCATCGAAAGGGCCCGAACCTGGTTGTGTCCCTTGCTTCCTGTTACCATCAGCCTAAGACGCACAGATCGGGACCCCCTACCTGAGATCCTCCGGTTTTGACATTGACAGTGGCCGCCCGAGGGGTCCACGAGATAGGGGGCGCGCCCAGGAGGGGTGGGCGCTCCCTCCTATCTCGTGGCCGCCTCGGCTGCTTCTTGGCTTGCACTCCAAGTCCTCCAGATCACGTTCGTTCCAAAAATCACGCTCCCAAAGGTTTCAATCGGTTTGGACTCCATTTGATATTCCTTTTCTTCGAAATACTGAAATAGGAAAAAAAACAGCAATACAGGTTGGGCCTCTGGTTAGTAGGTTAGTCCCAAAAATGATAGAAATGTGTAAAATAAAGCCCATAAACATCCAAAATAGGTAATACAATAGCATGGAACAATCAAAAATTATAGATACGTTGGAGATGTATCAAGAGGTCGCACTCTTCCGTGTCTGCTTACGTTTTGCATCGCTTAATATGATGACATGCTACATTATCGTCGTGTTCACCTATTAGACTCCGAGTCAGGTCCAAACTAATGCTAAAACTTGAGTTTTTAAATGGTTGTGGGGTACATATTGGGGCAACAATCAGTACTATCTGTCTACTAACTGGTTAATCTCGGGTATCTACTATGAGTTTCATGTTGGGTGCAAACAAACATTAAAGGAGCCATTATCTGTATTTTTTAACTAAAGGTATTATCTGCCTGCTATCATTGGTTTTGGGTCTATCCACAGTTTGCTACCATTACTCTGGATTTGTGCATGCACTCCTTACATAATCTCACTATGTTTTATTCCTATGTGCCAGTTATTGTACAAAGTGGAACTGATCATGTAGAGCAAAAGAGACGAGCCTTGCGTGGCAATAAAATTTCATGCAGATGTCGCTTCCGTGGTGGGCGCAAAGGCAACCGCCCCTCCACCCATTTCGGATCGTAATCAAGAGGAAGATAACTGTTCTGAGGGGAATTCAGAAGGAGAAGACCACTCCTATTTACCCCATGAGGTCTTCGCTCTAACTTGGCATGCTGATGTTGGTAATATCATTGATATAGTGCCTTGCATTGCTTACTGTATACATTAAAGATGTCATCTGCTTACTTTAGACATGCTTTGTGTCAATGCCACCTGTTTAGTTTCTTTATCGTATATGTGAATCATGCAATGCCATCTTGTTTAGCCAGGCGTCATATATGTGAATTTTGCAATGCCACCCTAGGTAGCCAGTCATCTTATATGTGAATTATATCATGCCATCATTTTTTTATTACGTGTTAAATTTGTCAACAATTTTAGTACATTCAATTACTCTTCCTGTCCATCAGCCATTCGGCACGGTCATGGAATAATCTGGAGTGGAAACAAGGTCTTCAGAGCATACAATGCTATCTGACGAAGCGCATGTCTTGCTGGTTACCGATAGCTCCTCAGAGGAGGATTCAGAGACAGATGACCAGTCATATCCCCCCCCCCCCGAGGTGCATGCTCTAACTTGGCAGGGTTATGTTGCTCATATCGTGCGTATGATATCTTGCGTTGCTATGTCATTTGCTTAGTTTAGACATGCTTTGTGTGAATGCCACCTGTTTAGTGTCTAATTACCATATATGTGAATCATGCAATGCCATCTTGTTGCAAGACATTATATATGTGAATTATGCAATGTTATCTTGTTGCAATGCATTATGTATGTGAATTATGCAATGCCATGTTGTTTAGCCAAGCGTCATATATGTGAATTATATCATGTCGTCCTTTTTTTGTATTTCTCATTGCTTTTGTCGACAATGTTTGTATATTCAACTGCTCTTCCTGTGCATCAGCCATTTGATTTGGTGATGGAGAAATCTAGAGCGAAAACAAGATCTTCAGAGCAGACAATGCTACCTGCTGAAGCCGATATCTTGCTGGTTACAGATAGCTCTTAGAAGAGGATTTAGAGTCAGATGACTAGTCCTATTATCCCCCTGAGGTGTATGCTCAAACTTGGAAGGGTTATATTACTCATATCATGCATGTGTTGTATTGCAATGCTCAGTTTTTACATCATATACACAATATTGAATGCCATCTCCTTAGTTGACACATCATATATGCGATTGCCCTCTGCTCACTTCCTTAGTATATAAATCATATATTTGAATTATGTCATGCCATGATGTTTACATAGACAACATGTATCTGAATTATGTCATGCCGACCCATTTTCTAAAGACATAATATAGTTATATCATCTCATCCTGTTTACATAGTCATCATATTTTAAATTATGTCATTCTATCCGTGAATTATATCATGCCATCATGTTTCCATCGATGGCATGTTTGTGATTTATGGCATGCCAACCACTTTAATAGACACATCGTATAGTTATATCATGTCATCCTGTTTACATAGTCATCATATTTCGAAGTATGTCATTCTATCCTGTTTAGTTAGCCATCATACATTTGAAATTGTGTCATGATATCCTGTTTAATTAGCCATCATATATGTGAAATTATGTCCTGCTATTCTGTTTGGTTAGACAACATAAATGTGAATTATTTCATGCCATGTTTTCTTCCCTACTATCCATTGCACCTGTCTATCTTACTATGTCTGTACATTCAATTACTTTTCTTGTTTATCGGCCATTTCAATTGGAGGGAGTGATGGCAGTATCAATGGGACTAAAAACACGGTCTTCAGAAAAGATCGTGCTACCTGCCGATGCAGATAGAACCACGTTTGTACTTGCCCAAGAACCAGCCCCACCACACATAACCCAGACTCGTGCAGATTGTACCCCTACCCAGTTGGATAGAGAACCAGCTACACCCCTTCTAACCCCAATCCCAGCAGATAGTAACCCAGTTCGCGTTGACACAACATCGTCTCTACCATAGAGCACCCAAACACGAGCAGTTAGTAAGGCAACTGCAGTGCCCAAAGCACGAGGACCACCACTGTGAACCCCAAGTCAACGCTTAAAGAAGAAGAAGAATTGTTCTCAGGTCAGGTTCCGTAGCTATGGTTCATACTACTTTGCTCTTGCATCACTGTATTTACTCATACTGACTAATTTCAAATTTGAAGGATGCAATTGAAACTCCAATGGCGCATCAGGTATGTTTTAAACCTGATTCTTTAACGTGTTTGGCTGTTTGCTGTTGTAACTTGCTCTATGTTGATTTTAGTTTCAATTGAATAATCAGTTATGTTCTCATGCCATGCACATTACAAGTATTGTTATTGCTGTGTAGTTTCCCACACTTATATTCTGTCTATGCTGCTTTGTCTTAAATAGATATGATTCGAACTGTATCTATCTTGATTTGGCAACATAAACTAGAATGATATAGACCATACAGTGACCATACTACATAGATATATGTTTCTTTCATGTTGTTATCCTGTCCACCTTACTACTGAATTGGTTTACCAAAATGAGTTTCATATACTACATTGTGAACTTGTGATGTGTTTGTTTGTTTCTCTTTTAGAACGCAGATAAAATATTGGAGAAGAGTACCCCGTTATGCAATGGTAAAGGAAGTAATGCAGATAAGGTTCAAGATAGTGAGACATCCCTGTTGGTCTCCAAGAAAGCTGATAAAAACTTTGTTGAAGACACTGAGACAACCCCAAAGTCATGTCTTGATGTAGTGTTCAAGTTACTGGCTACTACTGCTGGCACCGGCTCTTTAAACTTGTTGCCTGAATCAGTTCGGCTTCTTGAGTCTCAACTTCAAGTTGAAATACATCGATCAGATGTTATGCGACAGGAAGCCGAAGGACTGAGGAAGTCCCTGCAGAATTCAGATGCATACTTTTTGGTGCAACAACAAGTGCTGGAGGACTTAAGCGCCAAACAAGAGAAAGTTAATAAGCTTGCTAAGCATCTTGCCAGCATTATGGGTACCTAGGATATTGTTTCTTGAGCTCTTCTGAAGTGGTTTCAGTTCTGGACTTGTTTTGCTGTGGCGTTTATATGCTGATGTGTTCCCTATATTTGCACTGGTGACGAACTTTGATGCCCAGTGGATGTATTATGTGTAATAGCCGTGATAGCCTAGCGTAAGTTGCTTGCTTATTTATTTCCTTATTGTCTTGTTTATTTCTTTGCTTGTAGTCAGTGCAGTTCTTTTTCCGCGGTTTGCTAGTGGCCGCAATAACCTATTTTTTAGAACTAGGCCACAATAACCATGGGCTACATATTTACTGTAGTTACCACTTCCCTCCTACGGGCCGTAGAAACAATGGGCCTTCTACGTGTCATAGAGACAATGGGCCTTATACGGGTTGTAGACACAATGGGCCTTCTACAGGCCATATCATCAATGGGCCTTGTACGGGCCGTATGATCGGTTGGCCAAACATGGGCCAACAACAGACCGCGTTATGGCCGTAAACGGGCTAGAGTTGGTATCGCCTGTTCATGGGCCGACCATAACGGGCCGTCGTTAATCGGTCGTATTTGATGATGCTATGAAAATGGCCCAACATATTAACGCGCCACAAACGGGCCGACTGTAACCTCGGGCTGAATTTAGCCCACAAGCAGAAAATGACTGTAAGGGGCTGTAAGTAAACGAATGTTGGAAATGAGCCCAAGAATAAATGGGCTTTGAGAAGTCCGAAAGATAACATGGGTTGGAAACGGCCCAACGGAATAACGGGCCGTTAATGGGTATAAAGTGATACACTGTTCATTACGGGCCAGTTTCACCACGGGTCGTTAATGGGTATAAAGTGATACACTGTTCATTGCGGACTAGTTTCACCATGGGCCGTTAATGGGCCAAGAGTTACAAAGGGCCTCATATGGGCCGAAAGACGTCATGGGCCATACATGGGCCAGAAGTGAAACCGGTGACGGTGTCCTGGACTAGGGGGTACTCACCACGTCGTCTCCCGATCAGTTAGATTGGGCCGAGGACCCCCATGGCCGTATACTCATGGGCTAGTTCGGACAGTTGCCGCATACAAGGAATATTCCACAAGACTTGGTGATCAAGACAAGGACTCCTCCCCACCGGCGTATTCGGCTAGGACTCTTGTTATCCTAGGCCTCTGGTACATTATATAAACCGAGGCCAGGCTAGTCGATAGATTATGACATTACTCATCATACCTCTAGGGTTTAGACCACAACATATGATCTCGCGGTAGATAAACTCTTGTAACCCCTATACTCATTAAAGTCAATCAAGCAGCATGTAGGGTATTATCTCATCAAGAGAGCCTGAAGCTGGATAAACTTCCGTGTTCATGTTACCATTGATCCTAAGACGCACAGCTCGGGACCCCCTACCCGAGATCCGCCGGTTTTGACACCGACAACCGGGCTGGAATCATATTGGATGGCCCAGATGACGCTACTGGGCCTAATTCGGATAGGGCGTAAAGGGCCTTGGGTTAGCGGGCTGTAAATGGGCTATATGCGAACAGGCCGTTAACATGCTTTCCATGGGCCGGCCCGCCACCTTTTGACCAAGTCAAACGGGCCGGCCTTTTCACAGGAATGGGCCTCTGTTGGGCCGTGCCACGTGTCGACGTATCATAGGCGCCTTCTGTCCAATGAGTGGATGACATCTGTCCCAACGATGAGCCGACACGTGTTTTCTCCAGCCAATGATGATTTTACACGTGGAAAATCCCCATTGGTCTGGGCTGTTAACGGGTTATCAGATCCAAAACCCGACCCGATAGCTTAACGGTGTTCCGTTACGGTGGATGCCACATGTCGGTCACCCTTGACGAAAGCACTTTGTGACGCGCGATTTATCGTCATGGAAGTGGACACTTCTGTGATGATAATTTTGATACTGTCATGGAACACTTCTACGACAGCACAGGTACGACAGCAGTCCGATGACTGTATTAAATGACGGGCCATTCATAACATTGGCCGAAGTGTTTATGGCTTGACCTCGGCTGTCGCTGCACACTAAGCGGGGGGCTACTTGCTGGCCTCCCAACTTTAAGCTCCTATGACTAAGTGAAAGTTATAAAGCCCGCATATCTTCTTGCATCGTTTCCACCAACACAACCGCCTTCGGGCGCCGATACGTCGGCTAAGGGTTGTTTTTTTATTTCGGAAACACCCTGCGTAGCATCTACAAGGGGGTAGAAGCCAACGATGGGCCACTTTCATATTATAAACGGTGGCAACGGAAGTGAAAATTTGGGTTCATCTAGACCACAGAGTTTGGAAGCTTTCCCCGAACTAAATCCTCAGTATTTTCCTCCCACATTGATCGAAGCTGAGTTTTCATGATCACGCTTAGCATGACAACCCAAAGAAAGGAACCGCTAGCGGGACTATTTTCTTTGGACGGTGTTTATAAAATAATATAAAACTTTGTCTCTCCGTGTACCTTTGTTTATAAAACCATATGGCCGGATTGCCTTGTTTGCCATAAATCTTTGCCCTCATAAAGGCTTTATAAAGTAGGACAAACACTCCTCGGCTGCTCGCCGAGGAGGTTGAAGCCGATGGTCGGTCGACGAAGTTTTGTACAATGCGGATCCGAGCATTAATGATATAAAGTACCCAGATACATAGAGTCATTACACATAATTTGTGATTTTACTATGGATATCGATCCTTAATACGGCCCCCTGTGCCCGCATTAAGGCTCGGGGGCTACTAGGCTTCGGGCTTATTATTTACAAATACTAAAAGGGGTACATCGATCCCCTGATCTGATGTTGCCACCCGACTAGTGTCTCGGGGGCTACTGCATTGGCAATCCAATGCAGAAAATTTAAAGTGCAATATAGTTTTCGAGGAGATTATTATCCTCAGGTTGGTCGGCCGCACCGACCTTGAGTCTGGAGGACTTTGCACACTGCGTTTCTATTCCTATGTATGCTGCCGAGCTAGGAGTTGATCCTCAGGCTGATTTCACGCATCGACCCGAGTCTCAGGGGCTAGTAGGATCAGCGGTTTCATGTTTTCCTTCAGGTGCATCTCGGGTTTTAGACCGACGCACACACATTGAGGGATACTGGCTATATATCTCGACAGAGAATAAATTGCACCACCTCGGACGCTGTCCGGCATAAAGCTCGGGCGCCAGTGGCTGGCTCCATAGAGGGCATTCCCGGCATTAAGCTCGGCTAAACTCCTTCAACATTTTTGAACCAAGATGATCTATGACATCTCGGATACAGTCCGGCATTGGAGCTCGGATACAGTCCGGCATTGGAGCTTGGACATAGTCCGGCGGTGGAGCTCGGATACATTCCGGCATTGGAGCTCGGAAGCAGTCCGGCGTTGGTGCTTGGCTGCAAAAGATACCTCGAATGCAATCCGGTGTTGGAGCTCGGATGCAAAAGAACACTGCCGCCCGGGAATAACTTCAAACCCGAGGTGTGGCATAGTAATAACAAGGCATTCATAAAGGCCAGAAACTTAAAGGGGCTCCTCGGATACCCGACATGTAAACTCTTCGGATTTACTTTGTGATCCTCAAGATCGAAGATGAGAAGATTTGTTGAACCAGTTTTCAAGACCGACGACTAAAGATGAAGAACCGTTCGGAAGAATCGAGGAGCGTCCCCAACTTCAAGACTGGTTCAGGGGGCTACTAATGGTGTCCTGGACTAGGGGGTACTCACCACGTCGTCTCCCGGTCAGTTACATTGGGCCGAGGACCCCCATGGCCATATACTCATGGGCCAGTTCGGACAGTTGCCGCATACAAGGAAGATTCCACATTACTTGGTGATCAAGACAAGGACTCCTCCCCACCGGTGTATTCGGCTAGGACTCTTGTTATCCTAGGCCTCTGGTACATTATATAAACCGAGGCCAGGCTAGTCGATAGATTATGACATTAATCATCATACCTCTAGGGTTTAGACCACAACATATGATCTCGGGGTAGATCAACTCTTGTAACTCCTATACTCATTAAAGTCAATCAAGCAGCATGTAGGGTATTATCTCATCAAGAGAGCCCGAAGCTGGGTAAAATCCTGTGTTCATGTTACCATTGATCCTAAGACGCACAGCTCGGGACCCCCTACCCGAGATCCGCCGGTTTTGACACCGACAACCTGGCTGGAATCATATTGGATGGCCCAGATGACGCTATTGGGCCTAATTCAGATAGGGCGAACGGGACTTGGGTTAGTGGGCTGTAAATGGGCTATATGCGAACATGCCGTTAACATGCTTTCCATGGGCCAGCCCACCACCTTTTGACCAAGTCAAATGGGCCGGCCTTTTCACAGGAATGGGCCTCTGTTGGGCTGTGCCACATGTCAACGTATCATAGGCGCCTTCTGTCAAATGAGTGGATGACATCTGTCCCAACGATGAGCCGACACATGTTTTCTCCAGCCAATGATGATTTTACACGTGGAAAATCCCCATTGGTCCGGGCTGTTAACGGATCATCGGATCCAAAACCCAACACGATAGCTTAATGGCGTTCCGTTACAGTGGATGCCACGTGTCGGTCACCCTTGACGAAAGCACTTCTATGACGCGCGATTTATCGTCATGGAAGTGGACACTTCCATGATGATAATTTTGGTAATGTCATGGAACACTTCTACGACAGCACAGGTATGACTATCTTGATTCTGTCATAAATCGTCATGGATGTACATGCATGACAGAGAACGCGAACTACTGTGACAAACACGTATCATCACGGAAGTGTATTTTTTTGTAGTGGTTGAGCATCTACATGAACATCATTATTATCATTATCACTAGGTTCATGTTCATCACCAGATTATGTTTCAGCATCAGAGATAGAAATATCATTAGGATTTCCAGGTGTGTCTACAACAGGTTCATTAGAAGCATGCAAAGTCCTATCATCTTTCTTTTTCTTCTTTTTAGAAGGAGCAGGTGCATTAACATTATTTCCCTGAGAATCTTGCTCAATTCTCTTAGGGTGGCCCTCGGGATACAAAGGTTCCAGAGTCATTCTACCACCTCTAGTCATAACTCTAACAACATTATCATTTCTCTTATCATTTAATTCATTGAGCAATTCATTCTGAGCCTTAAGCACTTGTTCTACTTGAGTGGTAACCATCGAAGCATGTTTACTAGTGAGTTTAAGTTCACCCTTAACTCTAGACATGTAATCACTCAAGCATCCAATCATATAAGCATTACCTTTCAATTGTTTACTAACATAAGCATTGAAATTTTCTTGTTTAGCCATAAAGTCATCAAATTCATCCAAGCATTGGCTAGCAAACTTAGTAGACGTGATTTCAACTTTATCATACCTATAAAGAGAATTTACCTTCACTACCTATGTCGGGTTATCAAGACCGTGTATTTCTTTAATGGGTGGTATATTAAGGCCACGTATTTCTTCGACGGGAGGTAATTTTTTAACATCTTCAGCTTTAATACCTTTCTCTTTCATAGATTTCTTTGCCTCTTGCATATCTTCAGGACTGAGAAATAGAACACATCTTTTCTTCGGAGTTGGCTTAGGAGTTGGTTCAAGAAGTGTCCAATTATTTTCATTTGTCAACATATTATTCAATAGCAATTCAGCTTGGTCAACTGTCCTTTCCCTGAAAACACAACCAGCACAACTATCCAGGTGGTCCTTGGAAGCATCGGTTAGTCCATTATAAAAGATATCAAGTATTTCATTTTTCTTAAGAGGATGATCAGGCAAAGCATTAAGTAATCGGAGAAGCCTCTCCCAAGATTGTGGGAGACTCTCTTCTTCGATTTGCACAAAATTATATATCTCCCTTAAGGCAGCTTGTTTCTTAAGAGCGGGGAAATATTTAGCAGAGAAATAGTAAATCATATCCTACGGACTACGCACACAAACAGGATCATGAGAATTAAACCATGTTTTAGCGTCACCCTTTAATGAGAAAGGAAATATTTTAAGGATATAGTAGTAGCAAGATTTCTCATCATTAGTAAACAGGGTGGCTATATCATTTAACTTAGTAAGATGTGCCACTACAGTTTCAGATTCATTGCCATAAAAAGGATCAGACTCAACCAAAGTAATTATCTCAGGATCAACAGAGAATTCATAATCCTTATCAGTGAGAAACATAGGTGAAGTAGCAAAAGCGGGATCATGTTTCATTCTAGCCTTCAGAGACTTTTGCTTCAACTTAGCTAATAATTTCTTAAGATCAGATCTATCATTGCAAGCAAGAAAATCTCTAGCAGTTTCTTCATCCATAACATAACCCTCAGGAACAATAGGCAATTCATATTTAGGGGGAGAACCTTCATCATCACTATCATCAATATTATCAGTTTCAATAATTTCATTCTCCCTAGCCCTAGCAAGTTGTTCATCAAGAAATTCACCAAATGGCACAGTAGTATCAAGCATAGAAGTACACTACTAGGGAAAACCTTATACACAGAACTTTAGCAGTAGCGTGGGTCAAAAAAGCACGCTGGTGCTAAGTAGCAGTAGCGCGCATGTGCAAACCGCGCTATAGATAAAGTTCTAGCAGTAGCGCGCCTCATTCTAAACACATTACTACTAAAATTCCCACGGCTTAACCGATAGGCTACACATAGTAGTAGCGATCTATAACGAACCGCGCTACCGCTACTTTCTTTGTACCAGCACATTTTATTCTAAACTCGCTACTGCTAAAGGATATAAAATTAAATGGAAAGCAAATAGAAAGGTAATTGAAAATGACACAAATAGAAGAAGGTGAAAGGAAAAAAATAAAATGTGAAGAAAAATAAATGAAAAAGGGGAAAAAGAGAAAGGAGTAGCAGTAGCACGTATCCCAGAAAGCGCTGTAGCTAACGTATCAGTAGCGCGCTTTCTGGAATGCACTACTGCTACTTTTGACTTAACCACGGGGTTCGTCCTTCCCCACGGCCACTTCCCGCAAATCCAACTCCTCCGCTCTCGCCACCGCCGTCACCCGTTGGCCGTCGCACGCTCTCTGCACACCCTCTACGCTGCCCCGACCTCGGATTCAACGCCGCCCTCGCCCCTGACCTCAATGCCGCCCTGGACACCGCCCCCGACCCCGACCTCGACGCCGCCCTCCGCCGCGTCCCCGAGCCCCGACCCCGACCTCGACGCCGCCTGCCCCTCCCTCATTGCAGGCACCCAAGGTGAGCACGCCTGCTCCTCCCTCTTCCCTACCTCTGCCTAGGGTTTCTTCATATTTTAGTTGCATCAAATTAGTTAGTGTTCATGTAAGGGTGGAAACGAATCGGATGCGGATGCGGCTCAAATTAGTTAGGGTTCATGTAAGGGTGGAAACGAATCAAATTTCTAAGATGAATCATAAAACGAGTAAAATTTGACCACTTATTTCACTTTTAAGTTGGATAATTGGAATATCCACTACCACTTTCCACCCCTAGGTTCATCAAATTAGATGGTAATTAGTGATGTTATATGTATGATACTATTTGGGATGTATTAGTGATAATATTCGACGATGTACGGATGCATGAGATGATTTACTTTTGCTTATTGAATGCATGCTAATTTGAGTCCTATAAGATATTTTGAAATGTATATCTTGTGTTGCTCAAATAGGATATGTGCTTGCCCAAGTGGTCGGTCATGTTTGCAAGTTACACCTTCGAGTGGCCTATGTTTTGCCGGAGTGTTGATTCATTTCCGTTCCGGCAAATTTCAGGCACTCGATATGTCCTATTTTAGCAAAGGTCATGCCGGATTTTTCCGTGAATTTTGGCATGACTTGTGCTAGAATATGTAGGAAATATCGAGAGCCCCGGATTTGTGTGTTGAGTATCCTTGTAGTTGTCTTCGATCGATTTTCAATTAATGTTTCAACTATGAACATAGGAAATGTCTAACGACGAAAAGGATTTCGGTATTTGCAAATACTTCGAAGGCGAGCGCATCCTGTGTGACGGAATCTTCCTAGATGATGATAGGCACTTCAGCATCAAGCTGGACGAGAACTTCGAAGTGGATACAGTAAGTCACAACGACAAGTCTTTTTTCGTAATTAAACATGACATCTGCTTCATTTGCTTCAACTTATAATTTTTTTTACTATTCTACTAGCATATCCCCTGCCATGCAAGAGTTTTTGTATTGGATAAGATAGGTTTCAGTCGTACTATGGAGGTAAAGAAAGTTCACTTGAAAACTGAGCAAGGTTATATTTTCCACGCAAAATTATACAACGCAGACGACTATACCTATTTTGGATGCAAAACATGGAGAGCACTATGCAAGACTTATGCATTTGGGCCTGATATGGTTATCACCTTTGATATTCGTCTGGAAGATGATATTGAAGGTAATACCGACATCTGGGTCGATGTGAAGACACCTCCAGTTATACCATTATGTGAGTTTCTCAACCATATTTATGTCTCTGATATTGTTTATTCAAAAATAGTTGACAACTAATTTCTATTGTCAGCTTATTTCCGTTCAAGCAAACATGTCCATCGCTTGGTAGAAAGGACCTACTACTGTCCCGGGGCTGAACTAAACTGCGAGGAGCTAAGTCATTATGTTTCATGGCTTGCGGATCTTGATACTGTCAAGACAAATTTTCTTCCTGCACTTAGAAATGCTAATACTGAAAACGTGCGACCAATAGTGTTCGTAATGAACTACGGTCACATCTATTTTGGAAAGATTGTAAGATTTTTACTATATGTCCACATTGCATCTTTTCCATACATTATTTTTTAAGCTAAACTTCATTGCTAAGTATGTTATCATACGAAGTTCTTCAACAGGGACTCCTGATGAATGCTGTGCCTCATGGGATCGAGACTAAAGGTACCATGAGTATTGTTAGCTTATGGCCAAGATATCCTACAATGCACTTTAGTGCATTCAGGATTAGCGACGAATTCTTAATAGTGAAAGACTAGACCAAATTTGTGATGGAGGAGCGCAGAGAAGTACTTGGGGGCAGCAATCATAAGCGCATCCCACGATTAGGAGACAGGTTCTTCTGCATGCTCCAACTTGATGAAAGAGGATAGCTACACATGTTTTATGTTATTTTACCTGAGAGAGAGAGCAGCAGGAGTGATTAGCTAGCTAGAAATGAGTTTGAAGATGATGATGTGCTACACTATGACTATGATGATCAAATAGCTAGTGTTGGTGGTAATGACTATGATGATTATTATTAGATAGCGTTAGTGGTGATTAGATAGCTACCGCATTTAGTGTTGGTGGTGATTAGCTAGCTAGAATGAGTTTGAAGATGATTATGTGCAACACTATGACTATGGTGATTAAATAAATACTGTTGGTGGTAATGACTATGGTAATGATTAAATAGCTTGTGCTGGCGGATTAGATTCAAGTGGAGGCAACATGTGGTGCACATCGAAAGTACTACTAGTCCAAACTAGATCAAGTTTGGATAAGTAGTATACTTTTGACATGCACCACATATTGCCTCCACTTGAACCTAATCCACCTACATTTGACACACTATTATGGACATAATGATATAAACCTCATAATTGGTATTGTACCAAAATTTGTATAACGGCGTATAAATACACTAAAAAGAAAAAAAGGAAGAAAGAATACTAGTAGCGATGGATAGTAAACACGCTGCAACTAGCTAGATTAGCAGCAGCTCGGGAGAGAAGAAGCGCTGGCGCTATGTGTCTTAGCAGTAGCGCGTGTCACATGCGCTACTGCTAAGTAATAGCTGTAGAGCCTTATTAGTAGCGCAGCAGCACGCGCTACTAGTGGGCTTTAAACCCGCGCTACTACTAGGGTTTTCCCTAGTAGTGGTAGTTTCATCATAAGTATCATGCACAGCAGAAGTGGCATCATCAATAAGCGACATATCAGAATTAATAGCAGAAGCAGGTTTAGGTGTCGCAAGTTTACTCATAACATAAGGAGAATCAAGTGCAGAGCTAGACGATAGTTCCTTACCTCCCCTCGTAGTGGAGGGATAAATCTTAGTTCTTTCGTCTTTCAAGTTCTTCATAGTGATCAGTAGATATAAATCCCAAGTGACTCAAAGAATAGAGCTATGCTCCCCGGCAACGGCGCCAGAAAATAGTCTTGATAACCCACAAGTATAGGGGATGGCAATAGTTTTCGAGGGTAGAGTATTCAACCCAAATTTATTGATTCGACACAAGGGGAGCCAAAGAATATTCTCAAGTATTAGCAGTTGAGTTGTCAATTAAACCACACCTGGATAACTTAGTATCTACAGCAAAGTATTTAGTAGCAAAGTAGTATGGAAGTAACGGTAATAGTAGAAAAAGTAACAGTAGCAGTTTTGTAGTAATTGTAACAGTAGCAACGGCAAAGTAACTAAGAAAATCACAATATGTGAAAAGCTCGTAGGCATTGGATAGGTGATGGATAATTATGTCAGATGTGATTCCTCATGTAATAGTTACAACATAGGGTGACACAGAACTAGCTCCAGTTCATCAATGTAATGTAGGCATGTATTCCGAATATAGTCATATGTGCTTATGGGAAAGAACTTGCATGACATCTTTTGTCCTACCCTCCCGTGGCAGCGGGTTCCTAATGGAAACTAAGGGATATTAAGGCCTCATTTTAATACAGTACCGAACCAAAGCATTAGCACTTAGTGAATACATGAACTCCTCAAACTACGGTCATCACCGAGAAGTATCCCGATTATTGTCACTTCGGGGTTGTCGGATCATATCAGATAATAAGTGACTATAGACTTGCAAGATAGGATCAAGAACTCACATATATTCATAAAAACATAATAGGTTCATATCTGAAATCATGGCACTCGAGCCCTAGTGACAAGCATTAAGCATAGCAAAGTCATAGCAACATCAATCTCAGAACATAGTGGATACTAGGGATCAAACCCAAACAAAACTAACTCGATTACATGGTAAATCTCATCCAACCCATCACCGTCCAGCAAGCCTATGATGGAATACTCACGCACGGCGGTGAGCATCATGAAATTGGTGATGGAGGATGGTTGATGATGACGACGGCGGTGGATTCCCCTCTCCGGAGCCCCGAACGGACTCCAGATCAGCCCTCATGAGAGAGTTTAGGGCTTGGCGGTGGCTCCGTATCGTAAAATGCGATGAATCTTTCTCTCTGATTTTTCTTCTCCCTGAACGTGAATATATGGAGTTGGAGTTGAGGTCGGTGGAGCACCAGGGGGCCCATGAGGCAGGGGCGCGCCCTAGGGGGAGAGCCCCCCACCCTCGTGGATAGGGTGTGCCCCCTGGCCTTGATTCTTTCGCCAGTATTTTTTATTAAATCCAAAAATAACTTCCGTGGAGTTTCAGGTCATTCCGAGAACTTTTATTTCTGCACAAAAATAACACCATGGCAGTTCTGCTGAAAACAGCGTCAGTTTGGGTTAGTTCCATTCAAATCATGCAAGTTAGAGTCCAAAACAAGGGCAAAAGTGTTTGGAAAAGTAGATACGACGGAGACGTATCAGCATCTCCCTAGCTCGTTGATTAGTCGCGTCAATGTGAGACATTCTTCTCTTTTTTGTCTTCTCCACACAACCTCCATCATCATATTCTATTCCACCCATAAGTGCTATATCCATGGCTTACGCTCATGTATTGCGTGAGAGTTTAAAAAAATCTTAAGCGCGTTAAAAAGTATGAACCGATTGCTTTGGTGAAACCGGGGTAGTGCATGATGGGAGTACTTTGTGTGATGAAAATGAAGCATAGCGTAACTATATGATTTTGAAGGGATAAGCTTTCTTTGGCTATGTTATTTTGATAAGACATGCTTACTTGTTAGTATGCTTGAAGTATTACTATGTTTATGTCATTATGAACTTTTATTTTGAATCAGTTGGATATGAACATTCATTCCACAATAAAGAAAATTATATTGAGAAATATGCTAGGTAGCATTCCACATCAAAAATTCTGCTTTTTATCATTTACCTACTCGAGGACGAGCAGGAATTAAGCTTGGGGATGCTTGATACGTCTCCAACGTATCTATAATTTTTTATTGTTCCATGCTATTATATTACCTGTTTTGGATGTTTATGGGCTTAACTAAACACTTTTATATCATTTTTGGGACTAATCTATTAACCGGAGGCCCAGCCCAAATTGCTATTTTTTTGCCTGTTTCAGTGTTTCGCAGAAAAGGAATATCAAACGGAGTCCAAACGGAACGAAACCTTCGGGGGAGTTATTTTTGGAACAAAAGTAATCCAGGAGACTTGGAGTGGACGTTAAGAAGCAAACGAGTAAGCCATGAGGCAGGGAGGTGTGCGCTAGGGGGGTGGACACCCCCCCACCCACCCTCGTGGGCTCCTCTTGGCTCCGCTGACCGACTTCCTTTGCCTATATATATCTACGTACCCCGAAAACATCCAGGAGCACCATGAAACCCTATTTCCACCGCCGTAACCTTCTGTTCCCGGGAGATCCCATCTTGGAGCCTTTTCCGGCGCTCTACCGGCGGGGGAATCGATCATGGAGGGCTTGTACATCAACGCCATAGCCTCTCCAATGAGTTGTGAGTAGTTTACCACAGACCTTCGGGTCTATAGTTATTAGCTAGATGGCTTCTTCTCTCTCTTTGAATCTCAAAACAATGTTCTCCTCGATCTTCTTGGAGATCTATTTGATATAGCTCTTTTTGCGGTGTGTTTGTCGTGATCCGATGATTTGTGGGTTTATGATCAAATTTATCTATGAGAAATATTTGAATCTCCTTTGAATTCTTTTATGTATGATTGGTTATCTTTGCAAGTCTCTTTGAATTATCAGTTTGGTTTGGCCTACTAGATTGATCTTTCTTGCAATGGGAGAAGTGCTTAGCTCTGGGTTCAATCTTACGGTGTCCTTTCCTAGTGATAGCAGGGGCGGCAAGGCACGTATTGTATTGTTGCCATCGAGGATAAAAAGATGGGGTTTATATCATATTACTTGAGTTTATCCCTCTACGTCATGTCATCTTGCCTAATGTGTTACTATGTTATTATGAACTTAATACTCTAGATGCATGCTGGATAGCGGTCGATGTGTGGAGTAATAGTAGTAGATGCAGGTAGGAGTCGATCTATTTGTTGCGGATGTGATGCCTATATACATGATCATGCCTAGATATTCTCATAACTATGCACTTTTCTATCAATTGCTCGACAGTAATTTTTTTACCCACCATAATACTTATGCTATCTTGAGAGAAGCCACTAGTGAAACCTATGGCCCTCGGGTCTATTTTCTATCATATAAGTTTTTGATCTACATTATTTTGCAATCTTTACTTTTCAATCTACATCATAAAAATACCAAAAATATTTATCTTATCTTATTATCTCTATCAGATCTCACTTTCGCAAGTGGCCGTGAAGGGATTGACAACCCCTTTATCGCGTTGGTTGCGAGGTTCTTGTTTGTTTGTGTAGGTACGAGGGACTTGGATTGTAGCCTCCTACTGGATTGATACCTTGGTTCTCAAAACTGAGCGAAATACTTACATTACTTTGCTGCATCACCCTTTCCTCTTCAAGGGAAAAACCAACGCATGCTCAAGAGGTAGCACGCCACCTCCTCGCCGGCTACACTTCTTCTTGCAGCGCCGCAACCTCGCCAGCGACCCTTCTTCTTGCAGCGCCGCCTCCTCGCTGGCGGACCTTCTTCTTGCCGCACGGCCTCCTTGCCACCGACCCTTCTTCTTGCTGTGTGGCCTCGTTGATATGGTCAGGTAATACACACCCCACCCACACCAACCTCCTCCCTTCCCGTCCCACATGCCCCGACCGACGGCGCGACACCTTCCGCCGAAATCACTGTCCTCCTCCTCCAATTAAGCACCGCCCACAACCATTATGCATGCAGTATAACGTGGAGCTCAGTAGCATAAGGCAGCCGAGAAGCAAATCGCGACCGCACACGCGCACAAAGTTGCTATGGCTGCCATGCGTGCCGACCGCCAGATCTTGGAGGAGAACCTCGTCTTCGAGGCCACCGTCGACGCCGCCGCACGGTTTTCTACTTTGAAATAAAGTTCGTGTTGTTTTCTCGAGGCCACCGCCAATGCCTTCTAGTGATTTGTCCTCTGTAATGTTAATATGCAATCTAATGTTCAGTTTACAATTTGGTCCTCTAAAATGTAATGTTCATTAACACTTTGGTCCTTTGAAATGTAATGTCCAGTTAACAGTTTGGTCCAACAATTGCTACATTTTGTAGTAGCGTTCTCAAGCATTCTTTGTTTTGTTAACTGTCTTATCTTCTAGTACATGTTTCTATTCTGCAATGTCGTTCTTAGTTAACTATTTTGGTTCATTTGGTCTGCTATCCATTTAACTGTTTGGTTCAGTTCTGCAATTTGATTTTCATTTGCTGTGGGTACAATTTTGTATTGTTACGCATGTGAAATAAATCGAATTTGGCTGTACTCAATACATATTCTACTGATAGTATGACAACTCTCAGTTAACCTGATCAAGATCTTCCCGATGTGTGTTGCAGGGAAACAATGGGAGACACTGTGGTTTACCATCAAGGTTTGTTCAAGCATGGTCCTTTGGCTAATAGAACATTATTATGCAGTTGCAGGAATCATTCTAATATTTAGGTTTCCTACAATTTGGTCTTGCACATGTAGGTCCACTGTTCGACCCATTTTTCATATGGAAAAATGAGATGTCCATGAATATCAGTGAAGTTAAGAAACTCAGAAAGATTGTTAGGATGAAGAAACTTGCGAAGAATAACAGCAAGATCTTTGTTTGCACAATGAAGAAGACATCAGTCAACTATAGGATGGTACTAACTCTTTTACTTTGTTTTTACCACTTGCGCCATTAGTCAACTATAGGATGGTACTAACTCTTTTACCTTGTTTGCATATCTTTGTTCTCAGTACTTTTCAAAGCAGTTCACCGATGATTACCTCTCAAACCACCTGCATGGTCAAGATGCGAGGAAGGTATTCATTCAACACCCACGGTACAATATTCAAGTCTTGCTAAAGAGGACGAAGGTTGGGCAGGCAATTATCCATAGCCACTGGCCTAAAGTTGCAAGGACATTCAACATCACTGAAGGCTTAACATTTTCCTGCCGCTTCTATAGTTTCCCAGATGAGATTCATTTGTTTATTTACCGTGTATGATGCTACTTTCCAAAGGTTTTTGATGTTGCATGTGAAACTTGGTGTTGTTGTGTAATGGCGGAACTGAGTGCTGAAGCTATCTGATGCAATTCGATTATGAAATCCTGGTTGCTGTTATACGGATATGAAATATCTGGTGTGCTTTTATAAAAATATATAAATTTGATTAGTACATGGATTATCAATAATAGGCAAATTACCCTGCTTATTGGGGTTTTCTATTGCAGAAGTTTACTCAGACAGCACCATGGGCGATGAACTCAAACAACACGAACGGTTTCTAGAAAGTAGGCGTGTTCGATCAACTAACAATCACACACGGCTTCCGGCAGAGAACTGTTTGCGTTAGACCACCTTGCACAAACGTTTCCACTCAAAAAAACTGTGTGTGATATACATACGAGCGGAAATGTTTTTCTGAGATTCACCATGTGGGATGTACATACGAACGGAAACAATTGGGTTTCGATGCCCCGCCAGATCGCATACGAACTCATTTTTCCACAGCTATTGTGCCAGGAGGGCCTATCCCCGACGGTTTCTGGGTCATGTGGGAAGGACCCCCCAATCGCCCACACTCACTTGGCGACGGTTCCAAACGCCGTCGCGGAAAGGGGTAAAAAACCGTTTGTATAGCACGTCGCTATACCAGTGTAGTCTAGTAGAGGCTCACTAGGGACACGTTATTTGTTTATGTATTCACACATGTATTAAGGTTTCCGATCAAGACAATTCTAACATGAATAATAAACCTTTATCATGAATAAGGAAATATAAAGTAACAATTTTATTATTGCCTCTAGGGCATATTTCTTTCAATGTCATGCTCAAGAAGACGAGGCGGTGGCTTCTTGAAGATGGAATAAGATTCTCCCTGCCTAGCCATGTCCCGATGATGCTTCAAGCGTTGTCGTAGGGCATGTAGAGGTGTGTCTCCGGCAGATCTTGTAGGATCCAGTCGGCGATTATCTTCGGTGGATCCGCCTAGATCCGGTCTTCTTTCGTCTATGTATGTGTTTCTGCAGGTTGGATCCTTCCGATATACGCTTCTCTTTATCGGCGATGGTTATTATTCTCGTACGCTGGTCCTATGGGGCCTTAGCACGACGACTTCCTGACTCACTTCTACTACAATGTTTGCCCGGCTCCCACAATGAAGGGGTGATGATACCGACACGCCTTCGGCTCGCTCTAGTTCTTGTAGCCATCGCTAGGTGGTCTACGGACCTGCATGTAAATTTTACTTCTAGTGTTTTTTGTACTACCTTAACAGTTGATGAATAGATCGGAAGTTTTCTTGCGAAAAATAAAATAATATAATTAAACCAATGCATAGACTGAATTTTTATTACCACTATTATGAAACTACAAGCATGTTTAAATCCTTTGGCTAACCTGGCCCAGCAAGGCTAGCCACGAGGATGCATAATGCATTATTCAACCATTACATCTGTTACCTAATAATAAACTAAAGAATGCTTCTGGCGGTCTGTCATGCAATTTTACAGAATACCCCTTGCACTTTCTGTGAATTAACCTGCACTACACACTTAAGTCGGAGCCGAACCTTAATTTTACATTTTTTCGAAAAACCCCTGACATTTTTAGGTAATTCACCCACGGGTCATATTTAAGTCAAACAAATGCTTTTCTAAGTTATTCATATGTTTTAAACCACTACTCCGATTTTAATATGTTATCTATAAAATTTGATTAAGAAAATGTGTAGAATCTGAATATGATGTTATTTTTAACTACTAAATAGTTTTCAATTCAGTAGATATTTAAGTCAAACAAATGTTTTTCTAAATTATCCATATCTTTTAAACCGTAACCCCGATTTTAACATGTCATATATGAAATTTGATTAGAAAAATATGTAGAATCTGAATATGGTGTTATGTTTACTTGCTAAATATTTTTTAAATATTATTTTGGAAGATATTTAAGTCAATAAAATGTTTTTCTAAATTATCCATATCTTCTAAACAATAACTTCAATTTTAACATGTTATATATGTAATTTGATTATAAAAATATGTAGAATCAGGATATGATGTTATTTTGACCTATTAAATATTTTTGAAATATTATTTTTGAAGCAACCTTATAATGTATAGCGCATGGTCTGTTTTTCTTTCGTGCCGGCGGTGGTCCGGATTGCAAATAAACAACCACTGAAATCATATAGGAATGAAAGAAAACATCGATAACCACATATGCACACCTAGAAAAAGTAACAGACTTCTCATCACGAGAGCGAGAGGGGGGGGGGGAGAGACGCCTTAGGATTAGCCACATTCAAACACGTTTAGGTTTCTGTGAACACTGAGTTCATCGCCGACGAGGGTGAGAATGAGGATAAGAGGCAACACAAATGTGATGCCTCGTTAAAATAAAGGATGTGGACCTATTATGGTCTTGAGTGATGGTTATTGGGTTAAGAGTGTGTGCTATTTTTTTGTCCCTTTGCAATGCAGGGCCCTTTTGATATAAAAAATAAAGTGATCAAAAAAAATTAGTGTTAACATAAAAAATGGTCAAGATCATTCAAAATTAAACTGATGATTCAATAACGAGAAAATTAAAATAATGTACTGACTTTTTGACAACGTTGTTTTATATAGGAACATTAAAAAATGGCCTTTCCTACATAAAGTTCACCGACAATTCCCAAAATGTCTCTAATCTAACGAATGTCATAATTTGTTTTGAGTCTTTTTAATTAAATTACTCATTTAGTTCATAGTCTTTTGAAGTAAATTAGTGTAGCGGTAATGCACCACTCAGTCGGGTTTTTGCAGTGAACAAAAAGGTAGAAATTAGGACAGATGGGATAAAAATATTATGCAACAAGCTGAAACAGTTACCTAGACCTGGCCTGCAATGATAAATCTTTCAAATCAAAACATCTTGTGCATGATAGTTTCGAAATCCAGACATCGACATTTTTAACTTGACTTCAAAATACTATTATTATTTGGAAAATGGTTAATTCTAAAAATTATAGAACACTTACCAGATCAACAACTAGATTATATTATTCTTCATTCATCGGACTCTTTAATAAGATCTCATTCGCCATTTTCAAGAAAAATGAATATGTTGGCCATATTTAAACATCGTTAATGGCATTTGCACGAACATTAAATAGATACGCATCATATAAAAAGGTGCATTGATAATTACTGGAGTTGGGAGGAACTGAATAATTTTTTGGACCCAAGGCAAAGTTACTATATTTATATTAAACTTTTATACTTATTTCAAATAATTGTACCATAATACAATTTTAACAACTATAATTAATTATTACTTAGCTAGCATAGCTAACCACATAAAAAGGTTCCTAAATAATGTTTATAATGTATTTTTATCGTTGAAAATTTTGCCCATGCTACATTTAAATTGAATAATGTAAGAAAATCAAAAATATTTTTGAAAATTGTCTTAGCTATGTAGTGTATACAAATATATGTGTGTTTGTTTATATACATTTTAATATCTTTAAATATCATGACATAGATTTGTAAATCATACACTATAACAAATAAGTTAATAGTGGTTTCTAGTGTATTAGATAAGTATATTTACAGAAATTTCTAGTGTATGGAAAATGTGTCTTTTAAATTGGTTAACTAATAAGTTGCCAACATAAGCATGTATTTTCTTGTATATCATCATTGTCGTAATCTTCACAGAGCATATAAAATGTTGTAATCATCGATTTGATTATTTTATGTGCTCGTCTATAATGTCCTTAATTTAAATTTCATGTATATCAGATCTTGTGCCAATTTCCCAAACCAAAAGGCTGAATTAATTTAAACATATATATCTAGTTCACAGACTTCATTATGACATGCACGACTGCCATCAAAAGACTGGCAGCCTAATTAAATTTGGCTTTGCCGACTAGATTGGTTTGTTTCCACATGCATAAACTATTATTCTGTGGTGTGAACTTGCACTTCTATATATTGAGGCTTTTTGTTTACGTATTCAATAATTTTTTGAACGCAATATAATAGTATAGAAATTACTAGTACAGTTATTTGGGGGCTCTTCTCTTGTCAAGGACGGCGGTGATTTCACTTTTTTCCCAACCTATGGGCCAGCCCCTTGTCTGGCGTATGACTCATTTGGCCCCGGGCTAAGAAACTATGTGTCCAATGAACTAACACGGACAAAAACAATAGTTCACTGACCATTGAGCATCTCCCAAGGCTAAGCTGGTCTATGCTGCAGATAAAGGAGGAAAACCAAGAGGTGTTGACACTAGAGGCTTCTAGAACATGTAGCAAGTGAAGTGTACAAGTCATGGCAGGGCTGGAGTCAATTATCTAGCATTTACTTCCATCTTCCTCGCAAGAAAGCAATCTTCTTCTCCACCCTGCACTATATTGGTGCTTCCCTCTGTTGTCGTGAGTCCTTGGTATTCCAATGGTAGCGGTGGTGGTGGCCACCATGGTGGTAGGAACACTGGTCAAAATCGTGACGGAGAAGGCATCCGACAGCCTCCTCGACCAGTACAAGTTGATGGAGGGCATGGAGGAACGACGTGAGATTCTGGAGCACAAGCTATTAGCCATCTTAGACGTCGTCACTAACACTAAGGAGGTGGCATCTCAGAGCAGGGGCCAAGGCTAGGCTTGAGAAGGTCAAGAATGAGCAGGGACGGAGCCAGGATTCTAACGTA